>NW_027186457.1:26746916-26875111 GCF_028583685.1 Petaurus breviceps papuanus | reverse complement strand
TCTCTCTCTCTCTCTCTCTCTCTCTCTCTCTCTCTCTCTCTCTCTCTTTCTCTCTCCCTCCCTCTCCCTCTCTCCCTCCCTCTCCCTCTCCCTCTCTCTCACACACACACAATATTGTAAGTCATCCATATATCATCAATTAATGGAATTGAGAATTTGTACTGAGCCCATCCCTGAAGTCATAAATCAAATATATTTGGTTTGGTCAGAAAACAATATTCCAAACATGATTCCTAAGTATGCTGCTTATGAGAC
The DNA here is from genome assembly GCF_028583685.1 of Petaurus breviceps papuanus. Classification (NCBI taxonomy): domain Eukaryota; kingdom Metazoa; phylum Chordata; class Mammalia; order Diprotodontia; family Petauridae; genus Petaurus; species Petaurus breviceps. The sequence continues at coordinate 26,874,856 of NW_027186457.1, read as the reverse complement.
ACAAAGAGAAAAAAGTCAAATAATAAATTATTAAAATTGTTTAAGGCAGTGAATTCCACATTTGTACAATTATAATATGTTTTAGTATCTTCCTGAAGTAATTTGATATGCATATTTCTAATTATGTTACCCAGATGTTTTTATTTGTCAAATATCAAAACTTAATTGAGCTGCCCCCTCAAGTCATAACAATTTGACAAAATTCTATTTAATAGCAAGTGAAGTTCAAAAGAGATAGAAGATATTTATTCTATAATCTATCTTTATAGATAGATTCTACAAGAAAGAATGTTTTTACTTGTTTTTTTAAACAAACATCATAATATAGGGAAAGACCAACTAAACATAATTATAGCAGCAAAAGATCTCACAATCACAATGGACCACAAGTCAAGTATAAGAGTACAACAGACATCTTTTCTTTTTATTTTTTAAAGCTAACATAATAATTGGATTATTGGTGAATTTCTCCTTGAATGCCTCATCATGGCACAGAGGGGCACCCTAGGTTCTCAAAGGTTTTGTCAGAAGAACAATAATTCTAAATATTTTTAAAGCTACTACTACAGTAGTACCTGCTACACATGAGTGGCTTGATGCTCACAGATATAGCATGTCTTTTACATGCTGAGGACTAGCCTAGATGAGTTCAGGAGAGCCCATACCCAGGTTGGCCAAGGAATGCTGAACTCTTTGGCCATAGAAGCTCTAGAAAACCATCTCTTAAAGGGACTTCAATCTGTGTAGGTATAGAGATTTCCCACAGTGACAAAATGAAGAATCCTTGAGATTTAGAAGTGATACAAATTGGGATTTCTGCAGGACCCCTTCAGTTTTACCAATGGAATGGATAATGTGCTGGGCTTAGAGCCAAATGACATAAGCTCAGACACTTACTAACTGTGTGATCCTGGGCAAGTCACTCAATCTCTGAGGCTCTGGAAACCATACTGGGAGACTCTATCTAGAGTCTTAGAGATATGCCTTTGATATTGGGAAGAGAAAATGGCAAATGTCGCCATCTCCTGGGAACATTACCTATTGGCTGATCGATCACCTTGGGAATGTGTTTGATGTAGTTAATCCACCCCCTAATTACCCTGCTCCTTCCTTTGTATCCAAGGGCATCTATGACTGCCTTCAGCTTTTGACCACCTACTCAGGAGAAGCAAAACTGAAATCCAGTTATTACTAGGTTTGGGCTATGCCTATGGATTACTAAAGAAGATTTGAAAGGCCTGTGGTCTAGATACAGAACTTCTTAAACTTTGACCCCTTTTCACATTTCAGCAGTGTTCATTGGTATTGCATGGCCTGCGGTCATGTGCAGTGCAAAGTGCTCATGCTTTGTGTTCAGAACCATGACTGCAGTGAAGTTACCTGACACAATATGGGCAAGCACTATCAGGAGCACCTCACATTCATTACATATTCAATTGTTAATTAATTTTGGGGCATTTTGTTGCCAAATTTTTCACAACCCCACATAAGGTTTCGACCCATGGTTTAAGAAGCACTCTCTAGAAGGAGGACCAAATGGGTCTCTGTTGTACCCTTGGTACATGATTCCCTGGAAAGAACAATATATTGGGAATCAGAACACCAAGGTTTGAATACTGACTGTTATTTATGAATTGAGTGACCTGGAGTAAGGTGATTCACCTCTCTGGACCTAAGTTTCCTCATTTATAAAATGAGAGATTGGACTAGATAACCTTTTGGTTCCTTCCACCTTTAGATCTATGAAGTACACAAACATACCCTTAATGAGAGAGGCAATGTAGATTATGGACAAATGGCATCAGGAAGATCGGGGTTCACATACTATCCTTCTGGCTTCATATGTTGATGGGCTGTTTTCCCCTTTTAGTTTTTGTCTTTCTGAATGATCTTCCTTTGGACAGAGAGACAGATATTAGTGATCTCTAATAGCTAAACAAGGGAGCACTAGGCATAGGCAGAAATGTACCTTAAAGTTGAAAAAAGAGGCTTTTTAAGAACTCAGAGAAAAGATGGGTGTTATGAACACTCAAAAAGGGAAGACAAATCAAGAAGAAGGGGAGGTTCCTGGATATGTGAATCTAAAAACGTAATTCCAAGTTCCCTCAAGAGAGAAGAAAAAGGAAAGGGATGTTTAAAATAACTAGATAGATGATATCCAGGTCTGAAATCTCTGGGAAGTTCAAATTTAGAAGGAACATGGCCCCCAAAATGCGAAAGGCAAAGAGATGATAGATAGATGGATGGATAGATAGATAGACAGACAGGCAGGCAGAGAGAGAGAGAGAGAGAGAGAGAGAGAGAGAAAGAGAGAGAGAGGTAGATAGGTAGATAGATAGATAGGTAGGTAGGTAGACAGGTAAGTAGATAGATAGATAGATAGATAGATAGATAGATAGATAGATAGATAGATAGATAGATAGATAGATAGATAGATAGATAGATGGATGGATGGATGGATGGATGGATGGATGGATGGATGGATGGATGCTGAGTAAAGTGAGCAGAACCAAAAGAACATTGTACATAGAAACAGCAACATTGTGCAGTGGTCAACTATGATGGACTCAGCTCTTCTCAGCAACATAATGATCCAAGACAATTCCAAATGACTCATGATAGAAAATATTATCCAGCTCCAGGGAAAGAGCTGATGGAATCTGAATGCAAATTGAAGCATACTATTTCTACTTTTTTTGGTTTTTCTTGTGTTTTTACCCCTTTTGTTCTGATTCTTCTTTCACTATATGTTTAATGTAGAAATATGTTTAACATGAGTGTACATGTATAATCCATATCAGATTGCTTGCTCTTTTGGGGAAGGAGAAAAAGAAAAGGGGGTAGAAAAATTTGGAACTCAAACTCTTATAAAATAAATATTGAAAATTATCTTTATATGTAATTGGAAAAAATGCTATTAAGTGGGGAAAAAAGTTGTGTTCAGAGGAAGGAGAAGGAAGGGGTTGCCTTACTACCAGGAGCAGATGGTGTAATGGGCCAGATGACAGAGAGAGATGCAATGGCCCAACACCCATTTCCCCAGCATATCACTCTCAAGGAGAATAATCATTCAACAAGAGGAAACTAACTGGAAAGGGAATCCCAAGATAGGTGAGCAGATATTCAGGAAACACCTAGCTGATATACATGAGATCTAGTCTGTAGGTTCAGATGAATTAACTTCACAGAATGATGAAAGACTGGATAGTTGTAGCTTAGGAGTCACTTTCAGTAATCCTGAATAATGAGAAATGGCAGAAGATTAGAAACAGGCAGACAAAAGGTCCCCGATTTTCAAAAGGGGGGAAATAAGACTCCCTTTCCCAAAAAGAAATCTCTCTCTCTCCCTCTTTTTCTCTCTCCTTCTCTCCCTCCCTCCCTCTCTCTCCCCCCCTCCTCAGATTTGTTATACTGCTTTGTCCAGATTGATCCTTTCTCCATAATCTGAGTCGCTGTCCAATCATACTCATTTCTTCCATTGTAATGTCAGCTCCTTGTGAGAAGGGATTGGTGTGTGTGTGTGTGTGTGTGTGTGTGTATTTGTCTCTCTAGAATCTAGCACAGTGCTTGGCACATAATAGGTGCTTAAGAAATATTGATTGAATGATTAATACTTATTTCTATAAATATTGGTTTAAATTGGAGGTTCCTTAAGGTCAAGACCTTTTTTATCTTTATAAAAATGTAATGGAAAAGTATTTATTCATCACTTTTTTTGTGGAAAGCACCCTGTTGAACACTGGAAATGTTAACAGAAAAGGTGAGATAATACCATGCAACACTTGGCACAGTGCCCAGCACATGGGAAGAATTTACTAAATATTTGTTGAGTTGAATCATGTGACCTGGGTTTCCTCAGGTAGACAATGAGAAAGAAGATGGACCAGAGGGCCTGAAAGTTCCCTCCAAGTCCTATTTCCATAATCTTATGATCCTATGGATTAGAGCCTAATAAATTGGATGAGAAATTCAGTGTGGCATTGGGGCTAGAGGACTGGCCTTGGAGCCAGCCTGAGTTCGAATCATTCCTCAGACAATTACAAGTTCTGTGACCCTGGGCACCCCTCTGTACCTCACCTTTTCATCTACAAAATGAGGGTGCTGGGCTTTATGGCAGCTAGGTAATGCAGTAGAAAGAATTGCAGTCAGAAAGGCCTGAGGTAAAATCTGGCCTTAGGCACTTCCTATCAATATGACCCTGGGCAAGACACTTAACCTATCTGCCTCAGTTTCATCAACTGTAAAACAGAGATAATAATGACATCTTCCTCCCAGGGATTTATTTGAGTATTAAATTAGATAATAATTATAAAGTACTTTGAAAACCTCAAAGTGCAATATAAGCACTAATCATCATTGTTATTGTTGTCATTATTACAGCTTCTAAGGGTCCCTCTCTATTCTATGATCCTACTACACTGTAAGTGTTGGTTCTACATCAATGCAAGGAATTTTCACACCAGGAGTTCACTAAACTGATGAAATAACAGTTCAGACCAATTTTTTTTTAAAAAAGAGTTAGGTTCCCAGCAAAGAATCAGTGTATTGATGAACCAATGAACACATTTTAAAAGTATGTATAAAAGTGCTTCCTGCATCATAAGCACTGTGCTGAATGCTGGAGATACAGATGGAAAATCCAAACAATCCTTGCTCTCTAAGAGCTTACATTCTAATTAAGGGAGACAACACAAAGAGGAGTGTGTGTGGGTGTGTGTATGGGGGGGGAGTGTTTGTATGTGTGTGTATGTGGTATGTGTAGGTGTGTGGTATATTTGGGTGTGTATGATGTGTGTGTGGTGTTTGTATGTGCTATGTGTGTGTTTGTGTGTGTGTGGTGTGTGTAGGTGGGTGTGTGGTATGTGTGTGTATGTATGTGTGTGTGGTGTGTGTAGGTGGGTGTGTGGTATGTTTGGGTGTGTATGATGTGTGTGGGGGGGTATGTAGGGGTGGGTGTGGGTGTGTATGTGTGTGTGCATGTGTGTGTGTGTGGTGGAGGGAGGAAATTTGTCATTGCCCAGTTCCCACTCCCCTCCCCATCTCTAGCCCACCTGATGAAATCATAGAACAGGACAGGTAATGGAGAGACAAGAAATGCATGTGTTTGACAAACATAAAGACTGTTTACAAAATGTGAAGGAGTTCCCTTAGAGATTTTGATGGACAGTTTGCCATTGATTGGCAAAATGTTGGCTATGTCTTTGTTGGCTCACATATAGCAAACTTGCTGGAAGCAGATTTGTGGAGCGTGATCCTTGCTCCTCTGCCAGAGGCCATTGGGGAAAGTTCTCTTTCCTCCCTTTGCATTGGCCATGGTATCTTGCCCAATAAGAGAAACACCATCTAACAGGAAGTAGGCAGTCACAACAAGAAGCAACTTTAGGGAGCATGACCCATTGCAGCAGAGAACAGAGCCAGCCAAGGGTTTGAGGGGGAATCAGCCTTGGCATTTGGGCATTGAGCTGCAGAGCACAGGAGTCCAACTAAGAGACCCACTCATCAGAGATGCTGCCCCTCAGTGGGGAACAACGTGAGGACAGTGTGAGAAGACAAAGGAAATTGGGGCTCTGAAGGGCTCAAGGTGTGTGCTGCCTTGGTAATATGTGTCCCCTTTGGATATACCTCCCTCCCAGTGTAATTGAAGTTTGTGCTCTCTTTTCCCACTAATGGTGTGTGTCTTTGTGGAAGAGTATAGCCTAAGTCTGGGGAGGAGGGAGGCTGTTTATAGCTGCTGTTGTTACCCTGCTGGTTTAGTCAATGTCTTTGCTCTGAGCACAGCGCCCAGCACATGGTAAGTGCTTAATCTGAGATAATAGTCCTAAAGTGCTTAGCAGTCTCTGGCACATAGATGGATTGATTGGATTGATTGTGTCTCCTGTCTGATTATCTAAAATAGCTGCACTAATGGGAGCTGGGTGTACACACAGACTACCCTTGAATTGAAGGTAGCAGTCCAAGGAAGCTAACCTCCAAGCATGAGTGAGGGATGTAGCTCCCAGAAGGGATACTATGAGACAATTTAGTGGGAAGACAATTAGCAAAGGCCAGTTGTTGTTGCTTAGTCATTTTCAGTCTTGTCCAACTCTGTGACCCAAATTGGAGTCAGGGATGTCCTTAAAGCGTAATGGAAAGATGGATGATAAGGCCTGGTGGTCTTTTATCTTATCAGAAGTATGGTAATTGGCATTTCTCTGGTTGGGGAGGGCAGGAACAAAAGAAACATTTATTAAGTGCCTACTGTGTGCCTGGTACTGGGCTAAGCCTTAACAAATATTATTTCATTTGAACAAAGACATGTCAGCCGCCATCTGCCCTGCAGACAGGTGGCTAGGAGAGCTGGGCTTGGTGGAACTGGCAGGGGGAAGGGCCCTATGATTTGGTATTGGCTGACTTTGTTTCTTTATCTGGCACCAAGGAGGATCTTGTAATATTCTAGAAAGTAGTATGTATAAAAAGAAGTAGTTTAAGCTTAGGAAAGTAAGTGTGGATTCCCTAGGAGCCAACGTGGGTTCATTACAAGAAATCAGGCCAAACTGCAGTACTGTATTTATTATGGGAAACCATGGGAAGGTTTAGGAAAGAGGGCAGTCTGTACTGATGATTTCTTTTATATAAGAAAATCCCCAAGAAGGAAATGTATTCTACTAATACAGATTAGCCAGCTGTCCTTCAACTCAGTCTCAGAGTCTGGGGTCACTGGGAGGTAAAGTGATTTGGCCAGGGTCATACTGCCACTATGTGTTCCAAGGTGACTTGAACCCAGGCCTTCCTGACTCTAAAACTAAACTTCTATCTTCTCCAAGCATGCTACCTGTCACACAAACTGAAGTAGGCTTGAACTATCATCCTCTATTCAAATCATCATTTTGCAGAGATTTAGTGAACATTCAGCTATTTTTATAGATTAGACAACTGAGGCCCAGGAGATTAAGTGACCAACATCATACAGCTTCAGCATTATGTATTTTTAGGTAGTAGCAGTGTCTGACTTGCATTAAATTTGTACCCTGTTTCATGATAACTCTGTGAACCTAGCATAGGGCAGGTGCTCAATAAAGTCTATTAACATGGAAACATGTTTATCTCCCTTCCTCTCACTTTAGATCGTGTGTATCAGCTGCCTGGAGCCTCTGTGTCCTTATATGCCTCTGGGGCAGCTAACCTCTCCTCCTGTGTCTAGAGGTAAGTGGGGCGGATAGATTCCTTACATAATAGCTTCTGCACATATTTGGAGTTTGAGCATAAGAGTGATGATAAATAATAAAGTAGATCTAAGGGATCTTGCCTGCAATTATCTCAAGACTGGCTTTCTTCATCTCCTGCAGGTGCCCTCACTGGGGAATTACGTAGTCATACAAAAGAGGGAAAAATGGAGATGTGAAGAAATATAATCCCATCTGTCAAACTGGAGATGGAGGCTGTCCAAACCTGCAAAAGGAGCCCGAGGTGCTAATTCTATGCACTCCTGATGCCTTTAATTATGAGAATTTGACAGATGGAAAGATCATTATGCCACTTTTATTGGAGTGGTCCATGCAACTGGAGCTTGTGTGCCAAGGGTAATCAGTCACATTAAAGAATTTGCCAGAAAGTACAACTCTGTCCTATTTATAACTAAGTCTTAATTACTCCTCCTCAATGGGCAGGCCAATAATAATCGGTAAACACCAAACATTCCCAGCAGTGAATACAACATGGCGGATACAAGTCGTGATGGAATGTTGTCTCAAGATAGCCCTGCTGGACAACTTGCAGAAAGCACACCAGAAAATGCCTTGTTCATGTATTCCTAGTATGATTATTATTTCATTCTTTCTTGTATAATGGATTGCACAAAGAAATGCTCCTAGGACAGGTTGCTATTCTGTACTTTTATGTTCAACATTTGGGAAACTAGTGCACAGATGGATTCAATGTTTTTTTAATTCAATGAAAGTGTTGGGAGGCAAGCTCATTTGCTACATAACTCAATGAAAGTATAATATTAATAATTGTAATTTTTGTTGTTTTTAGCTTCTTTCTCTCTCTCCAGTTTTCTTACACTACTTCCCTCTACACATTCTACTATCTGGCCATACTGGCCTATTTGCTGTTCCTCAGCCATGATGCTCCATTTCTCACCTTTATGTCTTTGCCTGAGCTGTGCTCCATGCCCATCCTTACCTCCACCTCTTAGAATCTTGCTTCTTGGGGAGCAGCTACGTGGCACAGTGAATGGAGCACTGGCCCTGGAGTCAGGAGGACCTGAGTTCAAATGTGACTGCAGACACTTAATACTAGCCATGTGACCTTGGGCAAGTCACTTAACTCCAATTGTCCTGCCTTCCCCTCTCCAAAAAGCAAAAAAAAAATCTCCCTTCTTTCAAGATTAAGCTCAAATAACACCTTTTAAAGGAGCCCTTTCCCAGTCCCCCATCCTTTTGAGCCTTTCCCTCTGTTACTTTCAGTTTACTCCATATAAAGTGTGTGTGCTTACGTATTTCCCTTTATATCTCCCCCTTAGTGTATAGGCTCCTTGATGGCAGGGTCTGCTTTTGTGTTTTTGCCTTTCCTTGTATCTCTAGCCCTTAGCACAGAGACTAGCACATAGCAAGTATTTGTTTACTAAGTAATTTTAATGGTTAATAATAATAATAATAATAGCAGCTATCATATATGATATTTAAATGTCTGCAAAGTGCATTGCAGATTTTATTTCATTTGATCCACAAAACAACCCTGGCAAGTAGGTATTATTAACCTCATTGATAGACAGAGCATTTATTAAGCACTTCATGTGTGTCAGCCATTCTGCTAAAGGATAGTGATACAAATACAAGTAAGAGAGTTCCTGCCCTCAAGAACTTACATTCTAGCAGGAGCAGACAATATATCATGAAAATGGGAGGAGGGGTGGAGACAAAGTGGGAGGAGGATACACACATGACCATAGTAAAGAGATGACTGAGAAGTGTATGGAGGCCTGCGGTCTTGAAAGAAGAGGCCAAAGCTCACCTCTCAGAGCTCGTGGGACCCAGGAATGGAGTCTAAATTTCCTGTGAGGTAGAGATGCTTGGCCAGTAGGGCCATGGTGAGGAAATGGCTGCTGTTTTACAGGTGAGGAAACTGAAATGATATGAAGGGTGTCACTTATGGTGACATAACATAGTTAATAACCATCAGGGGTGGAATAAAGGTTTACGTCACTGTTTTCTTATTCCTTGTTTTCAGCAAGGTTTTCACAAGGTAGAAAACCAAAGGCCATTGCTCAGTGGATAAGTTACTAGAATCATGGAATGTTAAGGCTGAAAGGGACTAGTAAAGATCACCCCTTGGTTTACAGGTAAGGAAACTCAGGGCCAGAGAAGTGAAATAATTTTGGCCAAGGCATATTGCTAATATAGTAATTCAAAATGTACTGCACCCTGATGCCCCTCCCCCACCGCTTCTGCAAGTTAGTGCTGTCAACATGAACTCCCCTGAGTCTCTTGTCATGTTTCTTTAAGAACATTGACCAGGTCACACCTGTAGTGCATTTACATCTGCTTACAAATTTATACAGCACTCATCACTTTTGCCAAAGTTTCTTTCATATGTACATAGCCTTCAAAATACACATGTCATGGATATGTCAGAACTTGACCCTTTAGAAAGTGAACTGGGCTCAATCTTAAGGCTTCTTTCTAAAAATAATCCCCTCAGTTTATTTTGTTTCTACCCTGAGACTCTCCTGAGAAGTCCAGAATTTGACTTGAGTCTCTCAACGAGTCTTTGGCTCTCCTGAAAGCACTCAGGCTGCCAAAGTCTTAAATAAAGAACAAGTTTAAAGGTAGTAAATAAAGAGCTGAGAAGATAGTTATATCCAAGTCTCTTATCAATCAAATTAAACTGTCCTGGTGAGGATGAGACATGACTGCTGTTGGTACCTGGTGTTTGTTCAAGTTTCCTCATGGACCATGTATCTAGGGTCACACAGGTGTAATCCAGCACTGAATTTGACATGACAGTCGAAAGAATAGCATCTCTAAAAGCTCAATCTCTATGCCTTAATGGGACTCTCACAGGAGTTGTCTTCATTCAGTTGTAAACTCCTTGGTATGTCCTATAAGACCCTTCAAAACCTGGTTCCAAATTACCTTTTCAGTTCTATTATGTTAGAGTGCTGGACTTGTAATCAGAAAGACCCAAATTCAAAACCTGCCTCAGATACTAGCTGTACGATGTTATATAAGTCACTTAACTTTTGATTGCCTCAACTTTCTCATCTGAGAAATGAACATAGTAACACTTACCTCATAGCATCATTATAGAGTACTGTATTTAAAGTCAGGAAAAATTGAGTTCAAACCCTCTCTGAGACATTTAGCAGGATATGTGACCCTGAGTATATCACTTATACCCTCAGTTTATTAATTTATAAAATGGAGATAATGATAGCACTTCCCTCACTGGGTAATAAGATAACCAGATGGCATAGTAGATAGAATACTGGACTTGGAGTCAAGAAGAACCAAGTTCAAAATCTGCCTTAAACATTGACCCTTTGGGTGCCCCTAGTCAAAGCATTCAACATTTCAGTCTCAGGTGACTTATTTATAAAATGAGGATGAAAAGAACTCTTATCTCATAAGGTGGTTGTGATGTTCAAATGAGACAATACACTGTAGCGGCAACCTCACTGGCATCCCCAGGATGGCTGCTGGCACAGGTTCTTAGATCTGCTTTACTAGGAAAGAGCTGTTTAAGGGATCGACAATCTCTTTTAATTACATTCATTAGTTCAGGAGAAAAATCAGCACCCTGGACTTCAGAGAAAATACAAGCAGAGAAATAAAGACCAACAGACATAAATTAACCCAGATCAACAGACATATTCAGCTGTCTGATCAAGGCAATACATACATAGTTACCAGAGAGACAAGTGCCAACATCTGGGTTTTTAAAAGCTGGAGGGCTCTTTAACAGCTGCCCGGAGTCTCATGTGGTCAAATCACAGGAACACTCTTCCAACGAGAGAGACCTTTTTTAGAGACAGAGGGCATCACAACCCTTGTGACTCAGTGCCTAATTAGAAATTAACAAAAAGTGTGAAAGCCTTTCTACAAGCAAACCTCCCCTAAGCAAGATTCCCTCCAGCTGAGCCCATCTTAAATACCATTAACATTACATATACCAGGGCAGCTAGGTGGCGCAGTGAATAGAGCACTGGCCCTGGTGTCAGGAGGATCTAAGTTCAAATCCAGCCTCAGACACTTAACACAAACTAGCTGTGTGACCTTGGGCAAGTCGCTTAACCCCAATTGCCCTCCAAAAAGCAAAAACCAAAAAACCATTACATATACCTAAAGTGATTTAAAAAAACCTAAGTACTATTTGAATGTTGGCTGTCGTTATTATCATTACCCAGCCCCCTTCATAGACTCTATAGTATAGCCAAACAGGAAATCTTATTACTTCTCGTTACTTCTTACCTATCTTCATGATTTTTACAGGCTTCCCCCCTGCCTGGCATGCCCTGGGTTCCCTCCTCTGCCTCACAGAATTCCAAACTTCTTTCAATGCTATGCTCAAATGCACCTTGTAAGTGAGATCTCTCTTGCCTTTCCTCATGTCTCCTTCCCTGCCCCCTCCAAAATTACTTGTATTTATGTATTTAATTTGTGTATGTATATCCATCCATTATAAATATTTGTGTGTATAATGTATGTGTATATCCATCCATTATAAATATTTGTGTGTATAATGTATGTGTATATCCATCCATTATAAATATTTGTGTGTATAATGTATGTATATATGTGTATATACTTTTATACACACAAACATATATACATTGTTGGATCAGGAGTCAGGAAGACCTGAGTTCAAATCCATCCTCAGATACTTACTAGCTAGGTGACTCCTTGCATTTTACAGTTGACAAATGCAAAGTCCAGAGTAATGAATGACTCGCCAAGAATCATACCAATTCAATTTAATAAACATTTCAATTCAACATTTATTAATTGCCTACTTCATGCCAGGCACTATGTTAACCACTAATAGATGTCCTAGGCAAAAAGCAAATATAAGTCTTCTAGATTCCAAGTCTAACTCTCTGATCATTATACTATCCTGTCTCATCGATTAGCAAATCTGCAAAGGATCTTGGAGATAATCCAGTCCAAATCCCTCATCTAACAGTTGTGGAAACTGAGTCCCAGAGAGACTGGGTAATATGGCAAAGGTCACACAGGTAGTGAGTGGCAGAGCCAGAGTTTGACCCCCAATCACTCTGGCTTTAATAAAAGAATTAGAGGCAATGGGGCAAAGGAAATTGAGTGCTAGCCTTGGAGTCAGGAAGACCTGGATTCAAATCCTGCCCCTGACATTTCCTAACTGTGTGACCTTGGGCAAATTACCTTTGCCTGACTCAGTTTCTTCATCTGTAAAATGAGAAGGTTGGGCTAAGTTTCCCGTGAGATGTCTTCTAGTTCTAAATCTGTGAGCACATGAATTAGTGATGAAAAAGCATTTATTAAACACCTACCTACCAGACCTTGTACTGGGGTTACAAATATAATGGTGAAATAGTCCTTGACCTTAGCAAGCTTATGGAGAGTAAATTCCCTGGATTTCATGTGGGAAGGTGTCCAGGGAAGAGAATTTTGGTCTAAGGAGTCAGAGGGCTGGTGAGCTGATCCATAGAGTGGTCTATTGCCCTGACCTCTCCAGGAACCATGATAATATTGATTGGATGATTATGCCCAGAGCAAAATGTAGAAAGTGGGGCTTGGGGGCAGAGGTAGTGTGCTCCAACAGCAGGGCAAATGGCAAGGTTAGAGTGGACAGCTGGGTAGGATGTGAAACATGCTAGAGTCGGATTAGAGATAATAAATTAGGTGAGTTTACACTGGCTCGATCCCTCACCAGTCCAGGGCTCTGTTCACTGCAATGTGGCTTCCCAGCCACTCTAGGCCCCTCTGAGGCCAGGGACTGCTGACTCATGCCTCTCTGGATTCCTGGCACTGGACTGCACACAGTATGTTCTCAGAATTTGTAGTTAATGGTGATGAAGAGGTCTATTGATGGATTTTGTCACTTCGTTGAGTGCCTAAAACTCTGGCTATTAGTTCCAGGAAACCACTTGGGAATTATTACAACAGAGATAATTTAAGCAAATAAGCACCTCTGTTGTATGTTAATACAAAAGATTTGCTTGATGTGCTCGGGGAGGGGGAGAACTGAATTAAGATGAGCTGTCTTAGAAACCCCCATCAAAACATGCCTGCCACTAAAGTGACTGGCGCACAATAGAAATGGGCATCACCCAAATTAAAGAAAGAGAAAAAAACTTGCTGTGAATTAAAAAAAATGTTTGAAAAGAAAGAAATGGGAAGGCAGCCTGGTAATATTCAAGTTTTAGAGGGATGCAGTATACCAGAAAGAACAGTGGCCTGGGAGTCAGGTGTCTTATAGGTGGGAAGGACCTCAGAAAGCAGTGAGTAAATAACCAAACATGCACCATTTTCCTCTCTATTCAACTCTTAACCAGGAGTCACCTGGCCTTTGCTTGTAGGCCACCTGTGAGGGAGATCCTACCAGACAGCTCTTTCAGTGCTGGCCTTTGAGACAGGAAGATCTGAGTTCAAATCGGAATTCAAAGACATGCTAGCTGTACAACCTTGGACAAGTCACTTAACTTCTGTATGCCTCAGTTTCCTCATCTGTAAAATGAGGATGGTAATAGCACCTACCTCACAGGGTTGTTATGAAGATAAAATTAGATTATATATACATATGTATGTATATATACACATATGCGTATATGTATAGGTATGTATATGTATAGTGCTTTCTAAACCTTGAGGAACTTTACAAATTCTAATTAGTCATTCGATAAGCATGCGCTGAGCACAAATTATGGGCCAAGAATTATGCTAAGCAGTGGGAATACAAAGAAAGGCAAATCCTTGCCATCAAAGAGCTCACAAGCCAGTGGGGGAGACAAGCAAACGCAGATGCACAGACTAGCTCTATACAGAATAAATAGGACACGATTAACGGGGAGGGGGGCTAGAATTAAGAGGGACTGGGAAAGACTTCTTGCACAAGGTAAGATTTTAGTGGAGACTTAAAGGAAGCTGGGGAAGCTAGTAGGTGGAGAGCATTAGGAGAGGGAGAGCATTCCCCATAGTGGGGACAGAGAGAGAAAATGCCCAGAGCCAAGGAGTAGAGTGGCTTACTCATGGAACAGCCAAGAAGTCAATGGCACTAGATCAAAGAATCCAAAGCAGGGAGTAAGGGGCAGGGTGACTAGAAAGGGTGTGTGTGTGGGGGGGGGGGGTAAGTTAGGAAGGGCTCTGAATATTGTAGAGGGAATTTTGTATTTAAGGGAATTATTGGCATTTATTGAATATGGGAGTGACATTGTCAGTCCAATGCTATAGAAAAATCACCTTGGTTAGTGAATCGAGGATGGATTGGAATGGGGAGGGCAGACAACCCCCACCCATCCAGTAGGCTGGTGGAATAGTTTGAGGTCTAGATGAGGGTCTGTACTAAGTGGTGGCAGTACTGGAGAAGAGAAAGCATGTATTCAAGAGATGTTACAAAGGTGAATTCAATAGACCTTGGCAACAGATGGCAGATGGGGTGAGGAAAGGGATGTGCAAGATGGGGAGCAGTGGAAATTGTGAACCCAAAGGACTGAGAGGATGTGGCACCCTCAGCAATAACCAGGAAGTCTGGAGGGGAGGCAGCTGTTTAGGGGAAAGATAATGAATTAGGTTTTGGACACATTGAATTCGAGATACCCACTGGGCACCCCAGTTGGAGATACTCAATAAGCAGCAAGACTAGGTCTGCAAAGAGGTTAGGGTTGAATCAATAGAAATGAAAATCAAAAGCAGCAGTAATAATAGCTACTGTCATTATTATTGTTGTTATTATATGGCAGAAACTTGGAGCCCTTCATCACCCTGGTTATCCTCTAAAAAGTCTCCAGTTTACCACATCCTCACCACGATGCAGTATCTAGACCTAAACACATCCCCCCAGAGTGCTCCGACCATGACAGAGGGGAGTGAGATCATCACCTACATAGTTCTAAATACTCTGCTTTTCTCATTTTAGCTCAAGATAATGTTAACTTTTGGGGGCTACTGTGTAACAGACAGCAGAGAGGGTCATCTTAATGAATTCCTTTTCAACTTCACCTTCCTAGCACAGAACCAATAGGGAACTGGACCAAGGAAGAATGGTCAGAAGCCAAACAACCCCAGTAGCTAAGCAGCTTGGTCTGCTTGTCCACAACTCTATCAATCGTAAAAAAAAAATGCATGTACCTAAGAGAGCTGTGAGAACCTTGCCTTTAGGAGAGAAGATTCATCATAGTAGAATAGAATTTGCCTACAAATACTGATAATTGCAGCAACCAATACTGAAAATCACAGACTCATACTTGCAAGAGGCCTCATCTAGTCCAACTGGTACCTGAGAAGGGATCCTCTCTGTAGCATCTCTGACCGATGGATGATGCCTAACAATCTCCAAAGAGCTAGGAATTCATTATCCGCTTGGCAGCCCATCCTCCTTTGGAAGGGCTCCAATGGTGATGAAGTTTTTCCTTGCATTCTGCCAGTGGCTACCTCTCTGCTATTTCCCTCCACTGCTGTTTTCAGTTCTGCTTTCTGGTGACAAACAGAACAAGATGAATCATTTCGCCACATGAAAGACCTTCAAACATTTGCACACACTTTCATATTTACTCTGAGTTTTCTTTTCCCCAGACTAATCAACTGGTCTTCCTAGGTCATGAACTTGAGCTCCTGTGCTCTTTCTTTCCAGCTTCTCAATATCTTTCCTAAACTGTGGAGCCCAGAGCTAATTAGAAGACTTCAAATTTGGTCTGAACAGGGCCAAGAACACTGGGAGTTCTGTTTTCTTCATTCTGAGGACTTTGTCTCTCTGGGGTCAATGCGTTTTACTTGTGTGCTAATCATGTTTACTTTACATGTTATTCCTTTTTTATTCTTTTTTTCCCCAGATTGTCCTTTTATTCTGGGTATTTGCATTCCCAATCAATTATTCTCTCTTTTCTTTGGTGAGACTATCCATCATGAATTCAAGTTCTCCTATTTTGCTAGTTGTTACTGCTGTAAGGGTCATAAATTCTGTTTTTGTAATTCTAAAGAATTTAGGTTTAGAAAGCTAAAGTGGTTTGTGTGTGGTCACACATTTAAGTGTGAGAAGCAGGATTTAAAACCAGGGCTTCTTGTCTCCAAGATAGGTTGTTTCTTTATTCTACCATGTTGTCTCTCCAATTTAGATGGTGCTCTCTAGCCTACTTCCCCCATCTTGTACTTGAGAAATTTATTTTGGAAAAATACATAGGGGAGTATTATGTGTAGTGTGACCCAACTATGGAGATGTGTGCAACTAGGTGGAGCAGGGGATAGTGTTGGACCTGGAGTCATGGAGACTCATGTTCCTCAATTTAAACTGGCCTCAGACACGTACTAGCTGTGTGACCCTGGGCAAGTCA
The DNA here is from genome assembly GCF_028583685.1 of Petaurus breviceps papuanus. NCBI lineage: Eukaryota > Metazoa > Chordata > Mammalia > Diprotodontia > Petauridae > Petaurus > Petaurus breviceps. Next base: position 26,858,352 of record NW_027186457.1, on the reverse strand, counting down.
CTTAATTGTTTGCTTCTGTTTTCTCATCTGTAAAATGAGCTGGAGAAGGAAATGGTGAACTACTCCAGTATCTTTGCCAAGAAATTCCAAATGGGATCATGAAGAGTTGAAAATGACTGAAATAAACAACAACAAAACAAGAGTTATTTTTGTATTTGTTTGTAGGAAGTGTGAATATGTATATACAGGTACTTACTGCTGATGCCCTAATTAGTCAATCAATAAGCATTTATTAAACATCTATTATCACCAGGCATTGTTCCTTATCTAGGCACCAGGAATACAAATAATGAAAAATCTCTATTCTTAAGGAACTTAAGTGTGTTTGCATATATGTATACATGTTTATGTATATGTGCAGAATACATGTTTGAGAACATGCAGATTGAACTGTTTTAGTTTCTGAAACTGGTTAGCTTCTGACCATTTTGTCTTGGTCCAATTCCCTATGTATACACACATATATGCACATATACACACATATGCACAAGTATATATAGACATACATAATACCCTGTTTTACATGCCAGTGTGTACATATATGTTTCTGTATGTATATACATATATGTATAAACACTTACACATACACATATACTTGAGATCCTTGAGAACAGGGAGTTTTCATTCTTTGTATTTTGTCTCCCAGTGCCTAGTTACAATGCCTGGTAAATAGTATTTCATAAATACTAATTGATTGATTGATTAGGTCATAAGCAAGTAGTACCAATGATACTTATGTGATACATAATTATATGCTTGCAACTACTCTGTGACTTGGGTCCTAAATCTTAAGGAATGGCCATAGATTCAGGGAGGTTAAGCAACTTAGCTCCCACAGCTAAGAAGGTTCCAAGGTGATATATGAACATAGCCTTATTCTGAGCACACCCCCATCCTCTGTGACATGATGTCTTCCATGATAAACCCTTGGCAAATGAGTCACTCAGCAGTTGGGGTAGAACTTCTCCCCCTCCAGGAAGTGCTAGTGTTAGGCTTTTGAAGAGGAATCACAAATTAGGAGAGAGTTGAAGGGGGAAAGGCCCCAATTTGCAATGATTGGGGAGCATGGCACCAAATGGAAACTCCCAAATAGGGCGAAGGAAGATGGTTGAACTTGAATAATGAACAAGGGAGAAATGCCCAAGCCAACAGTTTCCAAAATAAAAGCAACATCCTCCATGTGCATCCCCAGGGAACTTCTTTTTTAATCTCTTTCAGGCACTCTAGGATGAAGCAAGAGATAATTTATCTCAAAAATGGTTGGCCTATTTTGGGTAGGCTGCCCTGAATTTTCCCTTTTCCTCATAATCATCTATTGTCCTGGATGCTAAAATTAGCCTTGGTAACAAATGATTTAAAATCCTTTAACACGAAGTTGTGTTACTGATGGACTTTCAGAATAAAACAAGTTAAGTTTTGGAATCCCCATCATCTCTCCCATCAATCCCCTTCTTTCTCTTCTCACAAACATTTTTTCTTCTGGACTATTCCACCAACCTCCTAATTATTATTGCCTTGATTGATCATCTGGGATATGTGGGACCCTCGGACCCATGTCTGCAGAGACCCAATCTCAAGGTAAATTCATAGATTTTTCCCACAGTGAATTCTTGATGAAGCCACAATGGGTCTAAAGTATGATCTGGAGGGGGCAGGGGAAGGAATAGCCCTGAAGGCTGAAATATCTTCTAGGAGATAATAAGGGTTGTATCTATATCATCTATAGAAAGATATAATTGTAAAAAGGGTTTAAGAACTGACTAGAAGGCTAGGGTTTGAAGTTTAGAGGGGATAATTAGCCCCTCTCATCTCTGAGAGCAATTTGGAGTTACCATAATGTTTGAGTTGGAAGCCAGGAATCCCTAAAGTCATACGTTTTTCAATATTCTGATCTTAAATGCAGATCTATCTACTGTACTTTGTCCCTATAGATTTTGAAAATGTACTAAAAAAAAGAGTTCTGAGGGGAGTTTGATTTAATAGTAATCAATTAAGGCAAAATTCCCTTTTGAGGACGAGAAACAAAAGCTTTGCAGTAGGAATAATAGCTATCTGCCTGCCCAATGTGAGTTCAAGGCTGATTGAGGAAGAATCCCCAATCTTCCTTGAAGCTTCTGCCACCTCCTAAATGAGATGAAAATCTTTTTTAAGTAAAAAAATAAACTTTTCATCCAATCATGCAAATACTTTTGGGGAAAGACTTTAAATCATTTGTAACTTGGACTTAAATTCACACTAAAATGTAAATGATTAATATTTGTGGGAGGAGATTCAGGGAGGTTTAAATCCAGGATAATAGATCCTTCATATGTTTAGGAGAAACAAGTGCAGGAAAGGGAGGGTTAGACGCAAAGATAAATCACCATTTCATTTTGATGAAGTGAATCATTGAATTTGGAATCATGAAGACAGGTTAAAATCCTACCTCTGACACCTACTAGGTCTGTTAAAACTTGGCAAATCATATAACATCTCTGAGTCTCTGTTTTATCTGTAAAATGGGGGAAAGGATAGCTTGTAGCACTTTTTGACAGAGTTGTGAGTTACAAATGAAATAATGTTTGTAGTGTAAAGAGCTTTGAGAATAAGGAAGATTCTCACCTCAGGCATTTACTAGTGCCATGATGATGGGAAGTCACTGAGACTCAAAATTTTCACCCATAAAATGAAAATAAAAGAACCCACATTCCAGGGTTGTGAGGAGCAAATGAGATTTCAGGGGTAAACAGAAAATCATGTAAATTACAGCTATTACCAACATTTTAGGATCATGGACCTAGAAAGACTCAAAGGTCAAGCAGTTCAACTGCCACATTTTAGAGATGACAACACCGATGCCTAAGGGAGCTAAAGTAATTTGTCCAAAGCCATAGAAGTTATATGTCAAAGGCAAGATTTGAACCTTTGCCTATTCCAATGTACTGTGTTGTCTCTTGTTTTAATGCAAAGTTGACAACAAAAAAGAGGAGAAGGAAGAAGAGTGGGATTTGTTTTGAGCTTTAAAATACGCTTGCTCAATTCTGAGTCAGCCATCCCACTACTGGGCACATATCCCAAAGAGGTCAAATCCAGAGAGGTCCCATATATACTAAAATATTCATTGTAGCACTTTTTGTGGTAGAAAAAAGAAACAAATAAAAAAAATCTGGAAACAAAGTAATGCCTTTCTATTGGGAAATGGAAGACCAAATTGTAGCATATGAAGTAATGGAATATTATTAGACTATGTAAAATGAAGATGGAAGAACTCAAGTATTTGTATGAAAGATTTGTATGAAATCATGCAGCACAAGACAAGAAGAATCAGGAAAATAATATTGAGTGCGGCTTGGTGGATAGAGCCCTGGAGATGGAGTCAGAAAGGCCCAAGTTCAAATTCTGCTTGGACACTTATACTGGCTATGGGGACCTGAATGTCCCTTAAATTCTCTGGACCTCAGTTTTTCCATCTGTAAAAGGAGGAGGCAGAAGAGATGACTTCTAAGTCTCTTCTACCTCTAAAGCTCTGATCCCATAAGAACTCAGGGAACCTCGGAAAGACCTGGATGGACTGATGCAGAACAAGGTCAGCAGAAGTAAAAACAAACAAAACAAAACAAAACCAATATGGTGTGGGAGTAGTGGAGTTAGGAATCCTGGGTTAGTTACAAGGCACAGTGGATAGATTGTGGAATTTGGAGACAGGGAGGCCTGAGTTCTAATTATGCCTTAAAGACTGTGTGATCAGTCTTTAAGGGCAAATCACTTAAATTGTCTCAATTTTCTTGGTTGCAAAATGAGAATTATAATAGCAACAACTTTCCAGGATTGTTATGAGTATTAAATGAGACAAATGTAAAATGTTTTACAAACCTTAAGATACTATGTAAATGTTAGCTATTATTAACTATCATTATTAATCCTGACTTAGATGCCAACCAGTTATGTGACCCATATCTGAACCTCAGCGTCTCCATACGAAAAATCAAGGGCAGAGGTAGCATTGGTCTAGACGGCTTCTAAGGTTCTTCCCAGCTCTAAATCTATGATCCCACAGATCTGTAATATGTACAACAACTTCAAGGATATATAAGAAAACAAAGCTGATGCACTGTGGAACTCTGACCAATGCTGTGACCAATGGCAACTTCAGGAGACTAACAACAGACATTCTTCCTCCCTTTCATCAGAGAGGCACTGGACTCTAGCTGTGGAATGAGGAATAGCTCGGCAGACATGGCCAATGAGTATTTATATAGAAATAAGTTTATGCCTATACATACATATATTTGTGACATGAATTTGGCATTTAAAATGCGAATTATATATACACATATCTATATGTACACATATACATGTGTGTATGTGTACATGTAGACATGTTTTATATGCACATATTTGCTTCACCCCTTTTTTGCAAAGAAGAAATAGAGGAGGTGGAAGGAGTCACTGGAGAACAACAGCATCATTTTTAAAAAAGAGAATCAATAAAACACCTATTTTTAAATTTAAAAAAGAAATGCTTCCGCCCACGTGGAGAAATTTGATTGCTGTCATGTAAATCCAAGCCATGTCCATGGATGGAAATGGGAAAGGATCAGCTACTGAAAACCTCATTTCTGTAAAAACTGGTGTACTTACCAAGGCATGACTGCTTTATTACTGTGATTATGAATGCCCTTTCATGCAGGCCCACTCCTTTATTAGCTTAGAAAAACTCAAAAGTGAAATGAAAAACAACAGCTTCTTGTCAACCTCCTAGACTTGAAAGTGGCTGGAGTGGGTGGGGGAAAGGCAAGCTGCCGAGCTGTGCAGATATCATCGCCAAGAAGGCTTTCTTGTGAAATAACGACATCCATAAGCCTCCCCCCAGAGGAACTCCGACAATCAGGGAAGTTACACTGTCAGTGGAAGGAATTAGATGACCTTTGAGAGTTTCAGTGAAGATCATACCTATGCCAACAAAACTTGGGCTAAAATGAAATAATATTTGTAAAGCTCTTAATGCAATGCCTAGCACATAGTAGGCACTTAATAAATATATGTCCCCTTCCCATAAAACTCCACTGGGTAAAATAAAGGTGATAAATTGCACAGAGCATCAAGGCAAGCTTTGTAAATGAACAACTGTGAAGTTAGCAGGAAAAGGACAGTTCTTACCGGCCAGAATGCTGCACTGAGTAGAACTGGATGAAATCAAATAGGGATAAATGTTAAACTCAGGCTCAAGAAATTTCACCAGCACATGATTTGGGAGCTGTGGTCAAATATCAAGCAGGTTTTTAAAGATCTTAGTTTTAGGGGTGGCTAGGTGGTGCAGTGAATAGAGCCCCAGCCCTGGAGTCAGGAGCACCCAAGTTCAAATTCAGTCTCAGAAACTTAAAACTTACTAGCTGTGTGACCTTGGGCAAGTCACTTAATCCCAACTGCCCTGCCTTCCCCCTGCAAAAAAATAAAAGAGTTGGACATGACTGAAATGCTCAATAGCAACAATAACAAAGAAGCTGATGGTGCAGAAAGAAGTCTGGAAGGATACGAGTGAAGCCCCATGGGAACTGAGTCTCAGTTTCATTGTCTGTAGAATGAGGGGACTGGAATGTTTCACTTTCAGTTTTAAAGAGCTGATGGGTAAATTTTCAAACAAGCATTTGCAACTGGGAAATCTGAAAACACTACCATAACTTGATTTAATCTAGACCTAAGATAATGATGAAGAAAATGCAGATTAAATTTAAAGTGTTCTTCATGCAATTTTTTTTCTCAGAGAACCAGTTGTCAAATATTTACTAACACACCCACAGAGGAGGACATATATAGAGGGATGGTGACCATGGAGTGGGGTTTTGGCTTGGAAAGTCACAGAGCTAATGAGTGGAGCCATAGGGGAGACAACTGACAGGCCTCCTCACGGGCTTACTAAACACAAATCTTGTTACTTGTGGCCAGGGAGACCCCCAGGCTCCCAGAGGCCTCTGGAGGAAGATCTCAGCTTTGTTAGCTCCGAGTTCAATGCAGCTGAGCTAAGATGGAATTCTAGCCTTGAAAGGCCTTCCAGTGCACAGACACAAGGAACACAGTCTGCTGTGCTGATACTGGGTTCCTTTGAAGTTTAAAGCAATGACTAGAAGCAGTATCATAGTGGCTAGAGAACTGGCCTGAAAGCCAAAGGTTCAGTTCCTACTTCTGACACACACTGGCTGAGAGAACTTGGGCAAGTCACTCACCTACCCTTTCAATGTTTTAAGCAACTCTCTAAGTAAACTCCAAATTTCCAAAAAGACTCTGACCTGTATTGGTAGAATTTCTTATCTGGGAGTCCCCCATGCCGGTGAAATTCCTATCTTATTCCTATCTCTGGCACTTATAAACTGCGTGTCATTTAACATCCATGGACCTTAGGTAACTCCCTAGGATTTATCTTGATGCATTCATTGGTGAAGTGAGTTCCCACACAGAGAAGTGCCCCATGCTTCCCAAATCACAGAAAATTCCTTGTGTTTGGCTATAAACAACTTACCCTGAGACTGCTTTGTGGATCCTCCTTAGCTCCCTTTTGGTCAGGTGCCTTGAATATTAAGCAGGTTGCATATGAACAAAATGCAAAAGTGTGAAATATTGGACTGCTCCGTGGGATTGCTTTACTGGGACATGGAAGAAAATTCAAGTCAAGAAAAAAAAGAGATGGAATAAAGTCAAATGATTTACTCTGACAGAGCGCATGTTCTGGAAGGCCCTTGCATTCTACAAAGACTCCAAGTAAAGGACTGCATCTAATTATGTCTGTTTTCCAAAGATGAGTCTAACTACTCATGGACGGTTTCATCATCAGTAGGCTAGCCCTTTGTTGATGAACTGATATCAAGACCACAAATGAAAATTGGGAAGGAACCTGAGAGACCAGAATGTCCAACCCTCTCACTTTACAGAAAAGACAAATGAGGCCCAGAAAGCTTAAATGACATCCAAGGTCACGCAGCTAATAAGTGACAGAGATAGGATTAGAATCCATGTCCTGTGACTTTAAATTAAGCATACTTTGTGCTGTGCCTCTGTAATGTTAATGGGATCTGAAGATCTCCCAAGCCCATGTATTGGCAAGTAAGCAGGTACTTAGCACCTTATTTCGAGTTAACACCTTGTTTAAGCTATTTAATTAACACAGAAGTAGTTAACATCTTGGGAGGAAGTTACTGATGTAACAGGAAGGGATAGAAGAGGGAGGAACTAATATGTATATAAGGAAGAGCTGGACAGACAGATTTTTCTAGGGTAAGCATCCTAGAGGCAGAGTAGCTGCTGCTGGGGAAAGAGAGAGAGAATTTCTCTCAGTGAGCATTTGGAGGCTGGCGCTTCTGCTGAGACCTTTCTTCTGGTGAGACCTTTCCTCTGGGAATGTCTGCTGAGAACTTCCAAGAACCAGGCTGAGGAGCTACCATGAGTGAGAGAGGAGGATCCCTGCTTGAGGGAGCCTGTTCTGTTGTGAAGACTTGGTAATGTGGGTGTTCACTGCATTAACCATGTGTACCAACATCATGGTTACTGTAATGACTTTGGCTTTCTGGTTCTGGGGCTCGGTTTTCTGGTATTTGAATAAAGGCTTTGGTTCTATCCTCTATGTAGAGAGCCTGTTACATTTTGTGATTCACAACCATACCAACATATTCATAACCACCGTGGGTGTTGTGAATATTGCATTATTGTTACAGTCTCTTCCACGGCAACTCAAATATATGTATGTGAATGTGTATATGTATGTGTGCATGTATATATGTATACACACATTTATTTATGTATCTATTTATGTGTTTGTTTATTTAATTTAAAAGATCCTCAGTCCTGTCCAATCCCCTTCTGTTTCTGTGGTTGTAGGTATAGTGTGGTGGAAAATGGGGGCAGAAGATACTAAGAATCATGACATTTTTAGACTCTCTATAAAGATTAATTGAGCCCTAGGTATTCTAAATGTGAGATATTTATCCAATAAACATACTTAAAACTGGACTGAAGCCAAAACATATTAATCTTGACATTCTCACTATTGAGGTAATCAGATTAGAAAAGGAAGGGGTCAGGGGCGACCAGGTGGCTCAGCAAGTAAGAGCACCAGCTCCAGTGTCGGGATGACCTGGGGATCGAATCCAGGCTCAGACACTTAGCACCCACCCAGAAACACCTGGCCATGTAACCTTGAGCAAGTTACTCAACCCCGATTGCTTTAAAAAAAAAGAAAAGGAAGGGGTCACTAAATGGAGAGATGGCTCCTAACTTCTCCTTGGAGAGGAAAATGAGAGATATGGGGAGTTGGTCTGATCATGAGCCCAAAGGCAGCAGTACACATTTTATGGGATATTCAGTCATCCTTTTTTTTCTTTTTTTGCAATGTTTATGATAACTATTTACAAAATAGAACACAATGAAAATAGTCACAACTCTTGTACCAACATCTGTTGCAGAGGATGAAGAGGCTGAAAACAGTCTACAAGAAACTAAATGAGGCTCCTAAAATTATTGTTGTTATTCAGTTGTTTTCAGTCATGTCTGATTCCTTGTGACCCCATTTGTGGTTTTCTTGGCAAAGATACTGGAGTTGTTTGCCACTTCCTTTTCCAGCTTATTTACAGATGAGGAAACTGAGGCACACTGGACCAAGTTACCTTGCCCAGGTCACACAGCTAATCTGAGTTTAAACTCAGGTCTTCCTGACTCCAGGCCTAGCACCCCATCTCCCAAGCTGCCTAAACTGCCTTTCAAAATTATATAAGTATATGGTTTAAAACTTGGTGACTAATGCAAAGGCGTAAAGGAATTACCCACATTGCCTGTGTCTACTCAGACCACCAGCTTGTTAGGGTAAAGATCAAAATTAATGCCAAACCAGAAGAAAGAACATGGGAGCCAAGGGTAATGCTGGTTTAGAATATAAACTTGTTTGGAAAATCTCATAGAGGATGATGGGGGAGGGTATGAGCAGTATTGCTTCATAAAATATCAAGGAGAATGAGAAGGAAAAAAAAAACTTACTGAGACCTTTGCAAAGGATACAACTAAGTAAAATAATCCTGAGGGCATTTAAAGATGAAGCTGGGAGGACAGTGAACAGATGAAAAATGGAGAAAAATATCCGTCAGGATGTCTGTAATATACTCTTCACTCTGAACTCTCACATCATCGTCCCTGAAGTGTGGCTGGAGAAAGCAGAAACAGCACTAAAGAAAACCAACAAAAACAGCCAGCCAGAGCAGACCAAATAAGTACAAGGAGGTTTGGGCTAGAGGCAACACAAATCTGAGGGCACCCAGGGATCTATTCTCAAGAGATACCCCAAAGGAGAGGATACCATATGCTTGGAAAAATTCTGGACCTCATTATTATTCCAAAAAAGATGACCAAGGAAATATCGATTTCTACAGACCCATTTACCTCTGTCTCCAGGGCTACAAAGTCAAGTAAGGCATAGAAGCTAGGTAAAGGAATTTGCCACTGTCATTGAGAATGCCCAGCACAGTCTCCAAATCAGAGGGATTTTATGTCAATGGGGAGGTCCTCCAAATGCTTTTGATTGTGCTGCTAATTTGCTGAGCGCCTCAAGCCCCAGAACATGGTAGAACCTCCAAAATGAGAGCCATCATCATACAAAAGAGTTCATCCTCACTATCACAAGAAAAAAAAAGAAACCACTGGTTTAGATAATAAAATTATTCCTAGGCTTTATTTCCTTTCCTCTTTGATCTTTCTTCTCTGACCCCTTCCACATAGCTGCCAAAGTGATTTTCCTAAAGTGCGGATCTAATCATGCTGCCCTCCTGCTCAATAAGTTCTGCTGGTTCCCTTTTGTCTCTAGGATCAAATAGAAATTCTACTGGAAAGATCTTCACAATCAGGCCCAACCTATCATTCCAACATCAATGTACATTATTCTTCTGACTGTTCTTGGCAATCCAGCCAAACTGGCCTTCTCTGTTTCTCACACATAATATTCTTATCTTTGTCTTGTCATGTCCAGAATTCACCCCTTCCTCACTTTTGTTTAAATTCCTAATTTCATTCATTTCAGTTGTTCAATTGTTTTCAGTCATGTCTGACTCTTTGTGACCCCATTTGGAGTTTTCTTGGCAAAGATACTGGAATGGTCTGCCATTTTCTTCTCCAGATCATTCTACAGATGAGGAAACAGGCAAACAGAGTTGAGTGACTTGACTGGGGTCACACAGCTGGGAAGTGTCTGAGACCAGATATGAACTCAGGAAGATGAGTACTTTTGACTCCAGGTCTGGAATTCTTCCCATTGTGGCATCTAGCTGTTGCCAATTTTCTTCACAGCTCAGCTCAAATGCCAGTTCCTACATGAGGTCTTTCCTGATTGCCCCCTAAATCTCACTTCATTTATTTTGTAAGTACTTATGTGTGTATATGTTGTCTCCCTGATAGAATGTAAGGTCCTTGAGGTCAGAGACTGTTTCATTTATCGTATTTGTACAACCAGAACCTAATACAGTGCCAAGCATATAGTAGGTGCTTGATAAATCCATGCTGATTGATTGCTTGAAAAACCAATTAGGTGATGAATGCCTATCTCAATCAAAACTCTGCTCTCTTTTGGATGGACAGCCCATAGAGCTACTCTGTCAGTACATGGTGATAGACTCTGCAGCTGGATAGTGAGTTGGGCTCACTATTGGACTGGAGATAGAATGTGGGGTACGTTGTCTTCAGGAAACTGAGTAAATTTTGGTAGTCAGTCAGGCCCAGCCTCAGGTATTAAGGCAAGCAAGTGCTTAGGAGATGTATAGAAGAGAGACAATTGGGAATTTGGGGGAGTGGTGGAAAGGGGTATTTCTGACATTTTTTGACTTGGGAAACTGACCATTTAAACATCTGCCATTATTAGCCTGATTAGCCTGCTGAAAGAAAATTAAATCTATTAAACTTTTGAACAGTTCAATTTCCAATTCAAAGAAGCTTAGAAAAGGTTCATAGCTTTATTTTACAGCATCATGGTAGTTTCCTGAGAAGAATGACTTGACCACCCACTCAGCTCCATTCTTATGGCACCTTCCAATAAGAAACATTGTGGTGGGGTTTGCGGGGGGAGTAGAAGACAAAGTTCAGGATGATTGACCTTTCATTTGAACTAGGTCAAAACCTCCATTGCCTATTCCCAAGTCATACTCTCATAATTCCACATCAACTATTATAAATTAGTTTCTTGGGGTGGCTAGGTGGTGAAGTGAGTAGAGTGCTGGTCCAGGAGTCAGGAGAACCTGAGTTTGGATCTGGGCTCAGACACTTAACACATACACACACAAAAAAAAACCTAGCCATGTGACCTTGGGTAAGTTGCTTAACCCCAATTGCCCTCCAAAATGTATAAATTAGTTTCTTTGGCTAAAATCTCACATTGTTATGAGACCATAAAGAAGAACCACCGTCAACCTTCAACAAAAAATGTGAACTTGGGAAACAGGCTGTCTTCTATTTCCTTCTGTGGAAACATTCCCAGTCACGTGGGTTTTAATATTTAAGCATTTGGCTCTCCAGAAACAAAATACTTCACCTTTAAGATCTAAAAATAGAACTCCCTGCCCTACGGGGACCTCTTTCCACTTCCAAGCATGGTATCTATTTATATAGATTGAATTAAGACTCCCCTGTTTAAGCTTACATCTGCAAGGTAAGTAATAGGAAATATATTTCTCTCTGAAGTCATTCTAAAACTGCCTCACCCATGAGTTCTAACCACTCAACCTAAGGTAGTCAGAGGAACATGGAGACCCCCTTCCATCCTGGGCCTCAATCATCACCACCTCAGCTCATCTCACTCTGTAGATCAAGGCTCACCACAACTCTAGATGTTTCCCAAGATACATTAATCTTAGGGGAACAGGCTCAGGCTGTGCTGTATTCTTGCAGCCGCAAGATTAATCAATCCATCAATAAACATTAATTCAGCACTTACCATGTACCCAGCACTGTGCTAAGCATTCCGTTTCAAAGTCATCAAGTTCCTTAGAGTAGTGGTGTCAAACTCAAGTACAAACAGGGAGACTAAATCATACATAAAAATCCCAACAGACCACATATTGACTTAGTAATATCATCTATATTCTATTGCATTTTATTGATTTTTGTTGAATATTTCCCAATAATATTTCTCAATAATTCCCAACTCCGCATTTGGTAAGGTTGTAGGACCATTGATCACTACATCTGTTACCTCTGCATTAGAGTACTTTGTAGGAACCTCTCTCTGGTGCTTCATCTACTTTATGACCATGGGAGCTATTATCTTAAAAAGAATGACAAACACCTACTTTATACACCTAAAACCCACCTTGCATACACTAAAATTCACCTTACATACACTGACTTACCTCCCGTATAACTTACAAACCTATATAACTCTAACCCTAGCCAAAAATATATCCTCTCTTGTAACAGATTCACATAGTGACAATGTCTGATAATGAGCCTCCCATTCCCCACTTCTAATCTATCACTTTCTGCCAAGATGTTAGAAGAATATTGTCTTTCTTTTTTATTCATTTATTTTAAACATAAATACACAATGAGAAAAGAAAAAGAAACATTGTAAACAAATACAAAATGAGAAAAGAAAAGCATTTCCACGTGCACAGCAGAATGTATGAGGATTCAAAATATAAAGCAATAAATTCCATTTCAAGAAAGCCTATATAATAAATACTACACATTGTGTTCAGAGCTGTCCATCTTCGCTTCCTTAGGAGTTTTCTTTTGTTCTCTGCTGTGCACGTTTTACTTTGTTCTTTTTCCCCCTCCCCCTCAAAGAAGACTACAATTAAGAGTATACATATATATACACACATACATACAAACGTAGGCGTACATACTCTTACATAGACATACATATAAATAGATATCTATAATCATTTTCAAAACCACAAGATTTACCTAGTTTTCACCACTTCAGTTATCGGAAAAGTAAAATTTGAGAGGCTATACTAACTTGTATTGAGATATGCTTTATAAAAGATTTTAAAAGGAACATTTAAAGATCTCTGCAAGTAACTTGGAAGCAGAGAAGCAAGTCTACTCAAGGGGAGACAACTTCAGAACTGCCATGAGAATGACACCTCTTCCAGAATGTTCAAGAAAAAATGTTTCCAGAGAACAAATGACTACAGAGAACATTTGAGATCCAAGATGAAATGTGTTGATTAAATGGGCATTGGGAATGAGTTGATAATCATTCTTGTATTACTTTGACATTTTGTTTTCTGATTTTTCTAAGTTGTCTTGGTGACATGTAAATCTCCCCTCTAATATTAGTCTTTGGTTCTTACTACAGCTTGTAAATTTGGTCAATCTTATATTAGCTTATGTTAATGTGCTTACATTAACTGATTAGAGAAAATTGTGACAAGTCTCTCATTGACAAAAAGGGGAATTGAGAGAATCAAATGATACTGATTCCATTATGTAATCTATTCTAGTTTGTATAACACACTCCCTCAATATATTTAAAATTGCCGGGGTGGCCAGGTAGCACAGCAAGTAAGAGCATCAGCTCCAGTGTCGGGATGACCTGGGGATCAAATCCGGGCTCAGATACTTAGCACCACACCCAGAAACACCTGGCCATGTAACCTTGAGCAAGTTACTTAACCCTGATTGCTTTAAAAAATAAAATTGCACAAGCCTGGTTTCTTGATCTCTGAACTTAGTTCAGAAATTCAGCTGGCCTGTAAGAGCTAAGTTTAGAAATTTAGGTTTCCCACTAATCACCATATGCCATTGACTCTTTGCCTCCCTTGAGTTAAAGTGGAAGGGACTTGTAACATTTGTGATAACTCTTTTGTTGGTTATGTTGCTTTCCTCTTTGTGCGTGTACTGCTGTGGATTGTGCTTTCAATGTAGTTCATTGGTAGATTCCTCTGTTTCCTCCATGTTAATGAAAACACGTGTACTGCTCAGGGAACTTGTGGAAGACACTACTGGAAAGAAGGTAGGAACAGGTCCTGAGGGACGGAGTATGCAATGGGAGCAAGAATACAATTAAAAAAAAACCCTCAAGTATCATGGTTATTATAAATAGCAAATAGCAGCTCCATCCCATGGGAAGACTTGCACATGATCCTGGGCCATCCCTGTCACTGTGCCTTGGCCTGAACTGGGATCTGTGTGAAGATCTTCACTGCTCTGCTGCTACCCAGAACAATGGGCCTCACGAGTAAGCTCCCCCCAATAAAACCTATTTCCTTGCATGCCAGTGTGGACTGTATCTCTTTCTTCAGTATCTCAATATTCTCTTGGAGGTGGGACTGTCCCTCTGGATAGTCTGCCTCCCTACAATTAATATAATCAGAACAGAACAGATTGCCACCTTATACCTGCCTCTGACACAAACTGGCTGTGCAACCCTGAACAAATCACATAACTCATCAATGCTCTAGGCAATAGTCTGAGTTTCAGAAATAGTACTGCCATGTATTGGTGAGGGAGTTTCCTCACCTTAGAGTTTCTTATGTCAAAAACATCAGTGGAATATATCAATGACTTCAGAGATCCTGTACCTATCCTTTATCCTTCAATGTGTCAGCTGAGAAGCACCATGGCATAACTGATGGAGAGCTAGCCTCAGAGCCTTTAAGACCTCAGTTCAAGTCTTACCACTGATGTATCCTGACTCCCATCCAGTCATGTAAGCTCCCATTGCCTCAGGCAACTGTCCAACATCAGAAGTCAGACATTGGTAGAAGGAAAGGAATTCCCTCACTAGGAGATCCCAATACCAATAAAGCCACAAATTCAGACCCACCCCCACTTCCAAAGAAAAATTATTGGATTCAGTTTACAGAAGGGTAGATTTTAGGTTAAGACTTTTGAAAACTCACAGTAATGAACTAGGAAGTTTTAACATGTAGTCACCCAGGACTGAGGTGAGAGACACCATAAAAGACTGCTGTTTGAGAACAATCTGGGTGTGCCTCAACCTTTCCTTGTATCTCCAGGGCCAATAAATCAGCAAGCATTTATTAAGCCAAGTGAAGAAGGCCTTCAGAAATATTTATAAAAATAAGTGCTGCTGTGTGACTTGAAACGAGCTTCCTCACATCTCTAAATCTCAGTTTCCTTATCTGTAAAATGAGAGGGTTGGATTAAATGATTGCCAAGATCTCCTCTGGTTTAAATGCCATAATGTCCATGAAGCCTTCCAGATTCTCCCCAGTCTGAGGAATTATTCCTTCCATTTCATAATGTGCTTTGATGTATGTATCATATCTCTCTATGAAATTTTCATTCAACAAGCCCTGATGAAACCTCTCCTATTATGTGCAAAGAATTGTTCTGGACACCAAGGACCCAAAGTCCACAAACGGGATGATAGTCCCTGCTCTCAAGGACATTATGTCATCGGGAGTTTGCATGACACTGTCTGTGGGGATACAACCTGTGCAAGATAAGTATATGCTCCAAGGAAGGAGGGACCACTAACAACTAGAAGGATTAAGAAAAGCTTCCCATAAAAGGCAAACGATGAGTTGAGCCTTGAACAGAGTTTAAAGTCCTAGGAGGTGGTGGTAGAGCACATTCTAGGCCTCTGGAAAAAGCGGAAGGTGGGGAATGGAGGGACTTTTCCATAGAAATGGAGTTGGAAGAAGTAGGGTCCACGGGTGTGGAACATTGATTTTTTTCTAATGTGTTAATTGATTTTACATGTTTCTCTTCCCTTTTTATTAAGAAAAGGTCTTTGTTGTGTGGAACAACTCTTTGGGAAGGAGAGAGAAAAATTTAGGCAACATATATCTATAAACTTTATTTTTTTAAAGGGTGCAATGGAGTAATGGAAGCTGGAAGGTCATTTGAGGATGGTGGTGATGCTTACCTCCCTCCTCTCAGAAGAGGTGGTGAACTATGAGGCATTCTTGCTCAGATATGGCAATTGTGTTGATTTGTTTTGATTAATCAGTCAATCAATAAACATTTATTAAGCACCAACTATGTGCCTACCCTTCTTTGTTGAAAGGGAAGATTGAGTGGGAGGACGTCATTGGGAAGCAAAGTCATCCTTTAAAAAAACAATGAAATATTGATTTTTTTAAGAAAAAGAAATAAACTGAAGGGCCTAAGCTATTTGATGGCAACCTTGTCTTTTCCCCAAACCCTCAGCACCTGCACATGTAAAGGGAAGAGTAAAAACACTCCTTGAAATGAGTCCCTCACATCGGCTTTCATTCGTGGTCTGTCTTGAAGCAATACAGGCATTTATGTTGCTAACAATATGGAACATTGGAGTCCAGGTTTGATCTTTGTCTGTCCGTGTATAGTCTTTGATCCTGGAGACAGTGACCTTCATTCAGAGCCAGCATTACTCATTTTCAATAGAAATAGTTTCTACGAGGGGGTGAATTGGAGCCCTAACGGAGCTTGGATCATAAGCGTTCACACCTGTCCTTTTAGAAAGCCCTACACATCATATTCTAGCCATCCATCCTCAGAGGCAGGGGAAAGGACAGATGGGCTTTGACAGCAGGATTAACCTCCCCTACACACACACACACACACACACACACACACACACCCCAAACACATACCATACCCCCACCCTGCAGGTCTGAAGAGGTGGGGGCTTCTGTGATGCTCTGGAACAGTCAGTCTGGGCTGTTTGTGCAGCTGCCCTGTGATTTTTGAGCCTCAAGCTTTCCCAGTTGCTGAATTCCTAGGTGGTGATTTTTGTTGGAATGGATGAGAAATCTGTAATTAATGCATTAGCGCAGAGAAGACTCAGACAGGCGGCACTCTGTTAATGTCACTCGGTATTTGCCAGAGACATTTGAAATCCTCCCAGTGTTAATGTACTGCAATGATCTTTGTTCTGGAACTGATGTGTTCCCCTCCCTCCTTCTTTATTTCAGTGTGAACTTTCTCAATTTGAAAATTAAGGGAACAGCACAAAATGATTGAGCTAAAGACTCATTGATTTTTATGGAGCTGTGCGCAAATCCTTGAGTTTCACTGCATAAAAGGGGGTCTGATTAGGAGATCAGCCCTGCAGACACAAAGTGATGTTCCCCAGAGAGACCTGGGACCAAATCCTCCTTTGATCCTTACTAGCTATGTGACCCTGGGTGTCACTTGGTGCTGCAATTTCAAATTCCTTAATTTCCTCATTTAGAAAATGGAAATTGGGGGTGGCTAGGTGACGCAGTGAATAGAGCACCGGCCCTGGAGTCAGAAGGACCTAAGTTCAAATCTGGCCTCAGACACAACACAAAAACTAGCCATGTGATCTTGGGCAATTAACTCCAATTACCCTACCCTCCCCCCTCCAAAAAAAAAAAAAAGAAAATGGAAACTACTCAAAAGGTTACTGTGAGTCTCAAATGAGCAAATATGTACAAAGTATTTTGCAAGCTTTTTGTAGAAATAAAGTTAATAATATTTTATTAATTATTAATTCTTCTTCTTATTAATTGTCATACTTTCAAGGCTCTGATTGGTTGGCCAGGAGGATGCAATGGAGAAGAACACCTGAACACAAGTTTGAGGTGAGAGGGAAAAGGTAGGGGAGATTGAATAGCATGATAATGACACCCAGGTGTGTGGTTCCATAAACACAGACACACACACAGACACACACACACACGCCAGTTGGAACATACAGCTAGGTAAGCAATTGTCTAGCATTTTTGGGAGGCATCCGTGCAGCTTTTGACATTTCTGCAGCCTCCTGAGCTCCCAGCCTGGCACTGACCCACTCCTGGAATGGTTACAATCATACCCCGTACTTGTGACTTGGGTCACAGCAAGCATTGCAAGTGATTGCAATCGCCCTCCACCAAGCCTACTGCAGAGAGGTTTATATTAAGCAATTGAAATCCCTGATTTTCTCCTCTTCATCTCCTGAGCTGTAGAAGGAGAAATAGCCAGTAAGGCCTCACCCTGGAGGACTGGCATTGAAATTTGCTTCGGTTTGTGACTTCTGATATTACCATGTTTTTGCCAAATAAATGGGTCTGCTTTTGATGATGCAAGGAGATCTAATAGGTTTGTTAATGTAGCTGTATCTAACAGGAAATAAGGACCTTCTAGTGTTTCCTGGGGGAGAGAGGAATGAAGCAAATCAGAGTAAAACCTAGGAGAAATAGGTCAGAAGATTCCCCCCCTCCAAAAAAAAGATACTCTATCCTTCCTGTTGCAGCTCCTAGGTGCTTGATGCCCGTCACTGGCCCAGGCCCTTTTCTAGGCATAGGAATTGGAAGTCAGCTCAGCAGATACGAATTCAAGACAGTTCTCGGAGTGGCTCTGATAACAGTTCTATCACTGCTCCCTCTGCCTACTTTAGTGTGTAACCTAATCCCATACTTCAGACCTGCCTTTGGGTCCTCCCATTCACCACAATATTACAAGGGAAAGATGCCCCCAAACCAAATACCGCCTGTTCCATGATAACGTCAATATCATTCCAGATGTCAGCCTATCTCTGCCACACATTTATTTTACTCATACTTAGAACCCCAAGAAGGCTGAAATCCAAGAGATCTCAACCTTATCCTTAACTCTCCAGCGACCTTCAGTAGCCTCACAGAATCATAGTAACAGATCTTTAGAGTTGGAAGGGGCCTCAGAGGCCAATGTGTGCAACTAGCTCCAAAAGGAAACACCCTGACTGCAAATCCTAGCATTCTATGTATCACCCAGGATCATCAGTGACTAAGGACAGGTCAAAACCCATAGCTTCCAAGTCCTTAATCAATCAATTACTCAACCAATAAACATTTGTTGTGTCTATTATGAATCAGGCACTGTGCTCAGCACTGGGGATAGAAAACGGAGCCCAAGGCTACTAGCCCACTGTAGACCCCACAGTTAAGGGAGCCTGAGGCTGCCTTAGAAGCTTTGCTCCTTATAGAACCTTGCACATGGTAGGTGCTCAGAAAATTTGGGTAGGATGAGATGGGAGGCAACTCTACTTCGTAGAAAGTCTTTTCCTCATATCAAAGTTCACAGGATTGGCTGTGCCCACCATAGTGCCTTGCCCATGGTTCTTTATCTGTACTTTAAAGGATACATGGCTTCATGGGATTACCATGATAAGGATAGTCATTCCACTGGTACATATTGCAAGCTTAGGATTCTGGACATAAGTGCAGTTACATCATCTTATTTTGGCCCCAACCTATTTTTCTAGATTATTCATAGGCAACTAAGTGGCACACTGTCTTGGACAAGTCAAGAAGTCCTGAGTTCAAATCTAGCCTCAGACACTTAGCTTTATGACCCTGGGGAAGTCACTTAACCTCCTTTTTGCCTCAGTTTCCTCATCTGTAAAATGACAGTAATGATATCACCTACCTTCCAGGGTTGTTGTGAGTCAAGTAAGATAATATTTGTAAAACACTTTGCAAACTTAAAATGCTATATAAATGCTAGCTATCATCACCATCATTACATTATTAGTCACCATTACACATTCCATGTTCTAGCCAAATTGTCTATTACTGTTCTCTATACATGATATTCACATTCTGCCTCTCTGACTTAGCTCAGTGTCCCCCACACCCAGAATGCTTCCTATCTTCAACTCCTCCTCTTGGAATATCTAGTCCCTGACAACAAAGCTCAGTTCAGGAGTCAATTCGTGGGTGGCCATTCTAATCAGCCCTAGATGTTAGACTCTCCCTGTCCCACCATTAAATTTCCTTCTATTCTTTTGTACATATTTCTATTTACTAATCTGCATGTGTTTTAGCTTCATGTCTAGAATGGAAGCTCCTTGAGGCCAGAGATGACTTTTTGTTTGGTGTCTGTATCCTAGTATCTTGCCTTTGCATATATTAGGTACTTAATAAATGCTTTTTGAATTGAATTAAATCACCAGAGGTAAAAGGATATGAGAGGCATAGGGGTGGTTCCTCGGGAATGGACACCCTTCATGCTCTCCCTTGGTAAGGGTCCTTCTTGACTTTCCTTCTTGCCAGAAAAGGAGGTTTTAGGCTTCCAAGTCCTAGCAGTCTGCTTGATGTGTTTTCTTCCACTTCCCAATTCAATTCCTCCTCCATGACATGGCCCATAGAACATTAGAGTTGGAAAGAACCTCAGATGTCATCTAGCCCCATCCTATCTTAATGTTAAATCCTTCCTACAAAATCCCAGCAAGAGTGTTTGCTTGAACACCTCCAATGACAGGGAGCTTCATGAATCAGACCACTTTTCAGATAGATCTTAATGTTAGAAAATTCTTTAGAGGGTCAGTGTTTCATTTTAAAATAAGAACAAAAAGAGATCAAGAAGGAGTCATAGATAAGTGGGATAGCTTTGAAACTAACTTGTGGAACTTGGTACATAAATTGAAAATAAGTGCAATGGAGATATGGAATTTCATATCTGATCATCTTTTTCTGTTTTAACATATATGAAAATGTCTGTCATTGTTTGCTAAGTTAAGAATAACCAAAATAAATTTTTTTAAAGAAAGCCCTTCCTTATATAGAGCTGAGATCTGCCCAATGCTCATATCTTAAACCAAGAGGAAGAAAATCAATCCCCACGATTTTCCTTGATCTATTCTTTTGGGATGACCATCTTGGAGATTACACACAGCCCTGGCCCTTGTTCATCCCTGCCGACTAGAGTTTAAACTGATTCCAGACCCCTGACTTCTTGGGTTTTTGGTTCTGATAGCCCTGTACCTCAGTGGGATTGGTTGATCATATCTCCCAGAACCTCTTATCTGTGAATACCTCATAGAAATTAGGAATGATGTTCTTCTGGCCCACACAGGACAGTATCTGAGCCCAGGTCACAGAGCTACATAAGCCCCAGGACTGTAGCCTCCCATGGCTTGGGTCTTTCCCTGGAATTCTACCTTCAGAAGACCGGTTCAACATTAGGAAAACTATAAGCATAATTGACCATATCAATAACAAAAATGACAAAAATCATGTGATTATATTAAGAGACATAGAAAAAGCTTTTAACAAAATACAATACTGTAGCAGCAAGCACCCCAGCATGCCCAGGGTGGCTGCCAATACAGGTTCTTAGATCTGCTTTTCTAAAGGAAAGCAACTCAAAATGGGTTAACAATCTTGCTTTAATCAATCAAACATATCATTTACCTAGTTCAGGGGAAAAAGTCAGCACCCCAAACTTCAGAGTATAGAGACAAAAGTTATAAGCAGAAGTTACAAGAAGACAGAGAAACATTTCAACCAGACAGGCCTCCAACTGTCTGACCATCACATCCATATCTGGTCACAGTTACCAGAGAGGGAAGCATCAATATGTGGGTTTTCAAAGCCAGGGGGTTCTCAATGGCTGCCCAGAGTCTTGTCTGGTCAAATCACACAACACTTCTCAAAGTAAGCCCAAAACAAAGCCTCACATCAGGGTTTATATAACCTTCTCCTGGCTCAGAGAATGTCACAACCCTCTTGACCCACTGCCAATCACAAAGTATCTCCTGAAAAACAAGCCTCCTGCCACAGGCTCCAGGTGTACTTAAACCTATCAAAGGGCCTAGGGGCAGGGAAGATCTTACATTTGCATTCCCATTAAAAATACCCATTCCTATTAAAACATTAGAAAGCATAGGAATAAAGCATAGTCTTTCTAACTAAAACAAGGAGCAGGCATTATTTATAACAAGGATAAACTTGAAGTCTTCCTAACAATATAAGGGGTGAAGCAAGGATGTCCATTATCACCACTATTATTCAAAATTATATTAGAAATGCTATCTATAGCAATAAGAAAACAAAAAATTGAAGAAATAAAGACAGGAAACAAAACTATCACACTTCACAGATGATATGATGGTATACTTAGAAAACCCTAGAGAATCAACTAAAAACCAATTGAAACAATTAGCACCTTCAGTAAATTTGCAGGATATAAAATAAACCCACATAAATCATCAGCATATTTAGATACAACCAACAAAACCAAGCAAAAGCAATAGAAGGAGAAATTCCAGTTAAGATAACTGCAGATAATATAAAATACCTGGAAGTGTACCTACTGAGGCAAACCCAGGAACTATATGAACAAAATTAAGAGATATTAATTGTTCATGAGTAGACTGAGCCAATATAATGGAAATGATAATTCTACCTAAGTTAATTTACTTTTTCAGTGCCATACCAATCAAAGTCAAAGAATTATCTTATAGAACTAGAGAAAATAATAACAATATTTCAGGAAAAACAAAAGGTCAAGAATATCAAGGTAATAGATGAAAAAAAATGTGAAGGAAGACAGTTTAGCAGTTACAGATTTCAAATCATATTAGAAAGTGGTCATCGTTAAAACAGTTTGGTACTGACTAAGAAATAGAGTGGTGAATCGGTGGAATAGATTAGGTACACAATATGCAGTAGCAAATGACCATAGTAATCTAGTATTTAATAAACCCCAATATCCAAGGTGTGGGGGAAGAATTCACCATTTGACAAAAACTTGTTGGAAAAAATAGAAAGCAGTTTGGCAGAAACTAGGCAGAGAGCAACATCTCACACCATATACCAACATAAGGTCAAAAATGGATAAATGATTTATATGTAAAGGGTAATATCATAAGTAAATTAGGGGAGCATTGAAAATTTTACCTGTCAGATCTATGGATAAGGAAAAAAGCTTATGACCAAACAGGAGATAGAAATTATCATTGGCAGTAAAATGGATAATTCTGACTACACGAAATTTAAAATGTCTTGAACAAACTAAACTAATGTAGACAAAATTAGAAGCAAAGCAAAAACTGGGGAAATTTTTATAGCAACTTTCTCTGAGAAAGGCCTCATTTCTCAAATATATAGGAAATTATATATAAAAATATGAGGCATTCTTATATTGATAAGTGGTCAAAGGATGTGAATAGGTTGTTTTCAGAAGCAGAAATCAAAACTATCAAACATTCACATTAAAATGCTCTACATAACTATTGATTAGAGAAAGACTAATTAAAACACATCTTAAGTACCACCTCATACCTATCAGATTGGCTAAGATGACAGGGAAAAAATGACAGATACTGGAGGGGATGTGGAAAAATTGGGACACTAATGCATTGCTGATAGAGTTGTGAATTGATTCAACCATTCTGGAGAACTATTTGAAACTATACCCAAAAGGCTATTAAACTGTATATACCCTTTGACCTAGCAATACTAATTCTAGGTCTGTACTCAAAAGAGATATAAGGAAAAGGACCTATTTAAACAAAAAAATATTTATAGCAGCTCTTTTTGTGGTGGCAAAGAATTGGAAATTGAAAAAAAAATGCCTATCAATTGGGAAATGGCTGAGCAAGTTGTGGTATATGATGGTGACAGAATATTATTGTGCTATAAGAAATGATGAGCAGATGGTTTCAGAAAAACCTGGGAAGGCTAATATGAACTCATTCAAAGTGAACTGAGCAGCACCAGAAGAACACTGTACATAGTAATAGCAGTACTGTAAGGATGATCAACTGTAAAAGACTTAGCTAGTCTGATCAAGGCAACAATTCATGACAATTCCAGAAGACCTATGATGAAAACTGCTATCTACCTCCTGAGACAGGAATGATGAACTCTGTGTGCAGATTGAAGCATTTTTAAAATTTTCTTTATTTTTCTTTTGCAATATGGCTAATATGGAAATATGTTTTCTATGACTTTATGCATATTATTAATATCATATTACTTGCCTTCTCAGGGGGTAGGAGAAGGGTAGGAGAGAGGGAGAGAATACAGAACTCAATATTTTTTAAAATGAATGTTAATTTTTTTTGAAAACTTTAATTGGTAAATATTTAATGAAATAAATAAAAATATATTCAAAAAGCTTTTTAAAAAAGAATTCTACCTGCAATGAGGGAAGCCAAGGACACCTGGGGCATTATGATGAGCATTTACTCCAAGGTGAAGCCAAATAAGGCCGTATTTGAGCTTTCCATTTGGACTACATGCCCTTGACTGCTGGGCTGTCAGCTGCCTTGGCTTAAGTGATTGATTTCCCAGTTTATGAATAGCCTTCTGGGGTGAGGGATATGCCTAAGCCTTGTTTGTACTTGGTCCCAGGTTGATAAGTAGCTAAATCCAGGCTTGTAGGGATGCTGAGTCTCTGCAGGTTCATTGAATGCTCCTTTCAGATCTTGAACCAGAGATATAAATGAACATGGCCTGTGAATCTGAAATTGGCTTGAAAGAAAACCCAGTTGGAGGTTGGGAGGGGTGCAATGATGAGAGACTTTGGTAGAGAACTCTGATTTATTTGGTATAGGGCACTCCTTCCCTTACTACAGACAGGTGGCTATTCTAAAATTTAAAGTCTTGAAGTTTTCCCAAAGAGGTTAAATGGCTTGCCCAGGATTATACAGTCAGCATGTGTCACAATCAGGACTCGAACCCAGATCTTCACTTCTACTCTAGACTGCAATCCATTATGCCATTAAAGCCCAGTATAGATTGGAAATATATTTCTGAAATCCATCCTAAAGGTATAAATCAATCAATAAGCATTTATTAAGCACCCACTATATACCAAGTACTGTGCTAGCTGAGGATACAAAAATAAAATAGGCCTATACTCAAATAGCAACAATAATAATTGCTATCTCTACTGGGTTTTAAAATTTACAAAATATTTTCCATGTGATATTTCCCTCATAATTTCTTGCCTGACAGAATGCCTAACTTCTTTCAAAGCACAATTCAAATGACATATACCATACTGGGTCATTCCTGGGTATTTTCAATCAACCAGCAAGCAATTATTATGTGCCTACTATATGGCAAGAATAATGATAGTTCCTGAGGGTATGAAGACAAGACATTAAACAATCCTTATTTCAAAAAAGCTTGCTTCCTAACTGGACTTGTTGAGTATTCTCCTTCTTTAAATGCCTTTGTGTGTGTGCACAGTGCATTCCCCCAGTAGAATGTAAGCTTATTGAAGGCAGGGATTCCTTTTTAAAAAAAAATTTTCCTTGTGCTCCCAGAGTCTGGCACATAATTAGTGCTTAGGAAATGTTTGCTGAATTAAACTGAGTCTCCTTTGACTCTCACAGCAATCCTGCGAGGTAAGTACTGGCAAACTTTATTTTATTCCTGTTTTACAGATGTGAAAATTGAGATCATAGGGGTAAAGTGAGTTGCTCATGGTTGTACAGGAATTGAGTGTCAGAGTTGGGATCTCAACGTAGATTTTCATGATGCAAGTTCAACATACTGAATCTCTGCAAAAGTTTTCTCTGCAGGGGTGGCCAGGTGGCTCAGTGAGTAAGAGCACCGTCACCAGTGTTGGGATGACCTGGAGATCGAATCCTGGGCTCAGACATTCAGCACCACACCCCGAAATAACTGGCCGTGTAACCTGGAGCAAGTTACTTAACCCCGATTTCTTAAAAAAAAAAATCTTCTCTGCACTCAGCCAGCTGGTTGACTAGCATTCATTAAGAGTTTACTATTTGCCAGAGATGGAAATTGGAAGGGCAAGAAATGAGAGAGGTGATTCAGGAATTTCTAATTCCTCTATAACCTTGGAAACCATTTCGTGGTAATTAACTAGTATATTTAACATTCCTCAAGAGAGTAATTTCCATTGTTTTATGGGAGGAAAAGGGAGGAGATTATATTAAGGGAGGAAAATTTGTTTCTTATCCCAGATCTGTGCTCATTGTGGAATGGTTAGTGTGCCACTGTACCTCTATACCTGAGTGCCTTTATACAGAAAATGAGTATCCAATACAGTAAGCTTTTATTAAGGACCTATTTACAGGACACTGTACTGGGTATATTAAGGTAAAATATCTCCTGCCCTCAAGAAACTTGCATTCTATTGGGTTACACGACACATGAACACAGAGGTATGCATATGATTATCTGATGAGGGAGAGAACACTACCAGTTAGGGGAATCAGGAAAGGCTTCCTGGAGGAGATGGCAGATGAAGTAAGATTTGAATCAAGTCAAGGATTTGGGGAGGCAGAGGTGAAGAGAGAGTTGCTTATCGGAATGGAGACTGGAGATAGAATGCTGAGTAGGAGGAACAGTCAA
This sequence comes from Petaurus breviceps papuanus, assembly GCF_028583685.1. Lineage (NCBI taxonomy): Eukaryota > Metazoa > Chordata > Mammalia > Diprotodontia > Petauridae > Petaurus > Petaurus breviceps. Next base: position 26,832,349 of record NW_027186457.1, on the reverse strand, counting down.
TGGACCTGTTTGGGAGGAACATTGAGTTTATAATGGAGAGTGGTGTGAAACAAACCCAGAAAGAGGCTGGAATCAGATGGCTAAGGTTTTACATCGTAAACTGAGTTTATATCTGATCTTAGAGGCAGTAGGGAGCCATTAAATACTTTAATGGGGAAGGAGATGATGACATGTGGTTTAGTTTGGCAATTGTATGAAGAGTGGATCAGAGAGGAGAGAGACTAGAAGTTGGGGATCCAATTGAAAGACTATTATAATAATACAGTAGTCCAGGGAGAAGGATGTACTTAGCATAGTGTCTGATACATGGAAAATATTTTTAAATGCTAGCTGACTGATTAATGAGAGTCTGAACAGATAGCTATTTTAAAATTAGCTCTTCTAGGTAAAATAGCTATTCTAAAGGGGGTGGTGTGAATGGAGAAAAGAGTATAGATGGGAGAAATGTTGTGGAGTTAGAATCAACAGGTCTTGGCAATTGGTTGGTTACAGGGTGCAAAGGAGAATAAAGAGTCATGGATGACCCCAAGGTTGCAAAACTGGGTCACTGGAAAGATGGTGGGAACTTAGGAAGAGATAAGGAGTTGGGAGTGGGGGAGATAATGAATTTATGTTTGGGGATATGTTAAGTATGAGAGTCTATAAGACATCTGGGAGAAATGTCCAATAGACAATTGATGATAAAGGATTGAAATACAGGATAGACACCAGATGTGGGAGCCATCTGTATGGAAGGATAATCAATCCAATGGAAGCTGATATTACTGAGGCTAGTGAGAGAGAAGACAGAGAACAGATCCATGTAGGACAGTAGCAGGATAGAACAAAGACAGTGAACTAGCAGAAGAGCAAGGAGCAATTAGTTAGCTAAGAGCTGAGCCAGAAGAGAACACTATCAGGAAATCTGAGGGAGAGGAGAGGTTGGTCATTAGTAGTGTCAAAATTTGAGTGGTCAAGAAGGATGGTAACTGAGATAAAACCTCTCCTTCTACCCCACAGCATCATTGTACATTACTGTTATTATTACTATACTAATAGCTAGCATTTATATTCAACTTTTAATATATATATATATACAATTTTTAATTTATATACAAATTTGTACACAACTTTAAAATTTGCAAAGAATTTTCCATGTTATCTCAGATAAAAAATGAGAGATATAGACTATTATTACACATCTTCAATATGAAATCAGGTGATAAACATTGTTTCCATCCTTAGCTAAAGATTTCTCTATGGATAAAAAAGTGTTGATGTATTAAGACAGGTTTTATGAACTGCACTGATGCAACTGATATTAAAAGCAACCCACAGGTATTGAACTCAACACCACCACTACCAACCAAGATAAATTCTAAGGAAAATTCTTATTTTTGTCCTCACTGGAGAAAATCACTATTCTAAAGACATGTGCTTCCTGGGATGCTTTCAGATAGGATTATAATAAGCTAATGGAGTAAGAGACAATTTGCTGAGTGCTTAGAAAATAGCTCCCTGGTGACATAATGGGAAAGACAAAATGAGCCAGACAAACAACTCAGCAGAGACAACAGAAAGGAAAGGAAGGAAAAGACAATAATGCTGTCACAATAGGCCAAAGATACCACTGATGGGATCAGAGATCCTGGCAGTCTCTCAGATGTTATTTGGTAAATATATCTGATGCTTAGGAGGGAAAACTTATCTACTAGACAACAGAATTGGCATCTGAAGAGATCTCAAAGTGTTGTAAGGCAATGTGTTATGTATAGTGAGTAGAGAGTTGGGTTTGAAGTTGAGAATCCCTGGATTCAAATCCCATCTCTGACACATACTAGCTATGTCAAAATTGATGAGACAGTTAAATTCTCTGAGCCTCAGTTTCCTCATATGTAAAATCGAAATTATACCTGAGTTGTTGCAAGGCTCAAATAAGATCATATGTAAAGTATTTTGCAAACTTTAAAGACCTATGTAATCGTCAATTATTATTATTTAATTAGAAAGCCAGTGGATAAAATGCTGGACTTTGAATCAGGAAGGCCTGAGTTCAAATCACAGCTATCAAGCAGCTGTGGGAACTGTCACTTAAATTCTTTGAGACTCATTTTTCCTCACCTATAAAATGGAGATAATAGTACTTACTTTTGATGTTGTTGACTCATTTCAGTTGTGTCTGACTTTTCATGACCCCATTTGGGGTTTTCTTGCACAGGTATAGGAGTGGTTTGCCATTTCCTTCTCCACCTCATTTTACAGATGAGGAAACTGAAGTAAACAAGGACAAGTGACTTATCCAGGGTCACACAACTAATAACGTCTAAGGTCACACTTGAACTCGGGAAGATGAGTCTTCCTGATTCTACGTCCTCTGCTCCCTCCACTATGGTGCCACCTACTTAGAAAGTGCTTAATTAATGCTTTATTTGTCTTGTTATCCACTTCCCTATGATCTTGAGAGGTTAATTCTGTAAACTATTGCCAAATCTAAAGAGCTAAGTAATGTTCAGTTCAATTAGAAGGTAAGCTCCTTGGCACAGTGATAGGTATTTAATAAATGATTTTGCCTTCGTTCATTCATTCAGTGGTTCTTACATCATCACCATACTCCTTGAGGGGCAGCATTCAGCATGACTTGGGTTCAGTGTTCATCTGACCCACACATCCACTGAAACAATGGGTAAGTCTTTATTCTTGGTGGACCCAGGCAGCACTTTTAAGGTTATAAACTGCAGATCAGTGGCAGATACAGACTGACAAAGGGAGTTTCTTTTCTGAGATTTTCCAACACCATTAAATTACAGATTTGAATAACAAAACAATCATCAGTCGTAATATTGACCAGAAGCTAATATGATGAAACATAATTGAGATTCACATGAAACCTGGCAATTAGGTTCAAAAAACAATTCTTAAAGTATAAGAGAAGAGAACTGATGGGCGATATACAAGCAGACACATGAGATTGAATGATAAGTTCATGTTTGACTTCTTGGTTCTATGTAACTAGACTAAACCGGGAACATATAGGAGAGGAGCACAAGAGCTCAGGTCTTCGACGTCTCTGATCACCACGTCAGGAGCTGACAGCATATTCTCTTTTCGTGACTCCCTGCCAGCTGCCACATTGTTCTCTCTGTCTCTGTCTCTTTCTCATACACATACGTGCATGAGCACACACACACACATGCACACACATTTTTCCTCTGTGTTTTTTTATGTCTCTCTGTGTCTGTCTCCCTTTCTCTGTCTCTCTGTCACACAAACACACACACACACATGCACACACATTTTTCCTCTGTGTTTTTTTATGTCTCTCTGTGTCTCTGTCTCCCTTTCTCTGTCTCTCTTTGTCTCTCTGTCACACACACACACACACACACACACACATGCACACATATTTTTCCTGTTTCTTTATCTCTGTTTCTCTGCATCTGTCTCTCTCTGTCTCTTTGCCTGTCTCTCTCTCCATATATATAGTGTCTATATAGTATCCATCTTCTTCTCTCCCTCTTCCTGTTTCCTTTCCCCTCCCTGCTCTCCACCAAAAGACCATTCCCCCTGGCCCCCCATGGTGCTCTTTGCATGGACAGTGACATCTTAGATGAAACTCTTTCTGTCTTCCTTTTTCTCTCTCTACTTGGTTTTTAGTTGATAGAGTGTGTAGAAAACAAGCATATAATTAAATTCACAAAACCAAAAGCTGTCATTTTATTAAAAGGGCCAATAAAACTGATAAACAACTGGGAAATTTAATCCGAAAGGAGAGGGCGAAAAACCCAAAATTGCCCAAATGAGAAATGAGAACAAGAATTCATGCATAGGCAAAAGAAATTATGAAAATGATCAAATCCTGAACAATTTCATGATAATAAGATTAAGAATGTAAAAGAAATGGATGGAGTGACTTGCCTAAGGTCACATAGTTAATAAGTGACAGAATCAGGACTTTATATTAGCAAGAGAGATTAAGAGAGACTCAAAAATGAGTATGCATTTAAGGAAATGAGAACACAAGTAAAATAACATGCCAAAGGAAATCAGGAAAAGAGGATTAAAACTAGAACAAAAATCTATCAAAATATTAACTACTCTAATTCCCATAATAATATGACATATGTAGATTAATCTCACATAAGAAAAGGGTAAGCTTAGATGGATTTATAAGTGAATTTTTTCAAACCTTCAAAGAAGTAGTAAATTTTATGCAGACCTTTTTAAAGTTTAGGAAAAATTCCATTCTACCCAATATTTTCTCCTATGGGATAAGTAATGTTGATCTCTAAATCTGAGAAGGAAAAATAGTTTAAAAATAAGCTAAAATCAATATTATTCATGATAATCTATGGAAAAATAAGGAAAAAATAAAATTTTGCAAATAGAATATGGCACCATATTTTCAAAATCTTTTTCATTTTCCCTTTGATAAAATACAGTTAATAAACATTCATTAAGTGCCTACTAAGTACCAGGTACTTTGTCAAGAGCTGGGGATACAAAGAAGGATAAAAGATGATCCCTGCCCTCAAGGAGATCATAGTCTAATGGGGGACACAACACACAGTCATGTACAGATAAGTCATAGACAGGATGCATTGGAGGTAATCAATGGAGAGAAGGAACTAGAATTAAGGAGGATTAGTACAGGCTTTCTGCATTTATTTATGTCATAAACACAACATGTTTAGATGAAAGGATATTTTATTAGAATGATTTTTAAAAGAATCTATTGAAACCAAGAGCAAACATAAACAATGGAGAGCATTTGTGCTAAGGGTAGGTACAAAGGAGGGCTCTGCATTTTCACTGCTTCTGTTTGATATGGTTTGAGAAATCATATCTATCAATCAATCAATATTTGTTAAGTGTTTACTATGTTCATGGCATTGTGCTAAGTACTGCAGATACAAAAAGAGACAAAAGACAGTCCCTGACCTCAAGGGCTTACAAAGAGACAATATACAACACATATAGACAAAGCAAGCTGTATAGAGGATAAATAGGTGATAACTGACAGAGGGAAGGCACTGGAATTAAGAGGAATTGGAAAAGGCTTCCTGTAGAAAGTGGTATTTAGTTGGGACTTAAGGAAGCCAGGGATGTGAAGGAGTCAGAGCTGAGGAGGGATAGTGTTTCAAGTATGGCGGACAGGCAGAGAAAATGCCTGGAGCTGAGGAACAGAGTGTCGTGTTCATGGAATAGCCAGGAGGCCGGTGTCACTGGAGCAAAGAGTGAGTACCAGACAGAGAATGAGATGTAAGAAGATTAGAAAGGTAGGTCAGGGCTAGGTTTTGAAGGGTTTTGAAAGCCAAAGTATTTATTTCTGATCCTGGGGGAAATAGGAGGAAGGTAGCATGACTGGACTTTCACTTTAAGAAAATTACTTTAATGGCTGAACAGAGCATGTATTGGAGTGGAGAATGATGTGAGACAGGCAACTCTACCTGCAAGCTATTGTAATAATCCATCTGCTGAGGGCCTGTACTAGAGTATCAGAGGACAGAAGGGAGCATTGTTGGAGAGATGTAAAGGTAAAAGTAATAGCTCCTGGCAACAGATTGGATATGGGAGGTGAGAGAGAGTGAAAAATCCAGGATGACCCCTAGGTTGTGAGCCTGGGGGACTGGGAGGAGGTTATTGTCCTTGGCAGTAATAGGGATGGAAGGGGGGAGGGTTTGGGTGGAAATATAATGAGTTCTGTTTTGGACATGTTGAGTTTAGGATGTCTACTGGACATCCTTTTCAAAATGTCTAACTGTGGAAGATGTAATGTTGGAGATCAGCAGAGAGTTTGGGGCAGGACAGTCGTCAGCATGGAGATGGTATTGGGAGCTGACGAGATCACCAAGTGAAGTTAGCTTAGGGAACAGAACCCTGAAGGACACTTACAGATAGAGGTCATGATCTGCCGGAGGAGGCTGAAAAGAAGAATGTCAAGCACTGGTCAGATAGAAAGGAGTTCAACTGGGAGATGGTGGTGTTCCAAAAACCTAGAGAGAAGAGAACATCAGGGAGGACAGAGTGATCAACAAAGTCAAAGGCTGAAGAGAGGTCATGGAGAAGGGGGATTGAAAAGAGACCTTTGGATTTGGCAACGAAGAGATCATTAGTAACTTTGGAGAGAACAGTTTTGGTGGAATGATGAGGTCAGAAGCCAAACATAAGTGGCTAAGAGAGGGAGAGGAGGGAAAGTGGGGACATCTTTATAAATGGCTTTTTCAAGGAGAATAGCTACAAAGGGCAGAAAAGATATAGGATGAGAGTTTTCTATAGAAATAAGACCTGTGAAAGAAATTAAACGAATAAAGACTGATAACGAATTTGGGAGGATTTGTAATTTTGTCCTTTTGGGGAACTCCCAGTGTGACAACTCCCTGTGCCAATGTGGATGACAACACATCTATGAAATGGTAAATAAGATCTAAGGAGTGGCTTGAAGCAAATAGAAATTGGGCCTTTTCAAGGGTCACTTGATTGTCAGCAGGGGGATTTGAACCTAAATTTTTCTGAGTCCAAGCCCAGAAGTCTATTCATTACATTCTGTGGCCTCTAATGAACAGATCAAAAATAACTCTATTTGAAGAAGACATGATTGTATATGTAGAATATTTTAAAAACCTAATACAACAATTCAAGGCAATTTTTTGTTATTGGCTATTAAGTTAGTAGGCAGCTGGGTGGCACAGAGGCTGGGCCTAGAGTCAGGAAGATCCAAGTTCAATCAGTCCTCAGATATTTACTGGCTATGTGACCCTGTGCAAGTCACTTAACCCTATTTGCCTCAGTTTCCTCATCTGTAAAATGAGGTGTAGAAGAAAATGGCAAACTACTTCAGTATCTTTGCAAAAAAAAAACAAAAACGAAAGGAGTCACAAAGAGTCAGACATTACTGAAAACAACTAAACAACAACAAATATTAAATTAATAATCACAGGACAAATCCATAGAACCACACCAATTTTTATTACATCACTGAAAAAATCAAGAAAAAGAAAAATGGAGGGAGGCGATGAGATAGAGAGACAATGAGATGAGATAAGGTTGGCATCCCTATATGCATGGTGTCATCGATTTAGAGATACCAAGGACTTAGGATTCATCTCTGGTACAATCCTCATATCTTACAAATAAACAGAGACTCAGAAACCTTAAGCCATTTGCTCAAGGTGTATGACATTGGCATAAACAGCATAAGCAGCAGGTGAAGGATCTGAAGACAAGTCAGAGTATCATAGATTTAATTCAGCTCAGCACACATTTATTAAGCACCTACTATGTACTAGGACTGGACAAGCTACTGAGACCAGAAGCACAAATCAAAGCATTCTCTGCTCTAAGTTTACATGCTAGGGAAAAGGAATACATATAAATAGAAGCAAATGTAAAAACTATATATACACAAACCAACATATATATGTATATACCTTCAAACACACCTACTTATACATTTTTAAGGCTAGTCCTAAAAAAAAATCGTCCTTCGCTTTAACATTTATTTCTCTCACTCAAAATTTACTCTGGGACATCAGAATGTGGTTTATGTCTAGGTTTCCATAAATTTGAGTTAAAGGGTCCCAAGCTCCTACAAAAGCACTTAAGGTAATAAATGTATTTATCAGGTACAAAATGGCCTTTATTTCACCTTGTCAAAAAAAATTATAGAAGATTCCAAGGATACATGGAGCTGATAAACAATCAATCAACCTTGTTCTTCTGTGGAGTCTACTTCCCATGAACTCTTAAAGTCCTTCAGGATTGGATCTCAAGCTTCTAAGAATCTGAATAATCACCTAGTTCAAGCTCCTCATTCTGGAGATGGTGAAGTAAGACCTAGGAAGGTGACCTGCCCTACATTGCAGAGGTTATAAGGGGCAGAACTGGGATTTGAGACCATATTCTTATTCCAGCTATAGTATTCCTCCCACTATATTTAGATGAACTGCCAGAAATAATCCTACTTCCTACTCTTCCCCCAACCCTCAAAATTAAGCTGAATTCTGGTAAGTACCAATAGCTTTTTCTTAGGGGGAAAAAAAGCATCATTTACCTTCCTGCAATTTTATAAGGCTATTCCTTTATCTCATGCATGCAAAAGGGTGCATTTTCTTAGACTTCACCTCCATCATCAAAAATGTCAAGATGACAACTGCCTGATTGCTAATTGTTTCTTTTCATTATATTTGACACATTTTTAATTGTTTCTATTGATTTATTCTTCTTGTGAATTGCAGCACAGTGATCAGAATGCTTAATACCCCCAACCTTCTTGTTTCACATTCAAGGAGGCAGGATAAGTAAGTCATTCCCCCCTAAAGATTCTAAAACAGTCACAGACTGAGTGGTGAGATCTTTATGGGAAAGGGGCAGAATCAGCACCAAATTAGAGATACTCAAGTTTGCTCCAGTATACGGACTTTCTGGTAAAAGAGGTAAAGAAAAGGGGTGGGGAGGGGGAAGTCTGAGGAGCCAGTGGGGGTGAAATTCCCTAGAAAATTCACAGCAACTTATAGAATGATTCCGATGAGCTTAGAGAAATGACTGGTCACTGATGAATTTGACAAACCCTAATGGAGGCCAGGAGAGTCAGAGGAAACAGTATTGAATTTGGAAACAGAGGAATTGAGTTTGAGTTCAGATCTGCCATTTATTACCTTGGACAAGTGACTCAACTTTCCCAGGCTTTCGTTCTTCCTTTATTAAATGAGAGAGTTGGACCAGATAACCTCTAACCCTTCTAGTTAGAGTTTTATGTCTGGACAATTTTAGGAAAGTGAGGAAAAGTTGGAACCCACTAGACTTCAAGGTGAACTGATCTTAATGCCCTTAAGTAAGTCATGTCATAGGATTTGGGGTTATCTAGAGGATTCTTATTCAATTATAGCTTGGACTAAATGGCCCTTTTCAATTCCGAGATTCTGTGATTTGGACCTGGAAAATAACCTTCCTGGTGCAGTGAAACAAGTGATAAGATTAGCAGTTAGTGAAGACCCGAGTTCAAATCCCAGCTTGGACCCTTTCCATCTGTGTGACCTTGGGCAAGTCATTTAACTGAGATAGTATTTCTAAAGCCCTTAGCACAGTACCTGGCACATAGTAGGCACATGTTTTATAAATGCTTATTTTCATCCTTCCTCTATTGGTCATAGTTGTATCTATAAAATGAGAAGGTTGGACTAGATGAACTCTAAGGTTCCTTTCAACTGTAAATCTATGACCCTAAGTCATCTTAGACCACTACTCTCTTGACCCAAGTAAGGCAACCCATGATCACCAGTTTAAAAAGTAGGAGAGTGGGTTTTGAACTCATGTCCTATGACTTTAAGGGTGCTAGGTAGTACAGTGGATAGAGCATTAGACATGGAGTCAAGATGACCTGAGTTCAAACCTAGCCTCAGACACTTACTAACTGTGTGACCTTGGGCAAGTCACTTAAACCTGTTTACCTCAGTTTCTTCATCTGTAAAATGGACTGGAGAAGGGAATGGCAAGCCACTCCAGTACATCTGCCAAATGTGTTTATGAAGAGTCAGACACGACTGAACAACAAAACAGCCGACTGTGACTTCAAAGTTCAGTGTTCTCGTACTGAATGTCTAACCTCGAATCTAAAGCTATTTTCACTATTTGCCAGGTGACCCCATGGAGCAAATTGTAATTGTTTTTCATTGTCTGGACCCTCAGGGAAGAGTCTGTCCTGCCTGTCCTGGAAACTTTGCTTAGAACCTTGGCTTTGAGAGAATTTACAATCCTTGATTTGTAGCCATAATATCACCCTAAGAACCCGCCACCCTTAATGCAACCCGCCAGGAGATATAGCAGAAGGAATTTGATCTTCTCTTGCTTCAGGCTGTGAAACCTAAAATGTAGAGTGGAAATTTTCTTCTCCTTCTATGCGGTAAAAAGAAACATTTTGCTACCTGAGGATTTATCCTCTTTCCAAAGCTCTTTTCCAGAATCCTCTTACTCTACTTTTCATTCTTCATTACATTCTACATTACATTCTTCAGCAATTTCTCCTTGTAAGATTCCCACCACCTCCCCAACCCTACTCCTTGAATAAATCCCTGGAGCTCATTCGGATCATGAGAATTAGTTGCTAAATTGTCAATGTGAGCATTTAAACCTGGAAATCAGTATGTGTGTGTCTATATATATGTGTATATATATACATCATGCACATGTATGTATGTATGTGCATGTGTATCTGTATGTATGTGTATATGTAAATGTGTGTATATATGCATATGTATCAGGATTTCATTTGTTTCTTTATTTACTAAATTCTAGACTTAAGATCATGATGGAGAAAATGTTAATAATGAAAATTAAGTCTAAAAGTGTGTCCTGCATCCATATTTTTTTCAGAATCAGTTATTGAACATTTCCAAGTACATGTCTAAGAAGGGGTAGACCAGAGAGGGTGCGACAATTAGGTTTGCTGAACTGCTTTTTTCCTTCTTTTTCATACTTGGAAAAGGATGAGGAATACATCAGGAAAAGTCAATGAGATGAAAACAAAATATACCAATACAAATTTACTTATAAAAAATAATTCTTAACTGCACAGGTCACTGAGTGGGCACTTTTTTTACTTAAGTACTATCAGTGGTCTCTAAAGGAATCATAGATTTAGGACTAGAAGGTCCTTAAAGACCATCTAGTCCAACTCCCTTACTTTACAGACCAATAAACAAAGTCCCAGAAAGTCCCTTTGTCCAAGATCACATAGGTAGTAAACGTCAGAGGTAAGCTTTGAATCCAAATCTTTTGACTCCAAAGTCAGTGTTCAAGTCATCTATGCCATAGAATTTCAATGCTTAAAGACAACTAGAGATTATGAAGATTAACTAGTTCATAAAGCATAAGAACCTCCTATAATTAGAGAGAGAGATAGATGATAAATAGATGATAGATAGATAGATAGATAGATAGATAGATAGATAGATAGATAGATAGATAGATGTGTGGATAGTTAGATGGATGGATAGATGAATAGATGTAGAGATGGATGAATGGAGAGATGGATAGATGTGGATGGATAGATAGATAGATAGGTAGACAGACAGATAGATAGACAGAGAGAGAGAAAGAGGTAGATGATAGATAGATAGTTGTAGATAATGTATATGATGGGGTCACATGCCTCCCCCTGATCCTTTGGAGAGATAGGGGCCCATGGACGAAAAATATTGCATAGAACATCAGATTTTTTCCTCTGTCTTGGTTGTGTTTGCTGATTTTTTTTCCTTTATGAAAAAAATCTTCATTATAAGGGCCATGAGAGAAAATCTAGGTGATATAAAAACAAAAGACATCAATTTAAAAACAATTTTTTAAAAACAAGGTCATAAGAATTATGTGATTTAGAGCTAAAAGGGACCTTGCAAGTCAAAACCCTTCATTTTACATCCCAACCCATGTGGTCTTCTATTGCGGGGGAATTATGATTAAAAAATAATTTGCCTGAAAATATCTGGGGGTTTATGAGATTATGAGCTGAATATAAATCAACAAAATGATATGGCATCCACAAACTTTAATAATAAATTTTAGGCTACGTTGAGCGGTATAATGCCAAGAACTAAAGAGGTAATAGAACCCACTCTATTATGTCTCTGTGTGAGGCAGCTAGGTGGCACACTGCACTGGGCCTGGAGTCAGGAAGACTTGAGTTTAAATCTAGTCTCAGATGCTTATTAGCTGTGTGACCCTGGGCAAGTAACTTAACCTCTATTTACCTCAGTGTCCTCACCTGTAAAATGGTGATAATGACAGCACCTACTTCCAAGGGTTGTTGTGAAGATCAGATGAGATATTTGTTTAAAAAAAAATTCCTTTTGCTTTTTTGGAGGGGGGAAGGCAGGGAAATTGGGGTTAAGTGACTTGCCCAAGGTCATATGGCTAGTGTTACATGTCTGAGGCTGGATTTGAACTCAGGTCCCCCTGACTGCAGGGCCAGTGCTGTATTCACTACACCACCTACCCGCCCCTGTTAAGAATTTTTAAAGAGCACTTGGCATGATACCTGGCATATAGTAGGTGCCTAATAAATGCTTTCTCCCTTCCTTATCTCATGAGGCAATCTATTGTCTTTTCCAGAAAGCTCAATCTGTTACAAAGCCTTCCTTTTACTGAAACTGAAGCCTACCCCATTCCAGCCATTTAGACCAAAAGAAATAACCAAGCCCCTCCATCTTCCTTGATAAGTACTGGGAGATTGAGAGGGGGACTAAATACACAAACCCTTAGCTTCTTCCTGATGACAGCCAGGGCTCCAGAATGTGGACCTGTCATCTGTGCAGCCCGAGATCTGGCAGTGACTGACTGAAGAGGCCTGGATTGTTAGGTCGCTTTTTCTGACAGTCTCATGCTTTCCAGTGGCTTGCTGTTCATCACTTTCCAAATGTTTGAACTGTGGCCACTGCAGGGGCAGCTAGAGATGCAAATTCTTCCAGTTTCCAGACCTGGCTCTTCTTGGTAGTGTGTAAATCCATTCCAGGTCTATGGAGTGTTTTAGATTAGGGCAGAGCCTGGGTTCTCCTTGTTTCCCTGGGTAAGCACTAGGAAAGCACAATCCCAATAGGGCATGATTAGAAGCAGAGCTGGGGATTCATTCATAGATATTGAGGATTACTTATACAACTCAGGCTCAGAGACATTGGGGGTGGATTCTCTAGACACTATTTGAGTAGAGGTTCACTAAGAAGGTGGAAAAATAATCCTATGCTATTGTGTTTAATTACTTTGTATTTATTTTGTTGTTCAGTTCTTTTAGTCTAGTCCCACTCTACATGACTCTATTTGAGGTTTTCTTGGCAGAAATACTGGAGTGGTTTGCCATTTCCTTCTCCAGCTCATTTTACAGATGAGGAAACTGAGGCAAACAAGATTAAGTGACTTGCCCAAGGTCACATAGCTAGTAAGTACTTGAGACTTGATTTGCATTCAGATCTTCCTGACTTCAGGAGTGGCTCTCTATTCTCTCCTAGCTGCCCCTTATATTCTTCTTATATTTATTCTATATCTTCTAAGTGAGAATGTAAGATCTTTTTGAGTAGTCATTGCTCCATTTATTATATCTCTGTCCTCAGCAGTAAGCATAGTGCCTAGTACATAGTAGCTACTTAATAAATGCTTATGTGTTGAGTGATTGAATCAGCCCATTCTCACAACAAAGCAAAAGGATGAATGGGGTTTTCCCTATCCTTTTTCTCCACCTACCCCTTGAGGATGGTGGGCTTGTGGAATTCTTTTCCCTTCCAAGTCTGCCTTTGATGTTCAACTTGATAATGATTTGGGGCCTGGGGAGGGAGGTGAGCACACAGGGTGATTTGTCCCAACCCCCAGTTTGTAGAAGTGGTCCTGGACCCTGCACTCTTTTAGGAGTGACTCAGACGGAAACCTGAAGGAAATCACCCAAAATTCACCAGGAGGAAGAGAGAGGGCTGACAGGCACTGGGGAAACTGTACCCTACTTTCAACTGTTCCCAAACAAAACAAAAACAAAAAACAATTTTTTAAACTAATGATGAAACATCATGAAGAAAGACTACTGTTTAGTAACTAGAGAGTGAGTCTCAAAGACAAAAAGACTCCAGTCCTTCCTCTGGCAGGTAGACTGTATGACCCTGGACAAGTTACCTAACTTTAGTGGTGGGGAACCTGTGGCCTTCTAGGTCCTTGGGTGCAGCCTTTTGACTGAGTTCAAGTTTTACAGAACAAATCCTTTTATTAAGGGGATTTGTTCTGTGAAATTTGGATTCGGTCAAAGGGCTGCACTTGACGACCTAGATGGTCACATGTGGCCCCTAGGCAGCAGGTTCCCCACCCCTGTCAGATCAGGTGCCTAACTGAATTGGTAGAGGGAGTTTTCTAACTTTGATGTATCCTAAATAAATGACATTGTAATGGATAATTAATAATAACAGAGAAAACAATCCAAGGTATATGATTTATTAGCAAAACTGAGTCAGTCCAAAAACATAGAGATTAAAAACAATTAAATAAAACCAATTCATTATAAGCAAACAATTAACCAGCATACAAGCCAGGATACACAATTAGATAATATGATTTCTAATTGGAGAAAAAAATAGAGGCTTTCCAAGTTGGGAGGGGAATAGAGTGAGGTTTGGTCAGAGGAGGACCAGTAGGTTTGGGGGTCTTTCTTTTCCTAGAACTGAGAGATGCTGATTAATTGCATCCACCTACATTTATGAAACATTAGATGGCTTATCCTATCTAGTTTCTCATGGACGATTTGCAGAAAAGCAAGATGGAGAATACATGTGGCAGCATATGATAGTCACCGCTCGTGAGATAGAGTCTAATTGGTCTTTTGATTCCCACACCAAACCAAATCCATTTTGTAATTGGTTTTCATTCTATCTCATCAGAGTCACATGTCTGGGCCCTATCCCTATAGAAAATCCCAGCTTCCAAGGGACCGGAAATGTGGTGACCCAAAGGACAAAGAAGAGCATACTGGTTATATACACTGATCACTGCTAGTGAAATGTGCACCTTAGTTAGGAGTGGTGCATCTAGCGGTAGCATCATGGAAGTGGAGGTAGGCTGGTCACGCTGGCATAAGGGAAAACAAATGGACAACCTGAACACTTTGCTGTTAATCACAGAGGTTTAAAAGTATTGGAGGCAGGGCACCAGAATGATGGATAAGTATTCTATGCAGGATTTCGGGGAGGATATGGTCAAGACATTGACAGGCATGGAAGCATGGAAGGGGTGCCAAGTTAGGGGGAGAGTGAGAAGACATGAAGGAAATGATGAAGTCGTTGAAGTCCTGAACAAAAGAGTTGGACTGATACTGAAGTACGTTGACGAGGGGTGGAAGGTCACGTAAAGTAGCCTGAGGAAGACCCCAATGGAAGCAATCAAGGAGCCAGAAAAAGCAAGTGGCTAAGGAAGTGGATCAAAAGAGACAAGAAGAAAGCTCAAAGACATTAGGGCCTTTTTTCTAAAGACATCATATGGTCTTCACGATACTGCAGAATCTAAAATCTAAAAGGGATATCAGCCATACAATCATGAATTTGGAGCTTAGTGTCCATGAAGTCTAAGCTCTTCATTTTATAGGTGATTTGCTAAGAGTCTCAACAGCTGATAAGCATGTAAGGCAGGATTTGAATTCAGGTCTTCCTAATT
Source organism: Petaurus breviceps papuanus (assembly GCF_028583685.1). Lineage (NCBI taxonomy): Eukaryota > Metazoa > Chordata > Mammalia > Diprotodontia > Petauridae > Petaurus > Petaurus breviceps. The sequence goes on along the minus strand of NW_027186457.1, from coordinate 26,817,202 downwards.
TCAAATCCAATATACTATTTGCTCTGACACACAGTCCATCTAGCCTAACACATCCAATAAGTCTCCTGTCTCATGCATACTTGAAAACTGGCCATCTAGTCTTTGCCTGAGGACTTCGAGGGAATAAACGAATGAATGAATGTGGGTAATTTTAGTGAATATAACATTAAGGTGAATATAATATCACTTAGCGCCAGGTGCTGGGGATACAAATACTACCCAAGAAGACAATTCCTGGCCATAAGGAGATTATAGCCTCATAGGGGAAAGCCAGCATATGGAGAGGTCTTGTGGCCAGAGAAGAGTGTTTTAGACAAAGAAGTTACTGGGAATAGCGATTAAAGTCATTAGTAAAAGAAGATATCATGAGATGGTCGAGAAGAGGCATAATGAACATGGCACTGATCAGGATAAAGCAGAAGGTTTGCCAATCAGAAACCCAATGAGGAGAATCTGCTACCTCCCTCAGGTTCCTTAGAGCTACCATTTGTCAATCAGTTAATCAATATGCAGTTTTTGAGGGACTGTTATGTGCCCCACATTGTGCTAGGCACGGGGCACACAGGTACGAAGGATGAAGCAATGCCTACTACGGGCTTAATTAAGAACTTTTCCTGGATATCAAACCTAAATTTGCTTCTTTGTAACTTGCAACTATAGCTCCTGAATGAGCCATGACTCCAAATTCAGGCCTCTTTCCACTGTCCCGTGCTAATTCTTGCCCTCTAGGTCCCCAAGAGATGGCGGATCCCTTTTCTATATGGTAGTCATACAAATACTTGAAGAAAGCTATTATATCCCCCCCCAAAAGATCTTCCATTCTTTAGGGTCCTCTCAACTTCTATCACCACTCCAGTGCCCTTAGCATCCTGATCACTCTCTTCTGGAAGGATCATTTAAGCACTAGAGATGGCAGTGAATGATCCATTGTCTAGAAGTCAGCTTCTTGGTGGTTTCATTGATGTGTAAGGGAAAATATAAAATATCTATTCCTCTGACAATGGATTAAACTGGACCCAGGTTGCTTAGCCTCAACTCCCCAACACTGCAGATTTGTTCTTTTTTTTTTTTCATTTTTGTGTTTACAACAGAGGATTCTATGACACAGAACCAGTCTTTATCACCGCACCCAATTACTTGACCCTGCCTCCTATCAATTTATTTGGCTTTGTACAAATTGGTTCTGGCTCTATTTTAATCCCTAAACTATGTTTCTGAGGCTTCGCCAAACCCTCTAAGTGTTCTCAGGAGTTAGTTAAGTAGAGAGTGATTGGATCTGAGTGTTATATAGTCAGGAGACAAAGTTTTAAATAGCAGTTTCATGAAGACAGTCAGCTGTAAATTCTAAACTTAATAGTGAAGAGAGAGGATGCTTAAGGCAAACAGAGATTTGGGGCAAATGGAAAAGAATCTGTCATTTGGTCTTAGAAATACAATCCCAGAATAGTATTGATGTAGAAGAGATAGCAAGCTTTGGAGACATTTCATCCCTCTGACCAGAGATAGAATTTAGCTTTACCAGAGGCATGGATATATTCCAGCCTTTATCTAATCTTCTGATGTGTCATTTGCAGGGCAGTCTGGACCAAGGAAAGCCCTTGCCTCATTTCCCAAAGGGCACCTCATAGGCATATAATTTCATAATGGTTTACGATCTTCTTGTCCTTGACCTAGATCATGATCTAATGACCCAAAGGTAAAAAGATGCCTCAATAAGGAGTGACAGTGTCAAAAGCAGGCAAAAGAAGATAGAAAGATGTGATCTAGACAAGAGTACTCATGGCAGCACTTTGGGGGAAGCAAAGAACTGGAAACAAGGTGGCTGTCCATTGATGGGGGGATGACTGAACAAATGGTGTTACAGGAATGTATTGGAATATTATTGTGCTACAGGAAACAATGAGCCGGAGAGATTCAGAGAAACATAGGAAGATTTGAATAAGCAGAACCAGAGGTGAGTAAGGTGAGTAAGAAGAATGAGAAGAATACAGATAATAACTCTAGTCACTTAAAAGATAAGAATAAGAAAAAGAAGATATCTATGTAGTCATAATGACTCACCTCTTGGCTCAGGAGAAGGCAAGGAAATAAGCTACCCTCCTGTCCTGTAATTAAAGAAGTGGGAGGTGGGGAATGGTGAGGCAGGAGGCTCTTGGATATGGAATGTTGTATAAAACTTCCCTACCCTACTAACTGTGTGGGTAGATTTTGCTTGATTGATTTGCTTTGACAAAAGGGAAGACACATTGGAGAGAGGGAGGAAAAGGCCACTTTTAGAAATAACTGTGATATAAAAACAAAAACCAACTCTCTCTCTCTCTCTCTCTCTCTCTCTCTCTCTCTCTCTCTCTCTTCACACACACACACACATCTCAGTCTTATATATACCTACATACATATGTATGTATAAAATCAACATTTGTATCAATTCAATAAATATTTATTAAGCACTTAATCTATGCAAAACCTTGAGTATACAAAGATAAATATGAAAAGGAGCTTATGTTCTAATCAAATAATATAAACAAATGAACAGATAAGGAAATACAACTTAGTCTGAGGGAGAAAACAATAGCTATTAGCTGAGATCACAAAAGGGTTTCCTTAGCCAGTCAGTAAGCATGTTGATTAATCAGCTACCTACTATGTACCAGGCACATATGTGCTAAATGCTTAGGACACAATGAAAGGCAAAAGACATTCCTTGTCCATGAGGAACTCACAACTTAATGGGGGGAAAGAACACCAGAAAAAGAAACTCAAAATGGGAAAGGGGATAGTAACTGGCAGTGGGAGGGGGGTGGAAGGTGGGAGATGAAGTACAGAGGAGTGCAGTCGAGTGAGAAATGAAGAGATAGTTGCCCTCCATAAATGGAGAATCTGGTAAGAGTTTTCCACTGTCCACCTTCTACCTTCTCCAATCAGAAGGAGGGTGGGACCCCAGGGGTTGTTGTTCAATCATTTCAGACTGTGACTCCATTAGGGTTTTCTTGACAGAGATACTGGAGTGATTTGCCATTTCCTTCTCTAGCTCATTTTACACATGAAGAAACTGAAGGAAACAGGGTTAAGTGACTTGCCCAGGGTCACACAACTATTAAGTGTCTAAGGTCAGATTTGAACTCAGGAAAATGTCTTCGTGACCCCACCTGATGCTCTAGCCCCTATGCCACTTAGCTGCTCTAGATGGAAGTTTTAGAGTTGATGTAATCTTGCTGGATTTTGAGACTGACAAAGGCCAAGAATGTAGCCAAATGAGAAATGCTCATAGAAAAAAGGGAAGACCACATTTCCTTAACTTACCTTCCCAGTTACTAACATGATCAATTTTTAAAAGTACAACCACTTTCCCTAATTTGGGTTCTCATTTTCTTTCTCCTTCCTCTTGGGGTTGAAGAAATAAGGAAGTGAAAATACCCAAGGCTGGCAGTAGGCATGAGGGGGAGTGTGAAGATTTGGAAAAGTTAGCCTTTCCTTCTCTTCATATTAATCTAATTTCTGCCAGTTGAAGAAAGTAGTAGAACATTAACTCCTTAAGAATAGAAACTCTTTCATCTGTCTTTATTTTCCCAGCCTCTGTCATAACACATAGTAGGTATTGAATGACTTCTTGTTAAATTAATTCAAATGGAACCAGATAAGATATGAGAAACATTTAAAAATACCCAGTTACAAAGACAGGAAGAATTTTTTAAAATCTAAAATCTTTATACTCCATAATTATATAATATTATAAGATACTTAATTACTGCTTAAAGTAATGTGGCTAATATGTCACTGTCAACTTTTCCTGATATTCCCACTTCTCTCATACAGCTGAATGATGTGGCCTTCATCTTTTTCTTTTTTTTAGCCAAGGTCAGAGGACAGAAATGACAACACAAAAATGACCTCATTTATCTGGACACACATGAAAAGAAAGAGAAACTTTCCTATATTGTAGAATTTGGGAAGAGCAGGAGATTGGGAGCCTAAAGGATCTGGGTTCCAATCTCCATTTTGCCAATCCACTAGATTTGTGATCCTTAGGCAGCTCACTTGCAATATGCCTAGTTTCCTCATTTCTAAATTGAGTGAATTGGACTAGATTATTTCTTAGGACCCTACCAGCTTTAAGATACTTTTCCTTTGTTCATCATTAGAATTCATCATTGTTTATCATTAAAACTCCTAAGTAAAAAAAAAAAACCAAAACTCCTAAGTCCCAGTGTTCCATTTATATTGATGAATTTGTCCAAGGTTTCAATATTCTCAGTTTTTTTAAATTGAGAGTCACTTTATCAGAAAAATATAGATCATAAAATATAGATCTAGAGACTGACAGGTTTCTGAGGTCATCTAGTACAACCCCTCATTTAATTTTTAAATTTTTTAATTTTTTGCCTTTTGGAGGGCAATTGGGGTTACTTGCCCAAGGTTACACAGCTAGTGTTTTTGTGTGGCTGTTAAGTGTCTGAGGCCAGAACCAAACTCGGGTCCTCCTGACTACAGGGCCGGCGCTTTACTCACTGCACCACCTAGCCACCCCACCAACCCCTCATTTTAAAGACAAAAAAAAAGTGGGTCTCAGAGAGGTTAAGTTATTACAGTGTAGTATAATGACTAGACAGAGCTGGTCTTGAAGTCAAGAAGGCTTGAATTCAAGTGGACTCTTTGACACATACACTAAAGTGCCCCAGAGAGCTATTTAAGACCATGGGTTATAGACAAGTCAACCATCTACATCCAGAGTGTGGGAGCTTCCTACACTTTCCTACACTTATGAAATCACAGTCCAGACCAAACAAAAGGGGGAGAGCATTACTTATGATTTTGAGAACACCATACTGATAACAGTGTATTTAATGGGTAAATACTTAAGAATGTGAAGGGAGTGGATTGGGATACTTCTTTTCAAGCACTGAATTTTAAGTGAGGCAGTTAGTCACAGAATCCCAAAAGCAGGCATGGAAAGGACCTCAGCCCTAATAATTTAGAAACATTTTGCTTTTGTCGAGCTAAAATCTTACTGTTTATGATTTCTTCCTCTTTTTACTGAGTGTACCTTGTGGTGCCAAGCGGGACAAATATAATCCCCTTTCCACATGAAAGACCTTCAAATATGTGAAGACAGCTACCACCTAATAATAATGGCTAGCATTTATTTAGTGTTCTAAGGTTTGCAAATCACTTTCTTTATGTCAATTCATTTGATTCCCCAGGCTAACCCCATGAGGTAGGTATTAATATTATCCCCATTTTAGAGATGAAGAACTGAAGCTGATCAGATAAGTGACTTGCCCAGAGTCACACAGCTAGTGAATGTTGGTGACCCAAATCTTCCAGACTCTAAGTTTGGAAATGGGCTGTCCAAGAGACAATAGTTGCTTCCATAACTGGAATGTGCTGATTTCAGTACCTCAAAGGATCGATCCATGGTTGTACTACTCATCCACCAAGGCAACAGCTACCTTTTCATATCTTCTCCTCCTTTTTTGTTCTTGCCCTTGTCTTAAAATCAATTCCCCCAAAAGGCTCTATTCAATATAATGGGAGTCTTCCTTTGAGTTAGTCAGTTAATCAATATTTATTAAACATCTCCTAAAGCAGTCCCTGCCCTCAAAGATCCTTGAGTCTTCTGAAATTTTGAGGGTGCCAGTGCAAGATTTCTGTAATCTTGCATTTTGCTACGTGACTGTCCCAGCTTCTTCTCAAAGACCCATCTATCTAGAATCTACTCAGACTCATTTTACAGAAAACCTTTTCCAACTCCTTTTAATTCTGATGTGCCTTCTTTCTGTTAATTATTTCCTGTTCATACTGTTTATAGCTTTTTTGGTCTATATTCGTTTACATGCTGTCGCTTCCATTAGACTAAAAGCTCCTTAAGGGCAGGGACTGTCTTTTACCTCTCTTTGTATACCCAGTGCTTAACATAGTGCCTGCCACCTAGTAGAACCTTAATAAATGGTTATGAATTGATTGACTGATGTGCCCAAAGTAATTCCAAACAGAACTCTGTAGAAGGCTGGGGATGCTTCATGGTGTCTTTAAAAAAAGGACTTTAACACTCAGAGAGAATGAGTTCTCTGGAAGAAGGCAAGTCTGTGGAATAACCTATGAGTATGTTTTTTGTACTGTCCATGCTGGCATGGATGTCTGATGCCACTTCCACTGGCAAAAGTATATCTGAAGTGAAGAAGGACAACTGGCCAAGCTCCATGGAGATCTCTCTTCTATTAGAAGCAGCTATCTCCTATTGCTCTGATTACATACTCATCAAAGGACCTTCCAATTTTGCAATATGCTCTCCTTGGTGGTCTTCTACTCAGGAGGGAGCACCCACTCAAGGGGACTCTCTGATTCTCCTGACAGGCATCTGTGTCTCAATCTAAGGGAATGGGCAGCAGGCATAGGTACGGTGGCACCTTAAAATGAAGAATGACTTTTATTAATGGAAAGAGGGTCAGCCTTCATTCAACTAAGAAGAAATAGGTTCATTTAAATCCCACCTCTAAAGTTTACTGCCTGTGTGAGATCAGGCAAGTCTAGCCTGGTTACTATCCATCTAACCTCACTGAGCCTCAGTTTTCTTTTCTGTAAAATGGGGGATTGGATTAGATTTCCTCTGAGGCTAAATACAGGGTTAAATCTCTGATCCTATAATCCTATTCAGACCAGTAATTCAATTTAAATCCATAAAAGATTTATTAAGCTTTGGTTATGTACCAGCACTGTGCTAGGCATTAGAGATCCCCAGAAAAGAAATGAAACAATCTCTCTTTGAAAGCACTTTCATTCCTCTGGGAGACATGGCATATACAGAGATTAGTGAATAGAACACAGGGACTCTTATGAAGGAGATGTTTCTTATGTTATGTTTACTGAGTAGTATCATTAAGTGGGAGAATGAAAGGAGTCTCATATATATATATATATATACATATATATATATATATGGAATATTAAAAATATCTCACTTTTTATACTTTAAGACTCGCAAAGCACTTTGCACATGTCATTTCATATTCTCACAATAGCCCTGGAAGATAGGCACAACAACTATCCTCATTTTCCAGATGAGAAAACTGAAGCCAAGAGATTAAATGACTTGCTCACAGTCACAGCCAGCAAGTATCTGGGGCAAGATTATGTTCTTCATACTACAGGTGAACCTAGAACAGGTTGATTTTTTTTTTTACTACATTAGTCATGTTGTGAAAGAAGACACAGACACAACACACACATACATATACACACACAATACAGAAAGTGACAAAAGTATGCTTTGATCTGCATTCAGACTCCATCAGTTCTTTCCCTGGAGATGGATAGCATTTTTCATCATAAATCCTTTGGAATTATCTTGGATCATTATATTTCTGAGAATAGCTAAGTCATTCACAATTGATCATCATACAATATAGCTGTTACTGTGTACAATGTTCTCCTGGTTCTGCTCACTTCACTTTGCATCAGTTCTTACATGTCTTTCCAGGATTTTCTAAAAATCTGCCTGGTCATCATTTCTCATAGCATAGTAATATTGCTTTGCAATAATAAAGCACAGCTTGGTCAAACATTCCTCAATTGATGAGCATCCCCTCAATTTCCAATTCTTTGCCACCACAAAAACAGCTGCTATAAATATTTGTACAAATCGGTCCTTTTCCGTTTGTTAAAATCTCTTTACAGCTCTAATAGTGCTATTAAAGAACAAGCTAATTTCACAAAACATTCCATCATCCATCAAAAAACTTTTTCTATGAAAAATAAAGTTTTACCAAATTTTATTTCCTTGTTTGAAAAAAGAAATGATTCTTTAAAACCTCACTTCACTATGCATATCTTGAAAGTATTCTTAGTAAGAATTCTTTGTTAATAATTCTTGGTTATGGTCCACATTTAATATTATCATGACTACTTAAGAGTTATTTTGAATTCTTATTACCATAATAGCTTTTTAAATGAAGTTTACATAGCTATCCTGTTCAAAGTTTCATAAATTCTCATTCCCTCTTTCCCTTGCTTCCTTTGTTTCCTCCCTCCTTTCTTCCTTCCAAACCTTGCTTGAATATTGTCCCATCTAATTTCATGCTAGAAAAGGTAACTTTCCGTTTTAATGCTGGAGAAATCCTGAAAAAAAAGGTCTTTTCTTTTTTCTCTTTATATCTGACAACTCCTATAAAAACAATTTTTGAAGGAGGAGTGCAAATAAACTTGGCACATAACCTCTCCTTGGGAGAGAGACAGATTTAAAAATATTCAACAAAGCCCATGATGCTTTTGTGTCCCCTTCCACCAGAAGGTTGAGAATGGACCAGGAAGCAAAGCCTGGGTGAGGGGGAGAAGAGAGAGCCAGGAAAAATAAATAAATCAAAGAAGGAAAAGCAAACCCAGAGTTTTACCCGCACTGATGGAGAGCACTGCAAAGGCTGATGGGAGAAAAGTGATAATGTTGGACAGAAAATAATGAGAATCAGTTTAAAAATAGAAAGGTCGTGGCAGGATTGGAGTCTTGTTACCAATGATAGAGTGAGCACCAGAGAGCCGGGAACTTAGCAAGGGTTTGCTGGTGGGCACAGAGCCAGTCAGGTCATTGCCTTGAGGCTGAGCTGCAGGCAGCACACTTTCTCAAGTACAAAGACATATGGCTTGACTGAAAGGTGAGTCTGAATGAGCCCCTGAGACTAGGAAGCAAATGGCAAAATACCACTGAAGAGCTGGGCAGCAGGGGTGTTGGAAGACCTGCTGAATTTGTAGTCCTGGGAGCTGGGTTTGAATGCTGAAGGGAGGGAGGGAGGGAGGGAAGGAAGGAAGAGAGGAAGGAAAGAAAGGAGTGAAGAAGGAAGGAAGAAAGGAAGGAAGGAAGGGAGGGAAGGAGGGAGGAAGGGAGGGAGGAAGGAAGGGAGGAAAGGTGAGAAGGAGGGAGGGAGGGATGTCTGACTCTGAGCTCAGCTTACCAGGTAGAAACTAATGTATTCTCCTTTTACCCAAGAAGTAGCAAGGTTCAATAGAAATGACTCTGAACATGGAGCCAAGAGACCTGAGTTCAAGTCTCTCCTCAGACACTTAATAACTGTGAGACCAAAAACAAGTCATTTCCCCTCTCAGACTCTCAGTGCCTTCATCTTCATCTTCCTCTTATGAGACTTGTGTGTAGGAAGCTTCACAAACTCTGATGCACTATAAAATTCTGAGTTATCACTAGTATTATATTCCCTAAAAGAAGAAAATTCAGGAAGGACATGGGGGGCAGTGGGATACAGTGAAAAGAAGGCTGGCTCTGAACCCAGTCAGGGGACCTTAATGTCCTTATTGGCAAGATAAGAGATTTGGCCCAGTTGGCCTTTGAGGACTCTTCCAAATATGGATCTATGACTTTTCTGACTTGAAAGTCATCTCCTCTCCAGGCCACAGGGAAATACAGCTCAAGGGCCACAGAGAGAACTTCGCAGATTGGTGCCGCAATCACTCATGTCCCTAATAATTCCAGCAGAGCTAATTATAGAGTGATGACCGTCTACAGCCCCACAGCCTAAGGAGCATGGCAGAGCTTCTCAGATAGGTTAACAGTAACACTCCCCAGCAGGAAGAGGTAGATGAATTAGGTAAAGACATCCCTTCTGGGAACAAATTGGTCATTTTGAGTCTGGACACATCATTCAATATCCTTCTTGCCATCTATCTAAGTGTCTTTTACAAAGTTGACTTCCTTAAGATAGCAAGTATTTCTTCTTCTGTCAAAACAGAAGGTTTGGAGTAGGGGGCCTCAGGGCTCAGCATGGTGCAATGAAGGGCACAGACTTTAGTATTAGAGAACCTGGGTTCAAATCCTGACTCTGTTACTTACTAGCTGTGTGACTGAGCCAGTGAGTAAAGCCCTTTGGACCTCATTGCTATAAATAGAGGGTTGGACTAGATCAGATGTGGGGAACCCCCAGGCTGGAGACCACGTGTGTCCTTCTAGGTCCTCAAGCGCAGCCCTTTGACTGAATCCAAACCTCACAGAACAAAGTTTGATCAATGGGCCACAATTGAGGACATGAAGGGTCACAGGTGGTCTCAAGGCCACAGGTTCCCCAGCCCTGGACTAGATGACCTCTAAAGCGCCTTCTTGCTCCAAGATTCTATGATTCTAAAATGGAAACCTCTTGGATTTGGACTTCACTGGGTTCATAGGAAATACAAATCAATGACTTTTTGTCTGCTATCTTTGAAGCACACATAAAATGGGTCGGTCAACAAGCATTTATTAAAGGTTTATTATGTACCAGGCATTGTGCTACATGCTGGGACTACAAATACAAGCAAACAAGAAATCCCCTACCCTCAAGGAGCTTACATTCTGAATAGGGAAGACAATAAATATAGTGGTGCTGAAAGGGGTACATGCTGGGGGAGGGGAGTGGAACAGATAAGCAAGTGAAGGCTGGGGAAAGTCCGAGCAAGAATGAAATGAAACATGCCTAGGACCCTTCCTACCATGCCAGGGGCAATATGGTGAGCAAGGGGAAAGTGGTGGAAGGAGATGCCAACTGCCTTTCCATCCATCTACAGCCAAACTCTTCTCATCGTTCTTACCTCTTCTGCAGTTGGAACGTGAGCTCCTTATGAGCAAAGATCAGCTTCTTTTTACATTTGTATTCATTTCTAGGGCTTAGTAAATAGTAAATAGATGCTTCCCCTTTCTGCCATTAATTCACAGGATTGTTGTGAGGTTCACACAAGTCTACCATGAAAAAAAGACCACAGTTCACCAACTGTGGGCACAGGTCAGACAGAGAGGCTTTTGACAGAGTCCAGTCAGAGTCAAATGTAGATAGGAAAAAATAGGAGTGAGAAAATGATCTACAATATGAGTTAATAGAATGATATAGCACAAAAAGGCTAATATGCTCTTAACCTGTATTATGAGAGGAGTAGAGTTCAGAAGGGGAGAACTACCAATCCCGTTTGATTGGCTCTGGTTAGACTGTGTTCAGTGATGGGCACCTCATTTAGGAAGGACATTGACAAGCCAGGAGAAGGCAACCAGCATGGTCAGGAGCCAAGAGGTCAAAGTCTAATTAAAGGACTTGGGGATATCTGTCCTGGAGAAGAGAGGACAGAATAGCCACGATTTCTGGTATGTAAAGGTCTATCATACAGGAAAGGGGATTTGATTTAGAATGTTTGGCCACAAAGGGCAGAACCAGGTGCAATGGGGGAGAGTGGCAGAGAAGATTTCAATTAGATGTAAGGAAAACATTTCTAATGATTACACACTTGTCCAAAAGTGGAATTGACTGAATTAGTGGATTCTCCTCTCCTAAGAAGCCTTCAAGCAAAGACTAGGGGACTGCTTGTCATGGATGGCATGTCTAGAGATAAACTGGATCATTGTCTTCAATGTAGGTCCCGCTTTAGGATTTACAAAGTGATTTCCATGGATTCTCCCTTTTGATACTCATAACAGCCTTGTCTTTTGGGCCCATTTTACAGATGAGGTCTTCGAGGTCCATTCCAACTGTAAAATTCTGATTCTGTGAGATAGGGACAGAAGAGCAGTAGCAAGAAGATATGTTCAAGATGTTCTATCTACAAAGAAAATCATATGTTTCTGATTGATGTCTGATTAAAACATTCATTTCAATAATAAAAGAATGACAGAATGGAAGAATTGAAGGACTTCAGAGGCCATCTAGTCCAACTAATACCTGAACAAGTATCCTCTCCACATCATCCCTAAAAAGGGGTCATCTAGGCCCTGCTGAAGGCAAGTTCATCACCCCCATCAAGCCCACTTTTGGAAAGTTCTCATTGTTAGAAAGTTTTTCTTAACATCAAATCTAAATTTAACTAGAGACCATCTTACTTAGGATTAGATCAGATAGATGCAGCTCAGAATGGTAGAGATTTACCCAACATCACACAGCTGGTTAGTGACAGATTCCGGACTAGAAGTCGATTCTCCCACAGAGAAAGTCTAGTGTTCTGTTACCAACATAACTCCCGGAGAATGGCGTTGGCTCCTTGCATGAACAAGGAAACCAAACCTAACTAATGCTATCTAATCCAGAGAGCACTTTGACCATTTTTAGCTTTCCAACCAATCTTTGGGGACAATGAAATTGACTCAGGAAGTCTAATCCTGAGACAGATCAATAACCCTGACCTACTTAGTTATGTAACTTACAATGGAGTTTCCATTATTGCACTTATCCCATATCAGAATATTCTTCACCACCACCCTCCCCTCCCCCCAGTAAGAACCAGATTCACTTATCTTCCTTAGAATCCTTTCCCAGGATGTACAACCTCAGAGTTGGCAGTGCCTCACCAGCTATCTCTCAGCATTTCAGCTTTTGAAGGGATGTGGTTAAAATCAAGCTACGGAAGCTCTCTTTCTGCAATTTATTTTCATATTGTGCTCCCTGAGCTGACATTGCTATAGATTTTTACATTTGTCTTCACTGGAATTCTGACCAAAGGAACCTAGAGAAGTCTATGCAGTTTCACAACTTGAGCCCTCATGTAAAGGGGTTCCCCATGGTCAGAGGCAGTGTGATATCAGCATACCACACCAGGAGGCAGGGAGACGAGTTCAAATTCCATCTCTGACACTAGCTGCATGATGCTGGGCAAGTCACAAAACTTCTCTGAAATTTAATTTCCTCATCTATGTAATGGAAATAGTAAAGTTTATAGTGCCTGTCTCATAATATCTGCAATTTGAGGGTTACTGGAGGACTCCAGTCATAATCAGCACCCAATAGGACCCTATTTCATCTGTGTCCTATAAGAGAGCTTGCCTCCAATATTCCTGACAATTTCCTTTTCTCAGAGGGAATTCAGAATTCTCTCCCTCTTTACTCTGACCCTTTGACCCATTAGCCTCTTCTCAAGTGGTGGTAAGTCATTCTGTGGCACAGACATCTCTATACATCCTAAGGAAGCCCAAGTCTTGCTACCTGACCTGTATTGACCATCTAGGACTCTCTGTACTTTTCCATATGCTCAGTAACTGAATTCTACATGTGCTGCCTTCTCCAATTGGAATGTGAGCTTCTTGGCATTAAGAACTACACCATATCCTCTTTTTTATTTGTTTCACATAATGTTGGGCACATTTTAAGTCCTTAACAATGCCATTTCATTCATGCATTCACAGGGTTGCTGTGGAGTTCACGTGAGATTGTCGTGACAAAAAGACCACAGTTCACAAATTTGGGGTGCAGATCAGAGAGAAAAGCTTTCATGTTCTTACAAGTTATGTTATTCTAAGAGGCATTCTTCTGTCAGCTAGGCGAGCTCGGAATACAATTCCCTACTTATATGGAGTATTGGATAAAATCATTCTAGAGCTTGGAAGTGCGGGGAAGGGCTATTAATCTGTAACAGGATGCAGGGAAGAAAAATGGAAGGATTTCGTTTTGTTCTAGAGCTGGTGAGGCAGGGAAACAGGAAGAGTAAAAGCAAGCATAATGGATGTACACATGACGACTCATTTTTCATTGAAATAGAAGTTAATTTATTGATGGGTTCACTAATGCTAGGGAAGAGAAGGCAAAGGGCCTCTCTCTCTCTGTCTCTGCAAGATGATGTATATAAAATGCTTTATAAGCCTCCAAGAACTGTATAAATGTCAGGCATCATTATTAGAATCACAGTCTCACAGAACTAGGTATGGTCAAAAACTTGAGAAGTTATCTACTCACAGAATCAATGAGTCCCATAATTTGAGGGTTGGAAGTTTCCTCTGAACTCATAAGATCGATACCACAAATTGATACCTGCAAGGAATTCCCACCATGGCACACCCCATAAGCAACCAATTAGCCTCTGCCTTAAGACTTCTGAGGACAAACCCACCACCAGCAAGACAACTCACTCCACTTTTTTTCCCAATGTCAGTTGATCCACTTCCAATTCCACCCATCTTTCTTGTTTCTGCCTTTTGGGGCCATGCAGGAAAAAAAAAGTCTAAATCTCTCCTCCATGTGACAGATCTTCAAATAATTGAAGATACCGTCATGTACCCCTAGAGTCTAGATCAAATATATCCAGTTCTTCCAACTAGTCTCAATGAACTCAAGGTTCTTCACCATCCTGGTTGCCTACCTTTGGAGAAGATTCAGTAGGGAGTACAGAGGTGCTTTCACCTCCCTGTTTTTGAAAGCTATGTCCCTCTTCATGAAGTCCAAGATCTGCTTTCAAAACTACCATGTCATGGTGTTGACTTATATTGACCTTGCAGTCCACAAATACCCCCCAAATCTTCTTTTAGACCTTCTGTCTGACTATGCCTCTATCCCCCACCTTATACTTGTAAAGGTGATTTTTTTTGATCCACAGCACAAAACTTGGCATTGATCCCTAATGAATTCTGTTATATTAGATTCAGCTCAAGGCTAGTCTCACTTATTAAGATCCCTTTGGATCCTGCCTTTGTCTTATAGGATGTTAATTATCCCTCTCAGATTTGGGATATCAACAGATTTTATGAGTATGCCATGAATGCCTTTATTCAAGGTATTGATAAAGATATTGAATAGTTAAACCAAACACAGATCCCTAGAATCCTTCATTAGAGACCTACTGCCATATCAACATTGCACCATGAACAATTTTTAGGTGTGGACATCTAACAAGTCCTGAATTCATCTCATTTATTCTCATCTAATCCATATAGGGATCTATATCTTCTATATTTACATCTTCTCCACAAAAATAGGAAGAGAATTTATCAAAAGCTTCAATAAAATTGAGCTAAACTATCCATTCCACTCATCTACTAGTTTAATAAGCCTGTAAAAGGAGGAATATCAAGCCCCTCACTTGAAAGAGGAGGAAACTGAGAAACAAAGAAGTAAAATGATTTGCCCGGGATAGACCAGGTATTAGAGGACAGTGGTAGGATTTGAACGTATGTTCTCTGCTTTAGACTCCATTGCTTTCTCCAACGTGCTATGCTCTGGCATGATCTTAATTGTCTCTCATTGCTACCACAAAAATGAGGGGATGTCTGTCCCACTAACAGTGGTGATTTGGGCCTTCTCATTGGCTAGCAGAGTCTCCAGGATCTCCAAATGTAACATAAGTTAATTCAGTCCACTTAGCCAGGTGTCCTGCAGCCACCACCACTGCTGGCAGTGCAGGGGATGGCTCTGATGCCCCAGATGTTCTTTTCTCCCATCTGCCCCCACTCCCCTTCAATCTTTACTCTATATCCTAGACCTTGCATGACAGAGAGATAGAAAAAGAGAGCTAGACAGAAAGAGATAGAAATAGAGATAGAGAGATAGGGATAGAGATAGAGAAATGCTCACCATTTCCTTAGCATTCTGCCCCCTAAAGAGATTAAGGCAGGTCATGGAACATTAAACAAGAATGGCACATGTGAAAACAGGAATGCCCACATAACACCAAAAGACCTGCAGCAAGGGTTCTTAAGTCTGTAAATTTGGATGGGAAAAAATACATCTTAATTTCAATATACCTGGCTAGCTTTGTAATCCAATTTTATGTTTATAAAACCATGGTTCTTAGAAGATATTCATAGGCTTCCCCTGACCAACAAAGAGGTACACAAGAAGAGTTAAGATCCTCTGAACTAAAGAAAAGTCTTTAGCATGCTGGGAAAACATGGACTGGAAAAGTTCAGGATGGTTAATGGATAGATAGATAGATAGATAGATAGATAGATAGATAGATAGATAGATAGATAGATGATAGATAGATAGATAGATAGACAGACTGATAGACAGACAGACAGATGTAGAGTTAGTTATCCATACCTATATATCTAGCTATGTCTACATATCTATGTGGAAATAGATATCTCTTTCCCTGTCTATCTTATCTACACATAGTTGTTGGCATGTTGTCTTCCCCGTTTGACTATAAGCTCCTTGAGGGCAGGGACTGAATTCTTTTCTGTTTGCTGGTTTGTTTTGCTTGTCTCTGTGTCTTTGCCACTTAGCACAGTAACGGGCACATAATGGGAGCTTAATAAATGTTTATTGACCTCCTGACATGTAATCAGCACTAATGGTGGCAGTATTCAAATGAATGAAGTTGTAGATTCGTTGATACTGAATTTGACCTCATATTTATGTATTTGGTGAGGAGAAACCCAGCAAGGAAATTTCCTCTACCAATGCAGATTGACATTTGCCCAGCAACTTACAGTCTTAGAGTTTAGCCCAGGGGCATGGAGGGGTCCCTGACTTGTCTATGGTCCTATTTTTTTTTGCTGTTGAGTCATTTCAGCTGTGTCTAACTCTCTGAGTCCCTTCACAGAAATCCTAGAGTAGTTTGCCATTTTCTTTTCCAGCTCATTTTATGCATGAGGAAGCAGAGGCAAACAAGGTTAAGGACTTACCCGGTGTCACCCAGCTAGTAAGTTCAAATTTGAACTCAGGTCCTAAAGACTCTAGGCCCAGTGCTCTGTCTACTACACTATCTAGCTGCCCACGATGGCCATGTAGCCAGTACCAGTCAACAAATATTCTTTATGTATAGTTTTCATGTAATATGTTCCACAAGCCACACTAGAACTTGGGTGTTTCTTAGGTCAAGACGAATTCTCAATTCACTTTAACACATTGCTTTTAACCCAGAAAATTCCAACTCTTTCACTCCAAAAGCTGGAGATTCTCTTCCAAATTCATAGTCATCTTTTGAAGGAGCTAGGTTAACAACATCAATAAGCATTTAAGTGTTTACTGTGAGCCTGGAACCCTTCTAAGAGCAAAGAATACAAATATAAACAAAAAGAGAGATAGTCCCTGTCCTCATGGAGTTTACATTCTTATGGGGGGAAGACAACATGCAAAAGGGAGATTAGGGGCCATGGTGGGGTCACACACTTGAAGGCCCACTTGAGCTGAAATATGTTAAAGGCCACTATTTAAATTTCCCTGTTTAATTACACCCTCCCACCTTGGGGGGAGTAGAATTCCAGAATCAGATAATTTTAGAGAGAAAATGGATTTTAGAGATCATCTGCTCAGGCCTTTATTCATCTAACTTCATGCTCACCCAAGGGCATCATTCTTCCTGCCCTCATTCCTCTAGGCCATGAAATTACCAAATTGGATACCTGCCTTTATCTGTTTTCATTACTTAGGTTCTTCAAAATGATTTTCCCAATAATTAGAATTGCTTCTCTCCCCATTTAAGGGAAGCAGAACATGAGTTGATCTGATACATTTTGTTCTCAACCCGAGGGCCTCCAGTATGTCGGCTCTATCACAGGACACGTGGTTTTTAAGTCTTGATTCTGGTCACCTTCAGAAAGCAAGGATTAAACCTTCTGCCTCGGTTCCTGTCGTTCTCTCTATCTGAAGTACCAGCCCCTCCATCTCCACCCATCAAAATTCTACCCATGCCATAAATGCTGCCTCCTTTGGGAAGGCCTCCTTGGCCCCCATCTAGATATGACGTCTCCTTCCTTTTGGAATGACATGGTCCCTGTCCTATCCAGGTGATTGTGCCACAGATCAGGGTGTGGCTCAGCTTTTCAAGTGACCAAACCATGCCTTCCTTCCACCTGTCCTGACTCTCCTCTATTTACTCCACTGCTCTGTCTTTGGCCCTAACCTTTATGACTGGGGTCCTTTAGGCTAATCCCTTCTATTTTCACTCTGTAGCCTAAGGGTGGGACAGCTAAGCAGTGCAGTGCAGTGCATAGAGTGCTGTTCCTGAAGTGAGGAAGACTCATATTCCTGAGTTCAAATCCAGCCTCAGACACTTACTAGTTCTGTGATCCTGGTCAAATCATTTCACCCTGTTTGCCTCAGTTTCCTCATCTGAAAAATAACTGGAAAAGGAAATGGTAAACCACTCCAGTATCTTTGCCAAGAAAACTCCAAATTGGGTGACAAAGAGTTGGATGTGATTGAAAAAGCACTGAATGACAAAATCTAAGGGTTGGCAGGGAAGTGACATGGTCTGTTGATGGACGAAGAGCTCAAAAGACCCAGATTAGAATCACACCCCTGACACTTGGTAGCTGTGTGACTATAAACAAGTCACAATTTCTCTGAGGCAGTTTCCTTGTCTCTAACGCACTGTTGATATCAATAACAATAATAGTTAGCATTTATGTAATATCTACCAGGCACTGTGCTAAGCCCTTTCCAAAATATTATCTCATCTGACCCTCACAATACCCTTGGGAAGCAGATGCTATTATTACCCTCATTTTTATGGTTGAAGAAACTGAGGCATACAGTGTTCTAAGTGATTTGTCCAGAGTCACACAGCTAGCAAAGGCTGAGACTGGATTTGAACTCAGGTCTTGCTAACTCCAGGCCCAGCATTGTACCCATTTTGCCACATAGTCACCTTAAATAAACTGCATATAATAACTGTAACATCCACCTCATAGGGTTATTGAAAAGCTCAAGGGAGATCATTCATATAAAGGTCTTTGTAAACCTTCCAAGACTATAGAAATATCTATTAACTATTCATATTACGGACATACCTGGATGTGCTGCGATCTGTATTTTTGCAGAGAATGACTACCTGGATGGTTCCCATCAATCAATAAGCATTTTATTAAGCATCTACTATATGGTAGCACTGTTGCTGCTGTCGCCTTTGTCCTTTGTTTTCTAAAAGGACAGTGGCATCAGAGAAACGACTTGCAGCTGACTGATTTGAGGGAGGGAGGGCTGGGCAAGGTCACCAGCCTCACTTTCTCTTCCAGAGCCATCTGGGTCCAGTGACCTGATATTCATCAGGATGACTGGAAATGACCCAGGATGCAATGGGAGACCCTGGCCCTTGTTGGCACTGTGCTAGACTCTGAAGGTATGAAGACTCAAGTCCCTGCCCTCAAGGAGCTTACTTACACACAACTTTTTTGGGAGACTAATCAATCAACAAGCAATTAGTTAAGTCCCTACTATGTGCCAAGTACTATGGATACCAAAATTCAAAATGAAAATAGAACTTACCTTGTAGAAGTTTACATTCTAATAAAGGAGACATGCTGTTCTATACAAAATGAAAACAATTAGATGTCCTGTAGTAAAAGAATGTTGAAGTCTTTCTAAATTCACCTCTTAGATCTCAAGCTTCTGGAGGACAGGGGCTTTTTTCAAGTTTTGTATCCTCAGTCCCAAGCCTAAGTAAACACTTAATAAAAGCTTGGTGACTAATTGACTACCATTTCCCACCTTTTGAAACGTCCTTTCTTGGTAACCCACTTTTCTCACTCATCATCAGTAATTGATTCTGTGAAAATAGGATATTAAATGAAACACTGATCCCAGGGAGGCTGATTATAATGCCTTAATGATGTTATTCTGAGATCTGAGATAACATTGGTTGGGGCAATGTTATTCTGGGTCTGCCTGTCCTTAGCTGTCTCTCCCAAAGAGAACCATTTCCTTCCTCTCCCGATCATTCCCTATTCATGTCAAGCTTTCATAAATATTCACATATACAAATGAAGTCCTGATAGAGTAATACAACTACATGCCTGAGTCAACACCGTGAAATTTATTTTTCCAGCCTTCAATTTGTAAACCAGAATACAATTTGTTTGCTTTTTTTTTCATCCATATTGTTAGGTTTGAGATGTATGATTGATTGACTCTTCACAAAAGGAGGATTGGTTTGGAACTAACAGAAAGGGTGACTGACTTTCGGGGGTGGGGAAGATGGGGAGAGGAAAGGCAGCAGGGTCCAGAATACCAAAAGGTTTCCAATAAGTTTACATGGAGTGTTATGTACACTCTGATTAAAGCCTCCTTCCAAATCCCAACTCATTTCACTTAGTCGGAAGCTGAAAGTGTCAACCTAGACAAATTTTAGAAAGGATGGTACGTAGATATGTGGCATGAAGGTGACTCAGTATTGTTGAAAGCTACATCGACAGAACAAAAACTTTGCTGTTAAGTAATCTCCAGTTAAAAGGCTTTCCATACAGGATTATTTGCCTTTTGTCCCTGGTCCAACCTAATCAAAAGCACAGGTTCTTAACCAAAAGGTTGGCCACCAGGTGATGAGCTATTTCAGCCACTCTTCTGTCCTAGAAACTTCAATGACTCCCTATCACTTCTAGGATTAAAATACAAACTTTTCATTTGGCATGTAAAACCATTCACAATCAGGCTTCCATTTGCCTTTCCAAGCCTGTATCATAGTACTCTGCTTTGCACACTCTGTATGACCCACTTACAGATCCCCAAACTTGGTATCTTTGTCCCACCTGTGTCCCTTTCCACTGAGAGTCTCCTATTCCTAGAATGCAATTTCAACTCACCTTTGCTTCTCAGAATCTTCCCACACACCTTCAGGGTTAAGTTCTGGTACCACCTCCTAGGAGAAAGCTTTCTGATTGGTCCTTAGTTATGAGTGTTTTCTCCCTGACTCTCAAATTGTAATGCACCCACTTATATCTGGTGATCTAGGCATCTCCTGATAGAATGTAAGTTTGTTGAGAGCAAGAACTCTTTTATGCTTTGTCGCAACTCCTACACCTATTGGTCAGTGCAAGATAGCCCCTCTTTCCTCTTTTTTCTATCCCTAGTATCCCTAGTACATAGTACAATATCCAGCCTCTAGAAGGCGCCAAATAAATGCTTTTTGGTGAGATGAATGAAAAGGCCACAGTTTCTAAGTAATCAATAATCAATTTATTAATTAGGCAAGTTGATAATCAATAAATTGATGGTCAGCACCATGGAGATCACTGAATGCTCAAATACCTTTGAAAAAGGGGATGCCCCTGACAGGTGAAAATCAACCCTGATTAGTATACGATTAATGAGCAGGTGGGCTTTAAAATGAGGATGTGAGCCAAAAGCCTTCAGTCCATCCTGCTGAGAACATGGCTTAATCATGAGACACAACTGCCTCTAGCAATCTGGAAAAAGGAATTTATCTCTACCCAGACCACTCTGGTTGGTTTTCTCCTTCATGAACTGGGTTACCCATGACTCTAATGGAGAGGCACAAGGGTTTATAGATTTGATGCTTTGAGGATGGAATTCACTAAGATTAGAGTAAGGTCTCCTAGTTGAGTGGGCTCCCACTCAAGATGGTGGAGCATATTCTTGGAGGATTTGGGTAATCTCATCTATCAGCAACGTCCTTCAGAGACTGACTGACTGGCTGTCAGGGGCTGGTCTCTAAATTAAGAGATGACAAATCTGGATCCTAATTAATAGCATGTTATTAATATAATAGCAAATAATAATTTCTCTCGTTGGATATAAGTGAGGCTCCTGCAACTCACAAAAACCCCTACTCTAATGAAGTCACCCTGATAGGCATTCATGGAGGAAGGACTCACAATAATGAAAACACAGATCCTTATATTATTGACTAAAGGGTCACACTCTGTCATCTACTAATATGCAGGGCTTGGCCATCTCTCTATTTCTCCAGGTGTCACCTTACAAAGTGCTGGAAAATTATGGTCTGTGACTTGGTTCCGGAGGCAAACCTTTGAGAGGGATTTATTTCAGCATGTAATTTCCTTGTGATAACTGTAAATCACATCAACATTTCATACAATAGATTTATATTATCTGTGTCCCTTATGAGCTTTGCCCTGGGCTCCAAAACTATATGAATATTTAGTTTTTGTTATTAACTAATTGGTCCAGCAGCTCATTGGGCCACAAATAAACCAAAGGAAAGCTTCAAAGTTCAGAGAAGGATAGAAAAACAGAGGTGAGGCAGAGGGAGCAGCTAGGTGGTGCAGTGAATAGAGCAGTGACCCTGGAGTCAAGAGGACCTGAGTTCAAATCCAGCCTTAGACACAACACTTACTAGCCATGTGACCTTGGGCAAGTCACTTAACCCCAATTGCCCCTCCAAAGAAAAAAAGCAAAAAAAAAAAAAAGAAATACAGATTTGGGGGTAGGGGTTTGGGGTTGGCGTTGGAGATCAATTATTTTATGGAAGAGAAAAGGACAATTTATCCTCTCCCTCTGCATTATGCCCCTACTCCAAGGCTTCTCCTCTTAAAGGTAAACACCCCTTTCTTTCAATGGAGCTTCATATGGCTTGGGCATCATGGCCCCCCTCTTCTGGCTCTTCCTCACTTTGCCCATTTCTCTCCTAGAGTATGGCTTCCAGAACTGAGTCCTGCATTTCAGATGCAGTTCAACCATGGAAGCGGACAACAACATGGTCACTCCCCAGTACTGAGATACTCTGCCTCTCAAAGAAGGCTAGAAATGTGGACTTTGTGGAAAGCCTCCCGCCCCAATTAAATAGCTGCCTTGAGAGAATCAGCATCCTTCTTTGCCAATCCTCCCATGTCTTCCCTGAATTTTCATCTCTAAGACACCCTGGCTTTCTGTGTTCTAATTAAAAGAAGCCATATCCTCTGATAATGGGGATCTGGGGAAGGTTTTCAATCCAATTTGTTCCTCAGCTCAGGTTTGCCTTCAGAGCAGTCATCTCTAGGGAAATCAGGAGAACTCCAATCTCTTATTGTACCTCTTGAGGTTCAGTGGAATAGGGAGACCCAACATGCTGGCACCTGCATTCTGATGAGAAGCTGCAGGGTTCTGGTGGCTCTAAGAGTATTGAGAGAAGCTGGAAAACTGGTGAGTGAGTCCTCACCAGAGGCTGGTCTCCACAAGCCCATCCACAGGGCAAACTTCAGAGAACAGCATCTGTTGTCAAAGGTGGTTAACTGCTCAGCTGTACTAAGCTGTTAATTCCTCGACATTCTAAACATGCCCTCTGCCTACTGTACAGACAAAAGAAAACCAAAGGCAGCACAGTGTAATGGAGTCACTGTGTAACCACAAGAAAATCACTGAATCTCTTGGAGCCTCAGTTTCCTCATCTGTGAAATGTGCACATAATACCTGTACTAGCTACCTCCTAAGGTTGTTGTGAGGAAGGAATGTGACAATGTGTATATGTAAAGAGCTTGGAAATCTTTAAAGTGCTGGATACATGTCACCTTTATTGCTATTGTTAAGTCATTTCAATTGCTTCCGACTCTTTGTGACACTATTTGGGGTATTCTTGGCAAAGATACTGGAATGGTTTGCCATTTCCTTCTCCAGTTCATTCTACAGATGAGGAACTAAGGCAAACAGTGGTAAGTGACTTGCCCAGGGTCACACAGCTAGTAAGTGTCTGAGGCCAGATTTGATCTCAGGAAGATGAGTCTTCCTAACTCTAGGTCCAGCACCCTATGGTGCCACCTAGTTGCCCACTGTGCCACTTAGTTGGCTTCTACATTATTATTACTATTATTTCCCATGCCTAGTAAAATATAAGCAACTAGAGGGTAGGGATATTTTTTCCTAATTTGATTTTATATCTTTAGTCCTTATTGCTGTGCCTTCCACATTCTCTTTCTTATCCAAATCTGTGGTTTTATAGGTAGGAGGAAACTCTTGGTGTGGAAACTCCCTGTACAAATACAAGTTAGTCACTCATCTGTAATTTTTGGAACCTATCGGTGTTTCCTGGAAGCACTGAGATATTGTCATTTGCTTGCAGTCCCTTAGATAATACTAGCACTAATATAATATATATGTATATTATATATAATAATAACAGCCAGCATATATATATATATATCATTAAAGTCTGAAAAATGCTGTACCTTTATTATCTCATCTGCTCTTCTAACAAGCTTGTGAGGAAGGTTCTATTATTATATCTGGAAAAGAACCTCACCTTACAACATACCTGACTACTTAAGATATCCAATATTTTATGTTTGTGTATATATGTATGTGTGTATATGTGTGTATGTGTATGTATATATACACACATACATACATATACACACATCTCTATGGTTAAGAAAGACAAAAGCAAACCAAAAATAACTTTGCTGGCTAAAAAAATAGAAAAAAAAGTCATTCTGAATTCGAATCCCTTTTCCTTCTAGTCCTTGAAGGCAGTAAACATGGCCCCAGCTCAGAATCTCTCTTCTCTATCTCAGGACCAAAGGCATAGATCTAAAAAGGGTCTCAGGGGTTACCTAATCTAACCTCCCTAGTTTATACAGGCGGACACTGAGGACAAAAGATGCTGAGTGACTTGCCTATTGTCCCACAGGATAATTACAGAAGCAGGATTTGAGCCAGCTTCAAGTTCAGGGCTCTTTTGACTGTACTAAGTTAGCTTTTGTACCCGCTCTCAAATGGCACGGACTCAATGCCCATCATGTCTTGATTTCCCTTCTTGTGATAGTTCCCCAGGAGCTCTATAGTATGACTCATGTCTACATCAGGCTTAATTCAGTCTTTCACCCTCCATTATGGTCTCAATGATCGCCTAAGAGAAAGCTATCATCCATATTCCATCAAGCTTCAATTTCCTTCCTAAACTCTTATGCCCACCACTAACTACTATAGCACACAAATTACTTGGAAGAAGCAACAAATTGGACTTGACTTCTTTTTGTTACAGCAGTGTTTGTGTGTGTGTGCTTTGGCTGACATTAAGCTAATTAAAAACATCTGACTTTGACCGAATGAAACCAAATTGAGCTGTTTTCCCTGCCTTTTGTTAGTTCTCTGTCAGCTGGGTCCTCGATTTTGTGGCATATCCACATTTCTTTGTCTTCTCTTGTGTTTTAAATTCTATGATTTTTAAGAATGGATATTACTCCAAGATAACGTACAAAATTTATAGGTCCTAAAGAGTCATTTCAATGACTGTTAGAGATATTGCAGAAGCTTTTGGTTTGGGGAAATCAAGCATTCCAAGAAGATTCAAGCCCACAATGAAACAAGTTCCCTTACACTGGGGCACAAACGTAACAGGGTCACACACACTCACACTACCATAAAGAACTATTAAACTATTACTTCAAAACAGCTTACTTTATCCTCAGAGAACAAGCAACAATCTTACAAGGAAACTGGCTACTTGGGAGATGGAGTGTTATCCTCCAGTGTGACTTGTTGTTAGAAGTTGAAAGAATAGTCAGATTATTAAAAGATAGCTGCTAAATATTGCAAAAAAGAGAAAAAAACTTGTCATTGGAGAGACAACATAGAAATTAGATGGGAAAGAGACAATTTTTACTGATGAAATTCACTTTTTCATTCAAGGGTATACAGAGAAAACAAAATGAAATAAAACCCCATTGAAAATATTTGGACTTTAATCAAAGTTAGACTTGGAAAAATGAGTTTGTTCTTCAAAGGGACACTTAATATACTATGTAATATGTGATTGTTTTTTTTTAATTTGTTCATTTACTTTTAGTTTACAACATTCAGTTCCACAACCTCTTGAGTTTCAAATTTTCTCCTTCTCCTCCCCTTTCCTCCACATAGCAGCATGTAATCAAATATAGGTTCTACAAACACTTTCATGTTGAACATTAGTGATGTTATAAAGAAGGCTTATAACCAATGGGGTAAACAATGAGAAAGAAGGGACAAAAGAAAACAAAACACAAATGAGAAAGGGCAAATAGTTTACTTCAATCTGCATTCAGACTCTGCAGTTCTTTCTCTGGATGTGGACATTCCTTTCCATCATGAGTCTTGTGGAGTTGTCTTCTAACCTTGTATTGCTGAGAGGAGCCCAGTCTATCAAAGTTAGTTGTCACACATACTATGTGTCATCCGTGATTGTTTGATGAAGACCTAAAGAATGTTTCAAAATCATGATAACTCAATGTTAAATCATGTAAAACAAGTGATTGACACAAAACGAGGACACATTGAATATTGAAAAAAAATTAAACTATAAAAATGCATAAGATTTATTGTGTATCAATAAATGTTTTGTGGTTAATTCACACACCAGTGTAAATACAATATTCCATATATAGCTTAACCTTGTAGTGAACACTGCATTGGTTTTGAAGTCAGAAGATCTCAATTGAAATTGCAGTTACTAAATACTGTTACTAAATACCTGACTGATCTCAAGTAAAACACTGCGTCTCAGTTTCCTTCTCTGTAAAATGAGGTGATTTGGACTACATAACCCTTTAGAGTTTCTCCAGCTCTAAATTTAAGGTACTATCATCTTTGACTCTCTATTGTCTTTGAGATGGGTGTTTTACATTATGCAATACCTTTGAAATTTCTCCCTACTTCTTGCTAAATATTTTTATCTTTGCAGTTCATTAACCTATTATATTTGGAGTTGGTTGCAGTGACCTTACCCTCATGAATCCCTTAAGGAGAAAACTATTTAAGATATGACCTTGCTTTCTGCAGAGAAGGAGTAGTATTTGCTGACCCTTAGGTCATGCTCCTGGTTTGGGGTAGATTCTTGAGAATAACTCTTTTTCACAGAAGGAACAACCTTTAAGCCACTTGGTGGGTAGTGAGGGATCTAGGAGTCTAATGAACCAAAAGCTTACCTTTGAGTAAAGCAAATCATTAATCACTCAGCTAACCCTGGGCCACCCATCATTAACAAAAGTCTTAATTTGCATGCTAAGAAAAGAATCTGGGCATTTTTACTCTGGGTGGAACTGGTAAGACCTAGGCAGGTTATTTCAAACTCAATTGCATTTTAATACTTTTTTCCCCTAGAAGTCACTCTTTCATTTTGACAACTTTACAAATACCATCTCTCTGCTTGTAGTCATTTGTTAGAAACTTGGTGTATTAATCCTAGCCTGGCATTTATTATTTCCAACAAAACACAAGAAAAAATGAAAAGTGGTTTTTATTTAAAAAAAAATTAAGTTGCATAATATCATGGAATTTGAGAGCCCCAAATCCACTTATATCATCTATTGCCACCCCTCATAGGATTCTGGAAAGGTCTAGGAAACCAAGGCAATGATGGATTTACAGTCAAATTGGCTTAAAATCCTAGCTTTGCTGCTTACTAGTCACATGATGCTGAATAAGTCACTTTCCTTTCTAAGCCTCTTTTTCTTCATCATTAAAATGAGGAAGTTGGTCTAGAAAACCTCTAAGATATCTTTGAGCACTAAATCCATGATGATCCCAGCCACTCAACCAGAATAATGCATCTAACAAATAGTAGAATTAAGATTCATACCCAGGATATTTTGAGTCCAAACCCACTGTGAGATCCCAGAAAGGTAAAGCAATTGGTCCAAGATCACATAGGTTGGTTTTACTGTTTGTTTGTTTTTCGAAAGGCAATTGGGGTTAAGTGACTTGTCCAAGGTCACACAGCTAGTTTTTGTGTTAAGTGTCTAAGGCTGGATTTGAACTCAGGTCCTCCTGACTCCAGGGCTGGTGCTCTATTCACTGCGCCACCTCGCCTCCCCAGATCACATAGATTGTTAATAATAGAACTGGGCCTGCAGCCCACATCCTTTACTCCTAGGCTTGTTCTTTCTGGCACACCATGCTATTAATGTAATTAAAACTATTATAATGCTAATAAGTAATTCAAAGCAATAAATCTTGGGTTGGGTTTTTTTTTTTCAGAATCAATTACAATTCTTGAGAATTCCTGTATCTCCAATGATAGGTTTTGGCTTGGAAACATGATTATTGTCCAAAACTCCATCGTCTTAAATTAATTTTCTTAATTTGAAGAGGAAAACAATTGACTTGGTTTTCATTAATCAATAATAATTCCTCTTGAGGAAACATGGTACTTAACTGCAATCATTACAAGAAACCTGACACAGCTGAAAGGTATTAAAAGGCAATGATGATGCCCTCTTGATGATGGGTGAAATATATTCACCGAATTGCATAATAGTAAGGGCCTTGGAGACCAGTTAGCCCAACCCTAATTTAAGTAGGAATTTTCTCTATAGCCTTCCCAACAAGTGGTCCCCCAGTCTTCCCTCAAAGACTCCAGTGAAAGAAAACCTGCTGTCCTTCAATCCCCCTTGTTTCACTTTTAAGATACTTAGTAGGGAGATTTTCTTTATGCAACGTGTCTGTTCAGGCTCGTCTTCCCAAGCCAGACAGGTTATATCACCCCTCTTAGGCAGGGGTATGCTGGTATATGTTTAATAACTGGGTCTCCTGAACAAAGTGTACATATGGCATATTTTTAATATTAATCTTCATTATTAACATTTTCTCCATCATTTAAACCTAACAAAAAAAATCAAGTCCTGATTTTTAACAATTGCTGATTTTCAAGGTATAAATGCTCACATTGAAAATTTAACAATCAACTCATCCCTTTGGGATGGCTGTGGCACACTCCTGCCAGGTTTAAGGAGTTGGGTCTTTAACTCTACTGCTAACAGCTTTGTTCCCACTATTGCTTAGGGGCTTGTGACTAAACCCCCTAATTCCATGTAGCCACTTATTATCTGAAGCCAATTGGGAAGCCTGTTTGTCACCACGTGGTTAGCCAACCAAAGCCAGGTACAGAAAGTCTGTATGTGTTCAGTGATTTTCCAAGGCATTTTCTTCACATGTCCTTAAGATGCTCCTAGAAGCAAACAACCTTGCATCTTCCACATAAGCTGCATCGGCTGATGGGGTCTGTGCATGCACTAGGCCCCCACCACCCTTAGATCAAGCTTGAATTTGTCTCTGTGGTTTCCCAGTATTGCTTCTGGTTCTACCTTCCAGAGCCAAGCAGAATGAGTTCATGCCTGTGGCCACATAATAGAACTAGGTCTTCAAATACCAGAAAAACAGTCATCCTGGATCTTTTCTCCAGGTACTTCAATTGAGTCTGTCAATGAGTTACTTGATCATTTTCTTCCTCTGGTATAAATTAATCTCTCCCTTTCCCTCCCTCCCTCCCCCCCCCCCTCCCCCCCCCCCCCCCTCTCTCTCTGTCTCTCTGTCTCTGTCTGTCTCTCTCTCTCCTCTGTCTCTGTCTCTCTCTGTCTCTATCTGTCTCTGTCTCTCTCTGTCTCTCTCTCTCTTACACAGCAGCACTGGTAGCACTGGTGGCATGGGCAGCAGCAGCATAGAGGTAATAGTGACTGGCATTTAAACAGTGATTTAAAATTTGCTACAACCCCATGAAGCAGGCACTATAGGTATCATGCCCATTTTACAAAGGAGGTAACTGAGGCTTAGAGAACTTAAAGTGACTGCCCAGAATCACACATCTATATTTGTCAGAGGTGGGCCTTCCTAAATCCAAAGTCATGTATCATCTACTCACAATTGCATAGTCCTAATCCAATAACCTCACCCTATACACTTATCCATATGTAGAATTTCAACCAAATTTCACCCATTCAAAGATGTTAAAAAAAAAAAAAGGATGCAGTTGAGAGTCCTTCCCTAATGCTCCATCCCTCAGGCTTGGAGACAGACCATTTTATATTGTGATTGGTGTTCAGATGTTTTTCGTTTGGTAGGTGATGCCATGAGTACAACTAAGTCAGTTAGTCAATGGACATTTATTAAGACCCCACTATACTCCAGGCAGTGTATTAAGAGCTGGGGCTACAAAGAAAGGCAGAAGACAGCTCCCAATGAGCTCGAAGTCTAATGGGGGGAGACAACTTGTCAACTATGCACAAACAAGATAAATAGAGAATAAGTGAGATAATGGTCAGAGGGAAGGTACTACAATACTACAATACAATACAGTCCTCAAATGGACTCCTAGCTCATGCTGTGCATAAGCAGATCTCGAGTTTATTTAATAGGTCCAGACATCTTACATAACAATTTTCCTTTAGTTTCCCAAAATCTTGTTAGCCTGAGATCATTCTTGTCTTTTCTAGGAAAGTCTCCTAAACTTACATTCTTAGGAAAAAAAAAAACAATGGAGCTCATTCTTGTTCCACTGGTTTAAATTGACCTACTGTTTCATGCTCATTTTTCTTCATTCCAGTGTGCCTTTGTTTTTTGAACCACCTCTGACTTGCTAGGAAATGTTGGGATGTTTCCATAGAAGCCCAGCTGTTAATGCGTCAGTGTTCCATCTTCTGCATGGATGGATCATCTAATGCTGGACAGCATGGTGGACATTAAAATGGCGAATAAGTTTTCTAAATGGATTTACTCATGGAGGAACTGCAAAACACCAAAGAGGAAAGGAAGAAAGAAGAGCTTGGCTAATTCTCCAAAGAAGAAATCTTCCTACTCTTAAGGGATGTTAGTCATCATCATCATAAGCTTTTAGAACTCTTACTGAGGTGGGTTGCTGGATATAATATCAGACCTGGAGTCAGAAAGACTTGAGTTCAAATCTAGCCTCAGATACTTTCTGTATGACTTTGGCTACCTCACTTAATCTCTCAATATTCCAGGCAACTCTCTAAGACTATAAATTACAGAAAATACACTGACCTACTTTGTTCAAGGTAGATTCCTTATCCAGGAGTTCCCATTGCCAATAAAATCCAGGTCTCGTCCTGGGTGAGTGACTCAGTGAATACAGCATTGGACTTGGAGTCAGGAGGACCTGAGGTCAAATTTGGCCTCAGACATCTAATAGCTGCATGACCCTGGGCAATTAACTTATGTCTGTCTCAGTTTCTTAATCTATAAAATGGGGATTATGACAGTACCTAGCTGTAGGCATGTTGTGGGGATCAAATGAAGTAGCATTTGTAAAGGGCTTTACAAACCTTAAGGTGCTATATAAATCCCAGCAGCAGCAGTTGAAGTAATAGTGGTAGTGGCAGCAATGGTAGTGGTAGTGGTGGTGGTGGTAATAGTAGTAGCAGTAGTAGTAGTAGTAGTAGTAGTAGTACTAGTGGTAGTAGTAGTAGTGGTACTAGTGGTAGTAGTAGTAGTAGCAGTAGTAGTGGTGGTAACAGTGGTAGTAGTGACAGTGGTAACAGTAGTAGTAGTAGTAATAAAAACAATTTGGCAGAAGAGGTAAAGAATCAGACTTGGGGTCAGTTTAAGCCTTGTTTTGAATCCTACCACTGATCCCTACTATAACTTTAGGTGAATCATTCCAAATCTCTGAGCCTCAGTTTCCCATTTGAGGAAGGGGGAAAATAACCATAGTATCCAGTGTCATTGTGAGCTCTGAGTGGGATAATGTATAGAGAGTGCTTTGTAAACTTCAGAGGACAATGCAGCTGTTGTCATTTCAGGAGGCCGAGCATGTTGTGGTGGAAAAACCCACAAGATGGTGAGGCAGGAAGAGGATTCTTTCTGTGGCTCTGTTCCTCCTTAGGAGTTGTATTTGGCCTCAGTTTCTTGATGAGTAAAAAAAGGGGAGTCAGCTCAGAGGAGCCCTAAAGCCTCCAGGGTGACCATCCTTCAATAGGTAGGAATGATGGGTTTATGTTGAGTCTTTCTGTAGAGATTTTTCATTTAGAGAAGAGCTAATTGACT
This sequence comes from Petaurus breviceps papuanus, assembly GCF_028583685.1. Taxonomy (NCBI): domain Eukaryota; kingdom Metazoa; phylum Chordata; class Mammalia; order Diprotodontia; family Petauridae; genus Petaurus; species Petaurus breviceps. Next base: position 26,786,057 of record NW_027186457.1, on the reverse strand, counting down.
GCAAGGATCAAACTCATGACCTTGTCCGGGTTAGCAAAAAGGCTTTAATCAAGACCAAGGCAGATAATTTATGTAAAGTGTTTTTGCAAACCTTAAAGCGCTTTGTAAATGTCAGCTGTTATAATTAAATTCTATCACACCCAGACTGCCCCCCTCACCTAGAGCACCTCCCCCTGTCAGTGCCTCCTCCTACTATAAAATCACCTTGTGTTCCTCTGAGATGTAAAGGCACCTGGGTGATGCCGTGGGTAGAGACCTGAGCTTGGAGTTCAAACCCAGCTTCAGACATTGACTGGCTGTGTGACCCTGGGTAAATCACTTGTCTGTCTGCCTCAGTTTCCTCAAGTAAAAATAAAATGAGCTAATATTATAGTAGCACCTAATAAGATGGTACTTGTACAGAGTCTGGCATATCATAGGCATAAATAGATGCTTGTTTCCTTCCTTACAGATTTACTTTGCATATAGTTTCGCATACATACTCACATATTGTTTCTACCAGTAGAATGTAAAATCATGAGGTCAGGACTTGTTTTGTTTTTGTGTATCTCTCTGGTGTATAATAAGTTATTTATTGAAAGAGTGACTATTCATTATATGTATTTTCTTTGCTTATTAGCAGCATGTACCATGAGAGGCAGCAAGGTGACGCCATAGTACATAGAGTGCCAGACCTGGAGTCAGGAAGACTCAGCTGCCTGTGTTCAAATCCCACCTCAGACACTTACTAACTGTGTGACCCTGGGAAAGTCACTTAACCTTGTTTGTCTTTTCCTCATCGGTAAAATGAGCTGGAGAAGGAAATGGCAAGCCACTCCAGTATCTTTGCCAAGAAAACCCCAAATGGGGTCGTGGAGAGTTGGAAATGACTGAACAACAATGGCATGTACTTTCCTTGAGAGCAGCGACTGTTTCCTTTTTACTTTGTATCCCCAGTACATGGTCAGGTGCCTGGCATTCAGTAGTCAATCAACAAGCATTTACTAAGTGATTATTCTCTTCCAGGCACTCTGCTAAGCTGCTCAATACAAAGAAAGGCAAAAACAGGGTCACTGCCTTCAGAGAGCTCATGTTCTTATGGGGACAGGGAGATAACATGCAAATAATTATGCCCACCCTGTGTAAACAGGAGGTAACCTCAGAGAAAAGAGAACATTTGTAGAAAGGGGAGACGGCAAGGCCTCCTGCAGAAGGCAGGAGGTGAATCTTGAAAGAAGTCAGGGTATGGTAGGTCCTTTAAAAATTCTTGTTAAATGCATGAATGATAATTAAGAACATTACTAATAATATAAACATGTAATATATAACATTTCAATAATAAAATTAATTTTACATTATTGACATGTTAATATAAATTAATAATACTATCAAATATGTCCTGATAACCAACCTGATCCCACGGATAAACGAATTACTCACCAATAATAAGTTAGAAGATGTAATGTGGTATTGCTTTCAGCAACTAACATTTAGCAAATTGATACTGAAATGTGAGAAGAGTTCAGATAACCCCTATAACAAATGACTCCCATAGCAAAGGCTACCAAATTCAAGTTCAACCAAATCTACTCTGCCCTCAAAGGCTCATGGGGAAATTGGGAGGGGATGAAGCATTTCCGTGTGGAAGGCTGACAGCTGACACTTTTTGTCCAGGGCCAGAAAAAAAGCTAGGGCTTTCATATGCTCTTGAGAAAGGTCTCTGTTTTTCTACAGGAGTCGCTGGCTGGATTCTAAGCACCCATAATTTAGGATGAGCTCCTGTGACTTATGTGTCTGTAATGGAGTGAACACGGGCCTCTCAATCACTTCATCTAAAAGGAGAGAGACTCCTATAATCAAGATGCATTAACTGTCACCTCAAGGGTCATTTACCATCGTCTGCAAAGGCACACTACTTGGATCATCTGTACAGGACTGTCGTTATAATCTAGGGGTGCGGATTCTCTATATTTCCACCTCTCCATGTGAGCCAATGCTTCCTTTGGTGGTCATTGCCATAAATGCAAAAATGACCTGCCCTATCTTCATCTAAGCATTTGCTCACCAGGCACATGTAGATTTTCTGGAAATTACACAGTTAGGACATTTATAATAATAATCAGTCAATCGACGGGAATTTTTAAGCACCTACTTTATGGTAGGCACTATGCTAGGCATTGGGTATGACAAGGTAGAAATGAAACAAACCCTGCATCGAAGACTGTTTTATGGGAGAGATGCTGCCATAGTGCATAGAGCACTGGGCTTGGAATCGGGAAGACTCATCTTGAGTTCACATGAGTTCACATCTGGCCTCAGATACTAGCTATGTGACCCCTGACTTAATCCTGTTTGCCTCAGTTTCCTCATCTGTAAGATGAGCTAGAGAAGGCAAGGGCAAATCACTCCAGTACCTTTGCCAAGAAAACCCCAAATGGGGTCACAAAGAGTCAGACATGACTGAAATGATTCAACAACAAATGTAGAATAAATTGTATATGCAAGGTAATGGGGATTGGAGGGAGCTTTGGAGAGACATACTGTCAGCTGAGAGATCCAGAAAGGCTTCGGGTAGCCAGTGACAATAACTAGCACTTAATGTAATATTATAAGGTCTGCAAAGACCTATTGTCTGCATGGCATAGGGAACTCCTGGTAAGGAAACTCGCTCCACCAATGCAAATCAGCAGCTTTCCTGCTATTCATAGTCTTGGAGTTGTTTGGGACACTGAGAGGTTAGTGACTTGCCCAGGGTCATGCAGTCAGTATCAGAGGTGGTTCAGAAAGACCTGTTCTTCAGGTTCCAAGACAACCTCTCCTTCCATTCTTCCAGGCTGCTTCTCATTTGATCTTTACAACCCTGTGAGGGAGATGTTATTATTTCCATTTTCTAGATGAGGAAACTAAAGGTCAGAAACTAAAGCTGCTTAAATTAACATAGGAAAAGGTGAGGAAGGTATTTAGGTGAGGCAGGAATCTCCTGATTCCAAGTTGAGGGATGTCTTTCCACTACACCACATTAGCCCCTCCAGAGAATTGCTATTACTGTTTAGTGATTTCGGTTGTGTCTGACTCTGTGACTCCATTTGGGATTTTCTTGGTAAAGACACTTGGAGTGGTTTTCCATTTCCTTCTCATTTCACAGATGAGGAAACTGAGATAAACGGAGTTAAGTGACTTGCCCAGGGTCACACAGCTAGTAAGTGTTTGAGGCCAAATTTGAACTCAGGAAGATGAGTCTTCCTGACTTCAGATTCAACACTCTACTTCACCACCTAATTGCCTGACGATCATTACTCATGGAACTCTATGGTTTTGAGAGGAACTACTTTTGTAAATTTCATATTCTTGCTATTCTCATTCTCAGAACTAAGAAAAGGTACATGATTATCTCAAATAATTACCAAGTATGTAGGCATGTATAAAGATAGTGTGGTGGAGCAGAGACCAAGTTGGATTTGGTCTCAGGAAGACCAGGGTTTGAATACTCCTTTTGAAACTCAGTTTGTGATCATGGGAAAATCGCCTGATCTCTCGGAACCTGCTTCCTCACCTTAAAAATAGAGATAATAATACCTTTCTAAGACCTACCTACATTTTCCTGCTATCTATAGGCTCAAGTGAGATAATGTATATAAAGACAGAGTAACGGATAGATAGATAGATAGATAGATAGCCTAGATAGATAGGTAGATAGATAGATGAATAGATGGATAGATGATTGATAGATAGATAGATGGATGGATAGATAGATGATTGATAGATAGATGGACAGACAGACAGATAGATGGATGGATGGATAGATAGATGATAGATGGATGGATGGATGGATAGATGATAGATAGATAGATAGATAGATATAGATAGATAGATGATCGATAGGTATATAGGTAGACCAGTGATTATCTTGTACATTTGGATGAAACCAGTCAACATGATGTAAGCCACAAAGAAGAGTTGGAAATTCTATGCAAAATTATTTGCATTTTGCATGGTTCATCCATAATTTATAGAATAAAGACATCAAGATGGTACGGAGGAAGGGATGCTGTAATATATAGAAACAGATGTTGAGTGGGCTCGTAATGGAAGTAGTGTTAAGAAGCATTACATGCAAATTTGCAGATTACAATAACAAGAAAAGCTCCTTGCAGCCAAACTGAGAGAGGAGGATGCGTGACCTGGATGTATGATTTAACCAAGTAAAATGAAGGATGTTAGGACCTAGAGGTGAACATGAAGATGACTGCAAAGGACCAACTTCTGCCTAATGCGGAAAGAAACGACTATGTTGATGCATGCTGATCACTGAATAATTAGAGTTATTAACAACAAAAACTTGATCTTCTCAGAGGCAGGGGAAGAGTTGGATTGAGCCATGGCCCCAGGTGTTATAGACTTGTGAGCATACAGAAATGTGCTGTGACTAAGGGCAGGGTATAGTTTTCACATGACAGAAGCTTGATGACCATAGCTGCTTGTTGGAGATACACAAAACCAAAAAGTGCATTTAAGTATGTTCTATGTACTCTTTTACTCTGTATCCTCTACCCTTCACAACATGAGATAGGGTGAGGCCACACCTAGAACATAGATGTGAGAGATAATATCTTTCCATAATCGGTATATGAAATCTGAAAGAAGGATGGGGACATTGCCTGAAAGCCGTGGAATCTGACAAACAGGAGACAAATGCACTGGTAAAAGCTAGAGCTGCCATTTCTAAATGGGTGATAAAGGTGGAAATATGAGTCAGCAATATCTATTAATGGAGCTCTTTGCTCTAGCTTAGTAGGTCACCCGGGGATAGACTCTAATGAGGTTAGCCAAGGAACTCAGGCATGTGCAAGAAAAATGACACCTCATAGTAGGACCTTTTCAGGTTCTGAGGTGCTAATTAGAATTCCCATTAGGAGCTGAAATGCCACTAGAAACTTCCTGATTTTGAAACAATGGAGCCAGTTTAGCCCCCAGTGAAACACATTTGGCCACTCTCAATGACTGATGCATGGCTTGAAGTCTTACATTATGTTAGCACCCTTTATAAAGTGTAACAGGATATTAAGGAGTTTTCTTAAACATACAGGCAACCAAGTGTAAAGCAATTGATTAAACAACCTAACAATAAATTCCTCAATCAACCTTATTGAATTTCAAGGCATTGGCAAGCTAGCTAACTCTTCAGTCATTCAGAGAGCCAGCTATGGCGGAGAGTCCGACGTGGTCTCTGCTCTACCACACTGTCTCTACACGTCTACCTACTTGGTAATTATTTGAGATAACCATGTACCTTTTGTTAATTCTGAGAGTGAGAACAGCAAGAAAATAAAATTTGTAAAAGTAGTCCCTCTCAAAACCATAGAGTTCAATGAGTAATGATCGTCAGGCAGTTATCTTTCTGAGTTCAAATTTGGCCTCAGACACTTAGCTGTGTGATCCTCGGCAAGTCACTTAACTCTGTCTCAGTTTCTTCATCTGTGAAATGAGAAGGAAATGGCAAACCACTCCAGTGTCTTTGCCAAGAAAATCTCAAATGGGGTCATGAAGAGTCAGACACAACTGAAATCACTAAACAGTAACAGTAATTCTCTGGAGGGGCCAATGTGGTATAGTGGAAAGACATTCCTCAACTTGGAATCAGGAAAACCTGAATTTAAAATCTGCCTCATGTTCGCCAGTTATGTTAATTTCAGCAAATTACTTGACCTATCTGACCTTTTCTTTCTTCATCTAGAAAATGGACATAATAACAACAACCCCCTAGAAAGGTTGTAATGATCAAATGGTCTTCATCCTTTCCCTCCTGCATCTTGGAGAGGGTAATAATTTAAGAAAGGGATTTCTCTTTCCTCCCATTGGCAATGGCATCTTGCACCAGAAATCTATGGTAACATCAAGCAGAGGGCCACTCTGTGGAGTCAAGTTGAATAAAGTAATAGTGAGGGATAGGAAAGAGAATGTGGTATCTAAAATCAGAATCCTGCTTGAGGGATGCTAATCCCCAGAACCAAGACTCCTGCTGTCCAAGGTACGAGTTCTGGTTTGACTTCAGTTGAGCCAGCAGCTAGATTTGGAAGAAACTACAGCCCAGCAGTGCCCAGCAGAGGACCAGAATCCAGCAAAGACTGAGGGACCCAATTCAATGGAAACAATATAAAGACATCTACAATCTATATTCCCTTTGTGAATTTCTCTGTGTGTACCAACCCTAGTTTATGAAAAAGGTATTTTATTACTATGCTATTCTAATAAATAACTTTGCTTTTATCTAACTGGGACCCTAGGTAACTTGGGTAAGAGTAAACCAAAGGGACTTGTGAGCTAGTTTTAGGAGTGTGGAGCCACAGAGCACCTCGAACCTGGGGTAGTCATTTCCTGGCAGAACCAATTTGTGACTTTAATTTGGAAGAAGAGTAGCCCAAAGTAGGCTCAACATAAATATCTTCATAAAATTTCAAACTTGAAGAACTGATAAAGTAAGGAAGCACTAGAGTCCTAGGAGAAAGGTTAAATTCCTTTTCTCTTCTTGAAATAACTTTGCCTAATCCGAGTCCTTGAACTTAGGGAATTTTCAGATTGAAATATATTGTATAAAGTGTTAAATGATGAAAGATGCAGATGATAATAGCTGGGTTTTTAACAACAATTTGCATTGAGAACTTTGTAGGTATTATTTTATCTGGATCTCCCAACAATTCTATGAGGTAAGTATTGTGACATAACACATAAAGTGTTAGCCTTGGGGTCAAGAAGCTCTCCCTCCTGACATTTATTAATCATGTGACCACAGGCAAGCTCATCGGGAATGATAATGCTCAGCACACCATGGGACTGGTTAGGATTGTAAAACATTTCCCACCAAAAGATCTTCAATTGAGTCTTAATAATAGCTACCATTTTCCTGGTGCTTTAAGGTTTACAAAGCACTCACTAACTATAGTTTAACTCACTTGATCCTCACAACCTTGTGAGGTAAAGGATTATCATCATTCTCATTTTATAGATGAAGAAACTGAAGCTTGGAGAGTAAGTGACTTGTCCTGGGTCACACAGCTAATGAGAGGTAAGATTTTAACTTGGGTCTTCCTGACTCCAGGTGCCAATCTCTGTCCACTGAGCCATTGTCTTCTCAAGAACAGATCTCTAATTTCATAGTCCATGAGGGAGAGACACACCAAAGAAGCATAACCGACTTTGTGGTAACTCCTCTAGTCTATAAACCAAAGGATACTTGCTGCCCTTACGTCCTCCCGAATTAATTTGTATTGTCCTTTTCTGACTTAAGGAGTTTGATGAGTCACTATAAATGGCTATTTCAATATAATGAATACTTTCACCTAGACTTCCCGGAGCTTCTCCTGGGTTAGGAAATGGTTAACAGTCAATGTACATTAAATTTCTTGCTAGATACCAATGATGCCACTTCAAAAACCCTGCTGCTTCCATGGGACAAATGCCCTTGTTTCCATGGCAACATTTCTCCCTGTTTACAATCCTAAAGTAACCATCCCTCCTAATGACAACTAATGGAAGAACCTTCCATCTTTTCTTTGCTGGTGTTTTCTTTCCAGTTAGAGACATTTCTTGAAGACTTGCCTACTGGATGTCAATTGTGATGTAAGAAAGATGATGGCAATTTAATTTTTTTTTAAAACATCATACATTATTTTTCACTGCTGCTGGCAAAGTGAAAAGGAGCCGACATTCCTTATGTTAGCTGGAGGCTAATAAGAGCTTGTGTTTCTAGGTTTAAAACAACGTAGTCAGCAAAAAGACATGGAAGCAAGAGTGCTAAAAAAAGGGAGGGAGGGGAGGATCAATCTTAACTTTGGAAAGTTATGTCCAATTGCAAAGTAACTTGGTTAATTTGGTTTTTCTGGTCATTACTTACTTTGTTTTATAGGTTTGTTTTGGTTTGGGTTTTTTTGTTTGTTTGATATTTTTGTAGTCAACAGAACTACTATTATTCATCCATTATATCCAGGAAGTGTTGAGTTGGATAAGTGCTACCCATTTCTAATTTCTAATCTAATAGACTCCTATTCCAGCTATGATGCTACCCCAGTACCTAAGGATCCAATCCAATCCAACAAACAATTATTAAGTACTCCTGTGTATCAGGCACTGTGGTAGGTGCTGGGGATAGCAAGAAAAAAAAAGCATCCCTGTCCTCAAAGGGCTTCCATTCTATTTAAAATAGTAGAGGGCCTATACAGTAAATGCTCTATAAAGACTCATTGGTTGATTGAGATGAACTGTTAGGTTTGTGTTTTGTACATTTTGGGAACAAATTCAGAACACAGTAAAAATTGTCACCATTGTGTCTATGGCTAGGGGCTTACCTGCTAGTTATCATTTAGCCAGAAGCATGGTTCTTAAGTGGAAAGATTGCTAACTAGGTGGCACTCAGCCAAGACCTAACGCTGGCAATTTACAAGTGGCCTGTGGAAGAACAGAGCAGGTTGACTCATAAATGCATAATTGTTAGAGTTATAGAGGACCCTAGGGGTCATCTGGCCCAATATGCTCCCATTCCAGATAATAAAAAGGATGATAAAACCTCCAGGTAAGTGAGCCGGCTTGCCTAAGGCCAGCCGGGAGACAGCGAAAGACCAGGGACTAGACTCTAACACTCCCAATCTCTCCCTTTTTTCCCCAGGATATTCATCTGTCTGCTCTTTCCTGGGCAATGGCTATAGACATGGAGATAAGAGGCACAATTAATTAAGCAGACAGAAGTAAATAAGACACAAATACATGAGACACAAGACACAAGAACACAAGGATACAAGACAGAATCTCAGGAGGCAGGCTCTCCCTCACCCTCTCCTTCTCTTTGGGCAGAAGGCTGAATGACCACCTTCTTGACATGTTTTGGTGAATGTTCCTTTTCATGTATGGGTTGGACTAGATGGTTGCTAAAGTTCCTAGCAGTTCTAAAAATTCTGTGATTCTATGAAATTCAAATATCAAATGAGATCTACCCAGAGCAGGAACTAAAGCAGAGATATTGAGGCCACTGCCTAGGCCTCTTCCTCCTCCTTCTCCTCTCACCATAATTTAGGCTCTGCCCCTAAGACCCTGGGCTTTGATCAGCAAGATCTCAGCTTTTCTTGCTATTTTTTTTGGAGGAGGAAGGCAGGGCAACTGAGGTTAAGTGACTAGCCCAAAGTCACACAGCTAGGAAGTGTTAAGTGTCTAAGGCTGGATCCAAACTCAGGCCCTCCCGACTCCAGGGCCAGTGCTCTATTCACTGCACCACCTAGTCACCCTGCTCTCAGCTTTTCTTGCCCAGTCACAGGTACCATGCTGTTTCCTGGCCATGTCCCAGCTGTGCCACCTTTACTTGCTCCTCCCACAAAGCCCCCACTGCTTTCCAACTCTAGCTCCCCTTTATGTCTTGTCTTCCCCTAGTAGAACGTAAGGTCCTTGAGGCCAAGAACTTTCATTTTGTATTTAAAACCCCAGTGCCTGGCATATCGTAAATGCATAATAAATGCTCATTTATTCATACATTGGTCCAGGACTCTGAAATTTAGAGAGTATTGAGGGCACATGTACTTTTTTTTTTAATACTATCAAATGATATCCTTTCCCCTGTCCCTGCCCCTGCCTTGACCACACACCAAATAAGGTTCCTGCTTGCCCCAGCCCTTTCCTACTGCTTGTGCTGGAGTGGGGGGGAAGGAAATAATTTCCTGCTTGTCTTAGGTTCCAAAATTGCTCTGGTTACCTTGTTATACCTCATATTGGATCTCCAGCTTCTTCTACTTCTTTGGAAGGTAGGCCATGTGAGACCCTCCTGGGAGAAGCAAGTTGAATAATCATACTCTAAGAATGTCAATGAGTGCCAAATAGGACCACAGTCCTTGACCCTCTCCAATGGCATTTTCTATCAAGGCTTGAATAAGGATATAGAGCAAGATAACTTTAAAACTAGCAGAGACATTTGAGATTATTCATATTCCATTTTATTTTATATTTGTTTTACATTTTACAAGTGAAAAGACCTAGAAAAGTAACCCAATTTTCCCCAAAGCATGCAGCCGGCTAATGGCAGAGTTGGACCTTGAAGCTACTCTGGTCTCTCTTGACTTTCTATCCACATCATTATGCATTTTTAGCTGATCTAGGTGATGTAAAATTGGAAGGGATATCTAACACACTGAGGAATAGAGTTAAGATTCGACAATTGTGGTGTGTTTGTCCTTTGTTTTTGAAGAGGACCATGGCATCAGGGAAATTATTCCATGACTTGCAGTTGACTTTGATTTGAGTGAGGGAGGACTGTGCAAGGTCTCCTGCCTCACTTTCTCCTCCAGAGCCATCTGAATCCATTGACCTGATATTCTCAGGATGGCTGGAGATGACCCAGGATGCAATAGGAGACCCTGACCCTTTTAGGCTAAGGCCTTTTCAGGTTCTCACTTTGAGTGAGGCAATGCCCATTCAGTGAACAGGCCTCTTTAAAAAGTGAGTCGAGGGATGCCCCTTTTAATTAGAAAAAAGGAAAAAAAAATCAAGCTAGGAGGGGAAGACCCTCAGGGTTGCTGTTCCAAAGAGAAACAGTTACCATTGACTCACTCAAATCGAAGTCAACTGCAAGTCATGTCATCGTTTCCCTGATGCCATGATCCTCTTTGAAAACAAAGGATAAACACAGCCTGTGAGGAGACCAAGCTGCCTGAATGGGGCCTCAGTTGGGTAACTCAACTCGTCCTCTCCCTCTTCGTCTCCTACTCCTTCTCATCCCCAAAGGAATGTAAATTTTGATGGCCAGAAGCTGCCCACTTACCTTGGGGTGTACTGCCTGGATTCCTCCCTTCCTCCCTTCCTTCCTTCCTTCCTCCCTTCCTCCCTTCCTCCCTTCCTTCCTTCCTTCCTTCCTTCCTTCCTTCCTTCCTTCCTTCCTTCCTTCCTTCCTTCCTTCCTTCCTCCCTTCCTCCCTCCCTCCCTCCCTCCCTCCCTCCCTCCCTTCCTTCCTTCCTTCCTCTTTTTTCTTTCATTCTTTCTTTCTTTTTCTTTCCAAAACCTTCACCCCAGTTCACTCTGAAGTTCATAGACTGGACCACAATAGGTCCCTGCCCAAGCTCCACTTAATGACTGTATTTTGGGCCCTCCTGGCTTAGAATGAGTGTCAATAGTAACAATTATTCAACAATACTGTACCTTGACAGGTTATAACAATGGACTGGAACTAACAGGATGAAATGCAATTGTGGGAAAAATGTAAAGACTTTTACTTAGGTTATAAACATACTTACAGAAGAACAAGATAGGGAGGAGGGTTTCAGAAAAGACTGTCCTTCATGTGAAGGAGACCTAGGGTCTGTACCCAGAGATCAAAGAAAAAGGCAAAGATCCTATACATACAAAATTATTCTTAGGAGCTCTTTTTTGTGGTGACAGGGAATTGGAAATTGAAGGAATGTCTATCAATTTGGGAATGGCTGAGCAAGTTCTGGAGTTCTGGCATGTGATTGTGATAGAAGATTATTGTGCTATAAGAAATGACAAGTGGGATGGTTTCAGAAAAACCTGGGAAGACACTTTTTTATTTTTTTGTTTTTTGCTTTTTTTGTTCTGTGTTTTCTTTTACAACATGGCTAATATGGAAATATGTTTTGCATGACTGCATATGTATAATATATGTCAAAAGTGTTTCCCTTCTTAAGGAACAGGGGAGGAGAGGGAATGAGGGAGGGAATTGGGAACTTGAAAATCATTTTTAAAATGTTCATTGTTTTTATATGTAATTGAGAAAAAAATAAAATAAAAATATTCTTTAAATAAAGAAAAAGACCTAAGGTTTTTAGTTGACTAGAAGTCTAGTATGAGAAAATGGTGATGAAATATTTGGGAGAATATGATGGCACTAATAGAATTACAGAGTACCAAATAAGGATTACCAGAATACTCCCACTGTGTTTTGCAGGGGTCAGGGCCCATCTAGAGTGGTGTGTCTTATGCTGCACACCATGTATTAAGGAGGATATTGTCAAGCAAGAGTGAGAACAGAGAAAGGTGAAAAGGGTGATGCTAGCCATCTGTCCTATATTCACTGTCTTTCTTTCTAGAGCCGACTCTCACCTTTTGCTCTGGAATTACACATCATGTCCACAGTTATACGGCCTCTGTCTTCTCAGTCACTTTCTGATCCATACATTTCCACATAGGTAATAATAATAAGGGCTAGCATTTACAGAGCGCTTTATTAAGGTATGAAAAGCCTTGCCAAACCCCATTATATTGTGAGGTCCTTGAGAGCAGGAATTTTTCTTTTTCTTTGTATCTCCAATAATGAACACAGTGCCTAGCACATAGTAGGTACTAAATAAACATTCGTTGACTGATATTAACTACACCTATGCTATTTCATTTGATCCTCATAATTCTGAAAAGGTACTCTTGTTATCCCCATTTTACAAATGACGAAACTGAGACTCCAAAAGACTAAGTGAGAAGATCACACCTCTAGAGAATATGTGAGGAATTTGAACTAAGGTCTATTTCTTTCTGAGTCCAGTACCCTTATTCATTGTTCTACCCCACAGCCTCAAAAAGGTCAAAAGGCTTTTTCACCACTGAATTTATGTAATATAGTCTTTTAAAGAAGCTATAATCTTCCAACGACATATTTGATCCGTGATTCCTGTCTTCCGTTCTCAGGGCTACCTGTGAAGTGACATTCACCTCCTAATGCTGACATTTCTAACTCTCTTGTCTCATCACTCACTCCAGGATGTACATTGATGTATAATTATCTGAGGAGGTATCATTTCTTCCCCCTCTGGCCAGCGATCATCTCCTCTGAAACATCGGGCGTTTTTTCTTGTCTTTAGTATCTCTTTCCAGCCTCAGTTACCCTAGGGATATGCCTTTCTCCTTCCTATGTCATACCTGCTACCTTCTATGGCATGTGGCTTAGAAGGTGTATCCATGTAGGGTAGCTAGGTAGCATAGTCAATAGAGTGCCAGGCCTGGAGTCAGGAAGACCTGAGTTCAAGTCTAGCCTGAGACACGTACTACTGTGTGACCCCGGGTAAGTCATTTGTTTGCCTCAGTTTCCCCATTTGTAAAATGAACTGGAGAAGGAAATGTTTTCTCCTTCCCATACCATTTTCAGTTTTCAGCTCTCCTGATCAGATTAACAAAACTCTTGACAGATCTATTCTTCATGGCCCTCAAGAAATGTATTACATCACTGGCCCAATGCCCATCATTACTGGATCCTAAACCACAGTCCTGAAAGCCAAGCCAGCTGTTCATTATACAAATTCTCCTTTCTCTTCCTATCTCCAATCATCAGCATAGATGTAAACACCAACTGTACCCCTAACGTCTTCCGTTTTCCGTAAAAGATTTCATACCTTCTAAATGCTGCTTCCAGAACTTCAGTCTGTGGGAGAATGCCAGAATGAGTCTCTCTGTACACTTCTCTTTCTGTGCTCAGTTCCTCCTCTGCACCAAACCGGGGTGATTGGCACCACTTCAAATATCATCTTCAACACAGTAATTTGTGGGAGAGAATCATATGTCTAATAACAAGACCAATAACAGCAAACATTTAAAGTTTGCAAAGCCTTTGGCATATGTTATCTCATTTGGTCCTCAGTGACAGAGGTGACATTCTGCCCAATTCATAGATGAGGAAACTGAGCCTTAGGGAGGTTAAGGGATTTGTCTGGGCTCACATAGCTAGTCAATGACTAAGACAGGATTCAAATTCAGCCTTCCTAACTCCAGAACTCTTGCTCCTTCCCCTGGAGCTGGTTCCATATAAATATGAATTCTGGATGAAGGTGGGATGTCTACAAATTAGGAATTATAATTTACATATGCAGAAATTATAATTTATTCTGGGCTTTATTTTTCGGCTTTCTGAGATAGCTAGTGGTGCAGTAGATAGAATGCTGGACCTGAAGTCAGAAAGATGCAAGTTCAAATCTGTCCTCAGACACTTAATAGCTATGTGACCCTGGGTAAGTCATAGCCTCTGTTTGCCTCAGTTTCCTCAAGTGTAAAATGGGGGAAATAATAGTACCTATCCCTCGAGATTATTGTGAGGATCAAATGAGATATTTGTAAACTGCTTAGCACAGTATTCCCTTTACCCTCACTTCTCTCCCATACCTGGAATATTCTCCCTCCTCAACTCTGTCTCCTGGTTTCCTTCCAGTCCAAGCTAAAATTCCATCTTCTACTGGAAACATTTTTCAGCCTCCCTTCCTATCAGTACCTCCTTTCTGTTGATTAGTTCTAATTCACCCTGCTCATATATATTCTCCACCTTATCTCTCCTCTTACCCAGGGAGCTCCCTGAGAGGAGCACTTTTTCCCTTTCTTCATAACCCCAGTACCTGGCCCACAGTAGGTGCTTAATAAATGTTCATAAGTTGATTGCTTTATTGTACACATCTGACACTCTACTAGACATTGTCATTAAAAGACAAAAATGAGAACAATCCCTTGATTTCAAGTTCTTTACATTGCTATTTAAAAAAAAAGGCATTCCTGTTGGAACAAATCTGACTTACATTGAAAGAACCCATGGTTTCTTCTTTCCCTTTCCTAACACACAGAGGGGCTTTTAGGAAAGAGGACAGTTGGGGCTTAAACAAACAACTTCTTATAGCATCTTTGAAGTCTCCCTTAACTTTAAGTTTGGTCCTTACCCATCTGCCTGATAGGAATATCTTCTTGGCAGGAGCCAACAGAAGGGGAGCACAGAGTACCTCCCCTCCCCTTCCTCCAGGAGCTGGCCTGGGGTCAAGTGGGGCTCCTTGACTTTCAAGGGGCAAGAGGCATCATTAACAGGCACATAAAAATGTCAAAATTAACATCTCCATTAGAAAATCTCAGCTTATAAAAAGTGCAGTTTGGTTTAATTATATTCCCAAACTCAGTCTCATCGCATGAAGGGCTTAAAGAAGATATGGATTTCTATTCTGAATGGGATAAAAATGGATGTGGTGGGATGCGACAGTGCAGAAAATATCGCAAAGCCACAAAAGTGTCTGGAAGCCAGTAAAGGACTAATAGCAGTAAAGGAAGAAGACATGATCTGGAAAATAATTGGCTCCCAGTGGAATACAGCTTGGCCAGAGCAATAATGTTCCCGAAAATAATGTTCATCTCTCCAAAGCAGTGCTGAATAATCTATGTTGCTTTTTCTAAGCATGTTTATCGCAGCAAAATGGCAACGAAGGATTGGTCATCTGACTTTAGCTTTGAGAGTGGGATTGGGAGTGGGGTGGAGCAGGGGAAAGGGAATGTGGGAATGGGAGGGAGGGTGGGAGGGGATTGTTGTTGTTAACCTGAGTTGTTGGTACACTAACTTACATACTAAGTGACTGTTCCAAGTACAGGCTGGCCAAACCCTTCTCTATGTGCATTTCCTTCCCCTTATCTCAAATTTATAAAGGTGATAATCGAATGTATAGGGACTGGTCCTGCTAATATAGGGACTCCCTGATAAAGAAACTCCCTCTACCAGTGCAAGTTGGCATTTAGTCTACAATCTAGAGGCTGAGAGTTGCCTAGATCATTTGAGAGACTCCCCAGCATCTCATAGTCAGGATATGTTAGAGGCAGAACCTGAGCTTTGATCTTCCTCGCTTGCAATCCACTATGCATGGCTCCTTCCTGCTATATAAGCTCATGTGATGCCTTAAATATTGCAAAGTGATTTACTTTGAGTTGTTCAGTCATTTTCCCATTCTGTCTGATTCTTCATACCCCCATTCAGTGTTTTCTTTGCAAAAATACTGAAGTGGTTTGCCATGTCCTCCTCCAACTCATTTTACAGATGAGGAAACTGAGGTAAACAGGGTCAAGTGACTTGCCCAGGGTCATACATCTAGTCAGTGTCTGAGGCTGGATTTGAACTGAAGTCTTCCTGACTCTAGGCCTAGCAGTCTTTCCAACATACCACCTAGCTGTCTCATTGTGTAAATTATTGATCATGAAAAATGGGAAATTAGGCTCACCTTCAGAGGCAAAGCCATGATGGCAGAGTAGAGAAGGAACTTAGCTGAGCTCTTCCAATATCCCCCTCCAAACAAGTTTAAAATAATGTCTCAAATCAAATTCTAGAGTGAAAGAGGCAAGAAGACGTCAAAAGGAGATATTCAGCCCAAGGCAAATTAGGAGATCAGAACAAGTGATCTGTGATACATTGGTGGAAGCTGCCCAGAGTCCATGTGGCTGAACACCAGTGGCAACACCAGTGAGTGACCACAGAAGTTTCAGCAACTTTGATGACTCTCAAGCAAGAGACAGTAAGGGGACCTAGCAAATGGTCAGAAAGAGATTACCTGGGACCCCTGTGCTAGGACTAGGTGCATGCCCAGACATGTTTGGCACCTCCATCACCTTTACCCACTTCTGGGTCATACTTCAAGGGTCGAGAGGAGAATTTTCAGTCAGGAGAGAGTGGAAGCCCTAGGATTTGTACTGGTTTTGGTCACAAAAGATTAGGGACCCTGAGAAACTATATTGTTTCTGGTCCCAAGGGATCAGGGTCTCTAAGGAGCAGTGTTGATTTTAATCCCAAGAGATTGGGGGCCCATCCTAGTTAACGACCAGAGTGCAGACCAAGAGAGCCATGACCACACCTATCCCTATATCACACTGCCTTAGAAGTACTGAAAACTTCCAAAGTCACAGAGCTAGCTCCAAAAACAGCAGTGTAGAAAAGGTCTGAAGTTTGAAAAAGTATCCCTCGATACCTACCACACCTCTGAGAGCTTAACTTTAACATAAAATTCAAAATCAAGAAATAGAGTGGAAAAAGGAGCAAATAACAAAATAAGAACCTGACCGTAAAAAGTTACTATGGTGACAGGGAAGATCAAGATGTAAAGTTGGGAAGAAAACAATGAAGTCAAAATAGTTGCAAAGTCTTAAAGAAAAAAAAATGTGAACTGGTCACAAACCCAACAAGAATTCCCAGAAGAGCTAAAAAAATATTTCCAAAATCAATTAAGAGCACTGGAGAAAAAAGTAGGCAAAGAAATGAAAGCAAAGGAAAAAAATTATAAAGCAAAAATTGGCAGCTTGGTAGAAGAGGTACAAAAAATGCTAAAGAAAATAACACCTTAAAAAACAGAATTCATCAAATGGAAAAAGAAGTACAAAAGTTTACCAAGGAAAATAATTCTTTGTAAAATTAAAGTTGGGCAAGTGGAAGCTAATGATTCCATGAGATATCAAAAAACAATCAAATTTGAAAGAATGAACAAAATAGAAAAAATGTAAAATATTTCATAGGAAAAAAAATGACCCGGAAAATAGATCAAAAACAGAGAATTATTAGACAGCCTAAAAGCCATGATTAAAGAAAGAGCCCAGACATCATATTTCAAGAAATTATCAAGGATAGTTGCCCCAATATCCTTGAACCAGAGTGTAAAATGGAAATTGAAAAAATTGACCAATCACCACTTGAAAGAGATCCCCAAATGAAAACTCCCAGGAATAGTATAGCCAAATTCCAGAGCTCTAAGGAAAAAAAATACTTCAAGCATACATAAAGAAATGATTCAAATACCATTGAGTCACAATCAGGATCACACAAGATTTAGCAGCTACCATGTTAAAAAAGCAGAGGGCTTAGAAGTCAAAAGAACTGGGATTACAACCAATAATAATCTACCCAACAAAACTGAATACAATATTTCAAGGGAAAGAATGAATATTTAATGAAGTAGAGGACTTTCAAGAATTTCTGATGAAAAGACCAGAGATGAATAGAAAATTTGACCTCCAAATAGAAGGCTCAAGAGAAGCATAAAAAGATAAACATGAAAGAGGAATCATAAAGCACACAATAAGGTTAAACTGTTTACCTTTCTATATTGGAAGATGATGCATGTAACTTCTAAGAACTTTATTATTATTAGAGAAGTTAGAAGTTATTAGTATTATTTTCTACATAGAAAGAGGGTGTGGGAGTGAGTCAACAATGTTGAGATGATGTAAAAAATGGATAGGTGAGAAGGATGGATACCTTGGGAGAAGAGAGAAGAAAGAACAAGAAAATGGAAAATTATCTCACACAAAAGAAACATATAATAAAGAACTTTTACAGTAAAGGGGAAAATGGGTGGGGGAGTGATGTTTGAACCTCACATCTAAAATGTTTCAAAGAGAAATATGTGTGTGTCTGTGTGCATACAAGTATACACACACACTCACACTCCTTTGGTAATAGAAATTTATCTAACAGAGAAGTAGGAAGAGAAAGAGATAAGGCAAAGAGGTGGTGATAAAAGGGAGGGCAGATAAAAGAAGGCAGTTGTCAGAAACAAAACAGACTTTAGAGGAGGAATAGGATAAGAAGAGAGAGAAAGATAAACAGAAGAAAATGTGAAAGTGTGAAATTCAGTTAGCAGTCATAGCTGTGAATATGAATGGGATGAACTTACCCATAAATCAGAAACAGATAGCAGAATGGATTAGAAACCAGAATCCAACAATATGTTGTTCATAAAAAACGTACTTGAAAAAGAGAGTCACACATAGAGTTAAAATAAGAGACTAGAGAAGAATCTATTATGCTTCAGCTGAAATAAAAAAGGCAGGAGTAGCAATCACGATCTCAGACAAAGCAAAAATAGGCCTAATTAAAAGGAATAAGCAGGAAAATTATGCCTTACTAAAAGGGACCATAGTCATTGCAGTACTTTCAATATTAAACATGCATGTACCAAATGTCATAACATCAAATTCTTAAAGGAAAAGTTAAATGAATTACAAAAGGAAATAAACAGTGAAACTGGACTAGTGGGGGACCTCAACTTTCCCTTCTCAGAGACAGACAAATCTAACCATAAAATAAATAAGAAAGAAGTCAAAGAGATGAATAGAATCTTAGATAAGTTAGATATGATAGGCTTCTGGAGAAAATGAACAGGAACAGAAAAGAGTATACCTTTTCCTCAGCTGTACATGTCATCTTTATAAAAACTGAAAAGATATTAAGACATAAAAAAATCACAATTAAATGCAGAAAAGCAAAAACATTAAAATGTGCCTTTTTCAGATCATAATGCAACAAAAATTTCATTTAATAAAGGACCACAGAAACATAGATTAAAATTAATTAGAAACTAAATAATCAATGCTAAAGAATGAGTAGGTCAAAGAGCAAATCATAAACACAATCAATAATTTCATTGAGGAGAATGACAACAATGAGGGATGCAGCCAAAGTATTACTTAAGGGAAAATGTATATCCTAAACATGCATCAGTGAAAGAGAGAAAGGACAGAGTAATGACTTGGGTGTGCAACTAAAAAAAAAACAGAAAAATAACAAATAAAAAATTAAACATAAAAATAGGGGAAAAAGGAAAATTCTGATGGTGCAGCAGATAAAGAACCAGTCCTGGAATCAGGAAGATCTGAGCTCAAATCTAGCCTCAGACACTTACTAGCTGTGTGACCCTGCACAAGTGACTTACCCTAAATACCTCAGTCTTCTCATCTATCAAATGAGTTAGAGAAGAACATGGTAAAGCACTCCAGTATATTTGCAAAAAATGGGGTCATGAAGAGTCAGATATGATTTAAATGATTCAACAACAACAATTTGATTTAAAAAAGAAAGAAGAAAATTAAATTACTAGGATCAAAAATGAAAAGTATAAATGTAGCACCAATGAAGATTAAATTCAAGCAATTATTAGAAGTTATTTTGCCTACTCATATGCCAGTAAAACTGATAATCTAAGTGAAATGGATAAATACTTATAGAGGTATAAACTATTCAGATTAACAGAAGAGGAAATAGAATATTTAAATAACCCTATCTTAGAAAAATAAATTGAACAAGACATCAATGAACTCCCTAAGAAAAAAATTCCCAGGATTGGATGGATTTACAAATGAATTCTAACCAAACATTTAAGGAACAATTAATCTCCATACTATATAAACTATGTGAAAAAATAGGTAAAGAAGGAATCCTATAAAATTCCTTTTATGACACAAGTATGGTTTTCATACCTAAACCAGGGAAAGCAAAAACAGAGGAAAAAATTGATGTAAAATTTTTAAATAAAATAGTAGCAAAAAGATCACAGTAATATATCACAAAAATAATACACTGTGACCAGATAAGATTTATACCAGGAATGTAGGACTGATTCAATATTAGGAAAACTATCATCATAACTGACTATATCAGAAACAAAAACAACAAAAATCATATTATTGAAATAGATATAGAAAAAAAAAGCCTTTGATGAAAATACAACACCCATTCCTATTTTTTTTGGAGGGGGAAGCGCAGAGCAATTGAGGTTAAGTGTCTTGCCCAAGGTCCACAGCCAGTAAGTGTTAAGTATCTGAGTCTGGATTTGAATTCAAGTCCTCAGGACTCTAGGGCTGGTGTTTTATTCACTGCACCATCTAGCTGCCCCATCCCCCATTCTTATTTTTATTTTATTTTTTAAAGCAATTGGGGTTAAGTAACTTACATGGCCAGTTATTTCTGGGTGTGGTGCTAAGTATCAGAGCCCAGATTCGATCCCAGGTCATCCCAACTCTGGGGCTGGTGCTCTTACTTGCTGTGCTACCTGGCCGCCACCCCCCATTCCTATTTTTAAAAGAAACCTAGAAAGCATAGGAATAAATAGAGCAAGCATTATCTGTATTCAGGTTCAACAAGAAGTCTTCCCAATACAATCAGGAGTGAAGCAAAGATGTCCATTATCACCATATATTCAATATTATACTAGAAATGCTAGCTATAGCAATAAGGAAGAAAAAGAAATTCAAGGAATAAAAATAGGGCAGTGAGAAAATAAAACTATCACTCTTTATAGATGATATGATGGTATACTTAGGGAACTCTAGAGAAATCAACTGAAAAACTAATTGAGACACTTAAAAACTTCAGGAAAGTTTCAGAATATAAAATAAATACACATAAATCATTAGCATTTCTATATAAGACCAACAAAACCCAGAAGGAAGAGATAGAGAAATTTTATTCAAAATAACTGCAGACAATATGAAAAACTTGGGAGTCTACCTGGCTAGACAAACCCAGGGATTCTTTGAACACAAATACAAAACACTTTTCAAACACAAAAAAATAGGTTCAAACAACTGGTGTGGTGGATAGAGCACTGCACTTGGAATAAGGAAGATTAATCTTCATGAGTTCAAATTCGGTCTCACACTTATTAGCTATATGACCATGGACAAGTCAGTTACCCCTGTTTGCCTTAGTTCCTAATCTATGAAATGAGTGAGAGAAGGAAATGGTAAACCATTCCAATATCTTTGCCACTAAAAAACTGAAACCACTGAAACCACTGAAAACAACAAAACAATTGGAGAAATGTTCATTGTTCCTGGGTAGGTTGAGCCAATTTAATAAAAATGACAATTCTATCTAAATTAAGTTACTTATTCAGTGCCATACTAATCAAACTAGCAAAGAATTGTTTTATAGAGCTAGAAAAAGATAGTAACAAAATTCATCTAAAAGAACAAAAGGTCAAGAATATCAAGGGACTCAATGAAAAAAATGTGAAGGAAGGCAGACTACCACTTCCAGATTTCCATCTGTATTACAAAGGAGCAATCATCAAAACAATCTGGTACTCACTAAGAAATAGAGTGGTGGATCAGTGGAACAAATTAGGTACACAGATTAGGTATACTTTCTAATCTATCTATAGTATAATCTATCTATCCAATCTATCCACTGAATATGCATACCACATATACACACATATACACAAAATCGGCTTTACAATGGGGAAGGAATGTTGGAACTGGTGAAAATTCAGAATTATAAAATATTTATATTGTGTGTATATACATATTAGTACACATATATATGTGTACATAAAATCTTTTTTTAACTACATATTAGAATGAGATTTTTTATTTACATGGGCAATATGGAACTTTATTTTACGTTATTATACAGATTTGTTACAAGCATTTTGTTACTTTCTTTTTCCCTTTTTGGAGTTATGAAGGGACGGCAATTGGGGTTAAGTGACTTGCCCAAAGCCACACAGCTAATAAGTGTTAAGTATCTGAGGCTGGATTTGAACTCAGGTCCTCCTGACTCCAGGGCCAGTGCTCTATTCACTCACCACCTAGCTGCCCCTGTTTTGTTACTCTTGTTCCCTAGTGGGGGAAATAAAAAGGAAAGAAAGCAAATTTTGGTTAACTGGAAAAATTTTTTAAATCATAAGTATATATTTAACTAGAATGAAATACTAACATTGAAAAGCAGAATAAAAAAAAACCTGCGGGTCTTTAATTCAGCTGAGACTGAATTAATGAAAGAATAATATCCACTTTCAATTAGCAGCACCATTTTTGTTTAATTGATGTTCTACACTCCTATAAAGAGTTTACTCTTAAACAGGTTAAGTCTCTCCCTCCAATCTTGTTTATGCTATTGATATACTTAGCAAACACTTATAACTTTATAACATGAAGGATGGGATCAAGATTATTTCTGCAGCTATTGACTCTATGCTTCTAACAATCAGGAACTATGTACTTTTACCCACTGATTTATATGTAGTTGGTGCTTTAAATAGTTAGGTTTATGGCGGGGGGAGGGGAAGGTCAGGCAAGATAAGCATCAAAAAAGACCCCTTCTATATACTCAGCAGATCACAAAAAGAGGGTTCTATATCAAATCACGAATTTCTATTTCATAATACTTGCTTTAAAAAAAATTTATAATGAAAATTACTTGACTTTTTTTTTTTTAAAGCAATTGGGGTTAAACTTGCCCAAGGTTTGTGTGTGTGTGTGTGTGTGTGTGTGGGTGTTAAGTGTCTGAGGCCAGAACCTGCTGACTCCAGGGCCGGCACTCTTACTCACTACGCCACCTAGCTGCCCCCAAATTACATGACTTTCAAACTGCACTCCCTTCTGAACTTTCTTCTGTTCTCTCTTATGCATTTTAAATGCATATTGAATGAATGAGTGAACGAATGAATGACTACAAAGCAATTTGCAGAATAATTTGTTCCAACCGAGTGCTTAGAGCTTGGTCAGTCATTAAAGACACCAAGATCATCTAGTGCATCCTGGGCCATCATGAGTCATACTGATTTTTGTCTCACCACTAACTAGACTTTGATGACTTTGCACAATGCTACCTCATTAAAATCTAATTCACTCATACACAAGTCAAGACATCACCACATGATGTCATTGATCCTCTTTGAAAATGGGTGAACAATGGCTACAGAAATAATCTTCATCCCATCCTTCATCTATTGCAAATAAATTCCAGCTTAGTGACATTCACATAAGTAAGATGTCAATATGTTATGGCCTACTCAAGCACTTTTTGGGGGAAGTAGTCAGGACAAGGGATGAATCCTGGTTCTGCTACTTGCAACCTGTGAAAACAACCAACTGACCAATTAATGAGTCATATATATATAATGTTTTATTTTCACCCAATTACATATTAAAACAACTTTAACATTTGTTTTCTTTTTTTAAAGTTTTGAGTTCTAAATTTCATCCTTCCCTCTCATTTTCCTCCCTCCTCCCTGAGTCAGTAATCAATCAGATATAGATTTTATATGTGTCATGTAAAACATTTCCATATCAGCCATTTTGTACAAGAAGGCCAGTGAATACTTATTAAACACTGTATAATGTGTCAGGAATATGGAATGAATGAACAAAGAATTTATGGAGTATTTACTATGTACCATCAGGCACTTTGCTAAATCCTAATACAAAATACAAAAGTGAGAAAGTCCCTGCCCTCATTGCGTTTACATTCTACTTGAAAGTTGCATAACTTTTCTGGGTCTCAATTTCCTCATTGACAAAGTAAAGGAATTGATTTAAATGTCATTTATGTTTTCTTCCTACTCAAAGTCTGTGATCTTATGGACTACTTATTGCAATTTGCAGACAAATGCTAATTTCTAAGTTTAATTGCAAGGGATACTTTCTTGAGGACAAAATTTAGCCATTAATAATTTCCCCCAGATCCATGAAAAGCATATGTTGTCCTCAAGTCCAATCCAGGGAAGTCTTCAGGATGTCCCAAAGATATTCGTTAGTTTCCTTTGAACATTCATTGATCCATTGTAATGTTAGCTCTTCTACCAAGTCTTCTCTGATATTCCATCATGGTATGGAAGTGATTCTGGTTCTTGAAGTCTATCTATGCAGAATGTCTGCTCTGACAGATTCTGTCACACTCCAAAAGTTTTAGCATAGCTCTGGCAACATACAGTGTGCGGTTGCTAAGGATCAGCCTAGCTAAACATGGAGAAATTCATCCCCGATTGGATGGCCACTTAGTGATGAATTAATTCCCTGGCCATGACAACGCACACAACACAGAAAAATCTAAAATGACCTTCAATCCTACTCAACAGAGGAGCAGGAAAGGGGGCAGAGGATGCTAAGAATCACACAATATTAAGAGTTTCTATCAGCGAGAGGCATCTTGATGCAGTGGAAAGAACACTGACTCTACAAGAAGATGTGAGTTCGAATCCCACCCTTGATACTAATCATTTCTGTGACCTTGGGCAAGTCAAAGCCCCCCTAAGTCTCAGTATCCTCATCTGTAAAATGAAGGGATTGGATGATATATCTTCTGTTTCTCTTTCAGTTCTGAATTTATGAACCTGTTAACTTTGCAACTAATATTCTAAATATGATATCCTTGTCCAGGGACAAAAAGTGGACATGCTGCTGGAGGAAATGATTTGTAATAATCTTGACATTTTTACTATACATTAAACCAGAAGACAGAAAGAAATTGCCCTGAAATGGAAGGATGGCTCATAGGTTCTCTTTGAAAAAAAAAAAAAAGGAATTGGCAGAATTGGTTTTACTCATAGTAGGATCATAGGTTTAGAGCCAAACAGCACTTTAAATCATCAAATCAAATATCCTCATTTTACAAATGATGAGAAAAATGGAAGTCAGAGATGTTAAGAGACTTACCCAGGGTCACACAGCTAGTAAGTGGCTGAAGTAGCATTTGAATCCAGTTATTATTCCTTTCTCTAAGTATAGCACCCTATACACTAGATCAGAAGTTCACTAATTACATGAACTAAAATATAAGAAATCATATACTCATTTACTTAGAGCTAGAAAGGACCAAAGAGGTCCTCTGGTCCAATTCCCTCAATATTCATACAAGTACCAACTTCAAAACAATCTGGAAAATTTTGCTAGAATCTGAATGTTATCAGAGACAAAACTATTGACCACAATTGCCCACAGAAAACACTGAAGAACTTAAGATTTAATTTTTCATAGATGTCACCTTCTCAAACACTCAATCCCTAAGTTACATAAAATAAAAGGCTTTTAACATGTAAACATAGGGCAAAAGAAACCAACTACATGTTGGAACAAGTAACACCCACATCATGCCCATTATCCTCTCTGCTACTGGAATTGTCCTGATGCTGTTGGCAAGTTTAAAGGACATGAGTTTGAACACCAATGCTATTATTCAATTACAAAAGTCAATCAGTTTATCCATTTGTGCAATAGTTCATGGAACATTAGATACATTTTTTAATGGCACAATTGTGACTCATTCTTGGACCATAAAAAAGATGAGAATAAGATTCTGCTGCTACTGTTACTAATAATATGTGGCACTTTTATAGCCCTTCAATTTTTGCAAAACATTTGATTCATATTATCTCATTTGAGACTAACAATACTCCTATGAAGGAGAAGCTCATTTCCCCCTTTTTAAATATGAGGAAACTGAGCCTTACAGAAGCAGCTACTTAGCCCAGTGGATGGAAAAATTGGACTAGAATTAGGAACACCTGAGTTCAAATCCCACCTCCGACATTTACTAGTTATGTGAGCCAAAGCAAATCACTGAAAGCCTCAGTTTCCTCAACTGCAAAATGTGTATAATAATGGCACCTGCCTCCCAGAGTTGTTTTGAGGATCAAATAAGAAAACCCATTGAAAAGTGATTTGCAAATTGTAAAGAATTATATAATGCTCATTATTAGAGCTTAACTTAACTGCTCAAGATCACACAGATAGTGACAAAGTCAACACTAGAATATTAAACTTCTATTAGTTCGGCTTTTTTTAGTCATAGTAACAGTAGCAGCCTGGAAATTTATAACTTCTAAGGTTCTAGACCCTTCCTGGATCACTGCCTTGCCATGGCAGAGGGTCTTGCATAGCTCAATGACGCTATGAGCTATCTCCTGCAAGATTACTCAAGACAGACAGATCATAGCCAATAGCTCTGACAAAATGTGATCCACTGGAGAAAGAAATGGCAAACCACTCCAGTGTCTTTGCCAAGAAAGTCCCATGTGCCACATTAAAATGCTAGAAGACATGGACATAAATATGGTGTCCATGGGGTCACAGAGTCAGATGCGACTGAACAACCACAGCGGGTTCTAGAAGCACTTTCCATACATATCAATCAAGAGTATTTATAAAGCACCTACTATGTGCCAGTCACTGGGTTAGGTACTGAAGATGCCCCATTTGAACCTCCTGCAAGGTGAAGTACCTTCAGGTAAACAGTTATAACTATATATGGGTCTTGGAGCATTTGATCTCCTATGTTCAGCACAGTGGGAGGAATATAGTAGGTGCTTATTAAGTGCTTATTTATTTGACTCAACTTCAATCCTTATACAGGATCTGGACTGCAATAAAAGGGTTAGCAAAGTTTAAATATTGGCCACAGACAAGACTTGCCTATTGGCTGTGTAGGTTTTGTGTGCCTTAAGGGGAGAAATAAATACTCTGAGTTTTCCCAATGGGGCTAGTTTCTTTTGGAGGAGGAAGAGTGACCCCAGGTTTCTAGGAAAACTTCTCCTTTCTCTGTCTCCATTCCATTTCTTCCCAATGGTGCTTTTCATTTTAGCATGACTCTTTTTTAATAGCAGAATTTAATTTTCAGAAACTGCCACAGTCCTGCAAGTCCCCATGACTGAGTGACTGGCCTGACCTGGACAAATTGATTTTGGCACAGAAACATGTTCGGTCCCGAAATGCAGAATGCATAATCATGGGCCCTAACATTTTATTAAAGGACCATTTCCCTTTGGCCACTGGGGATTCTAGGCCCATCATCTGACATCCTGTCAGGAGCTGGTTCTGCAATCTTTTCTTACAATCTAAGAAAGAGAGCAGGGCCATTATTCAGAAGAGACAACAATGGTATACAGGAGGTGGGACAGGGATTGGAATCAAAAATCCTGCCTTCAGATCTGGTTTGTAACATGAACTGTGTAGCTCTGGGGTGGCACTGGGGTCATGCCCACGCCCAAGCCCCATGAACTCACTCAGCCTCATCTTCCTCATTTGCCATATGGAGATAATAGTACTCAAAGGACCTCCTTTGCAGGGTCGTTAGAAACAATTTTTTTTAATCTTAAATCACTATACAAAACAAATTCACCACCCATTGATTTTGGAAATGGCTAAACAAGCATAAAAGATAGAATATGAAACTTGGAGTCAAGAAGACCTGAGTGCAAATCTTGATCTGACATGGACTAGCTTTGTGTCCCAGGGTGAATCACTTGAACTCTCTGTGCCTCCATTTCCAGGGGCAGCCAGGTGGCACAATGGATAGAGTTCCAGGCCTGGAGTCAGGAACTGAAGTCAGCTTACATACTTACTAGTACGACCCTGGGCAAATCACTTAGCCCTGTTTGTCTCAGTTTCCTCATCTATAAAATGAGCAGGAGAAGGAAACGGCAAACCATTTGGGTATCTTTGCCAAGAAAAACCCAAATGGGGTCACAAAAAGTTGAATATGACTGAACAACCATTGCTTCTAGCTCAGTTTCCTTATCTGTAATACAAGAAGGTTAGGTTTGATGGCTTCTAAGGTCCATTTCCAGCTGCAAATCTATAATCCAATAAATGTCAAGGATTATGACTGCACCAAAAGAGACAAAGGAAGACTCATACAAACTGAAGCCGAGGGAATTGAGGAAAGCAAAGGCAGCAGTAGGCAGTGACCACAATCCAGTGTGTCCCCAAAGTCTTAGTACAGCATTAAACTTTAAGAACTTCAGAAGTACAAATGCTGCAAGCTGACAGAAAGACATTATTTGTAAGCTTAACGATTTCAATTTATTGAATATTCAATTCAATTTATTTAATATTCAATTTATTTAACCCATGTGGCTTTTGTGGATTTTGAATAAAAAATTTTAAATTTTAATTTGAACAAACAGGGCACCCTGTCATTATGCACTGTGCCTATGACAGCTGGGTGGTGCAGGGGATAAAGAGGCAGACCTGGAACAAGAAGATCTGAGTTCAAATTCTGCCTCCAGCACTTCAACAAATCTGTGTTATCCCTGGCCAAGTCACTTAACCTCAATTTCCTCAATTGTAAAATAAGGATAATAATAACACCAATCTCCCAAGGTTGTTGTGAGGACCAAATTAGATATGCCTGGCACATAATAAGTGTCATATAAATGTTAGCTATTATTATTTATTACCTTTCTCAGACTGGCAGGTGGGTAATGGACATTGTCTTCTTTAGGCCACCTGGTCATTTGATTTATCTTTGTTAAACTTTTCCTTGTGGAAGTAATGTCCAAACTGTCATGAACACATCAAAACCTTCCCTCTTTGGATGAGCTTAAGTCTCAGGTTATAAATGTAATACTTCCTATCCCTGAGCAGCAGCTACTGAAAGTTCAAAAGTTGTCTAAGCAATGCTTAAGATAAAATGGTGCTGGTAACGAACTCTAATAAGAAACATGTCAATATTTAAAAATTTTAATTGCTAGCTTTTCAAAAGGAATTTTTGTGAGTTTATAGAATTTATACTTCTGAAGTTATTAGAGCTTAAAATTGCACTCTTTTGAGACAGCCTGTATTTTTAACTAAATAACGTCTAAACCAAGCCTTACTTATAAAGTGAATCTTGTCCCCAAGGAGAAACAAGAAAATGTACGTCCTTCCTGTCATCCTTTGCCCTCCACCCTCCATCCTCCACCCCCGATAATAAAACTTAAGCTACTTTTGAGCCAGGGAATGTTTCATTTGCATCTTTGCACACACAAGCACCCAGGACTATGTCACACATAATAGGTACTGGGCATGCATTCTTGGTGATTAATTGATTGATTTTCTTGGAAAGATAGGGGACTATCACTGTAAAACAGTACAACAGTCCAGCTAGCTGTCAGTTTGACTTAACCAATTTTTCTTTGGTGTAAGAGAAGGTTCACTCATATGTTTGTTAGGGGGAAGTAATAATCAGAGTTGACTATGATATAAAAAACAACAGGCATCAGTAAAACAAACCAAAAAACTCTTAAAACACTATCAAAATGTTAGTTGTTACTAGACTCTAAGGTCCAAGAGGGCAGGGACTGAGTCTTAGTCAATAAACATTTATTGAGTCCCTGCTGTATGCCAGGCATATTGCTAAACCCTGGGGATACGAAGAAAGGAAAAACCTCTGCCCTCAAGGAGATCACAGTCTAATGAGAGAGACAACATACAAACTACTTTATACAAACTACATTAAAAAGTTACATACAAGAAAAAATGAAAATAATCCAATGCAAAGCTACATATCGGATAAATTAGAAATAATCCAACTTGGAGGGAAGGCACTAGAATTAAGGGAGATAAGGAAAGGCTTCCTATAGAAGGCAGGATTTTATCTGGGACTTAAAGGAATCCAGGAAAGCTCAGGAGGTGGAAATGAAAAGGGGTGGAGAATTCTAGGGATGGAGGACAGATAGGGAAAGTTCCCAGAGTCAGGAGATGGAGGGTCTTGTTCCAAGAATAGCAAGGAGGTTGGAGTCACTGGATTTCACAGTAAGTGTGGGGCAGGGGAAGGGGGGAAGGCTAGAGATTGGGGCAGAAGAAGAGCAGCAAAGTGTAAAAAGACTGGAAAAGTTGGGTGGTCAGGTTATAAAAGGCTTTGAATGTCAGGTTGTAACAGTAACTGCCATTTACATAGCACTTTGAAGTCTGCAAAGCTCTTTAGTATCTAACTTGATTCTATTAAGAGCCCTATGGGGCAGGAACTACAGGTATTATTATCATTTTCATCCCCATTTTACTGTGACTCAAAAGAGATGAAGAGACTTACCAGTGGTCATGCAGCTATTGACTGTCATAGTTAAGATTCAGACGTTCCAACTCCATGTGTTCTTTCCAAGTCATTGGTCAGTGTCTCTGTACTAGGTCTAATTTGCTCTAAATCTCTGGCCTATGACCTTTAACTGAAGACACCTATTGAATAAAAACAAAACAAAACCAACCCCTTACTTGTCATCAGTGCTGGAAATGATAATCAATCAATCAAAAGCATTAATTTAGCACCTACTATGACATGCTGTGCTAGTCCTGAAGATGTGGAGACAGTCCTTAGCATAGCCCTTAGGAGATAGCTGGAACTTAATAAATGTTTGACCTTTATTATAATTGATTGACAAAAATGAAATAGTCCCTTTCCTCAAGGAGTTCTCATTTTATTGGGAGAGACAACATAGAGACATATAAGTATAGACAAAATAGACTTTTCAAATAGACTATATAGACTTATCAAATGAATATTTGATTAAATATTTGATTAAATAAAAATTAAATATTTGATTAAATGCCTGGCAATTAAAAAAATTTTTTTTACCTTTTTATCTTTTTTTTTTAACCTTTACTTTCTGACTTCATGGAGTCAGAAAGACTGTTCTTCCTGAGTTCAAATCTAGCCTCAGATACTTACTAGCTGTGAGACCCTAGGCAAGTCATTTAACTCTGCCTCAGTTTCCTCATCTGTAAAATGAGCTGGAGAAGGAAATGGTAAACCACTCCAGTATCTTTGCCAAGAAAACCCCAAGTGGGGTCATGAAAAATTGGACACAATAGAACAACAACAATAATTCTTTTGGACAGCCACACTAGTGTCTGGGGAGATCATGAAAGGCTTCATGTTAAAGCAGTGTTCGAATTGAGATAAGGAAACTAGGGATTCTAAGAAGTATAGGTGAGAAGGTGAGTACCTCCCAGGCATGGGAGCTAGCCCTGCAAAGGCCCATAGGTGGGAGTCAAGTATTGGATTATGTGAGAAACATTGAGAAGGCCATTTTGGCTGCATAAAGGCAGGGAATATATAATGAAACTGGAAAAGCTGAAGCCAGGTTGGGAAGAGCTTTAAAGGGGAGAAAGAGGTGAGCAGGCAGCATGGTTGATCCATCATTTTAATTGGAGGAGGGTAGCAGGATGCTGGATCTGAGGAAGCCAGTGCCAGGGCCCCCAGAAATAAGTCAGGGGACGGCCACCTCTTTCACCTGCCCCTATTCAAGTCCTCAGGCTAACCTGTCCCTTCTCTTCTATTTCCAGGCTTCTCTCTGCCTTAACTTCCTCCAGCTGTGCCTCTATGTAGGGCACTCAGGCAATATTAAGCAAAGGAACATCAGGGTTTCTTCCTGACAAAAGCAGTTTTGGGGCTGGGAGAGCCAGGTCTCTCCCCAGGGGAGCTGAGCTGGAGGCTGTTTTGCATCATGAATCATTAACCAAGTTGTCAGCTAAGCTCTGATCGCAGGCACTCCAGGGCTAGGCAATGAAGGGACAAAACATCTCTCAGAATAAAACAGCTGGACGTGCCGGGGGCAGCTGGAGCTCTCCATAGCCGCAGAAGGTAATCATTTCTGTAGTCATGATTGGTGAAAATTTGAGGTGGTCATCTCAGCAAGAGAAGAAATGTGGAGCCCACTAATTCCTTATTACAGTTACTATGGCTGCCTGGCAGGCTCTTTAAGTTTAGACTTTTTTAAGACCATATGGGGGCTTCCTGCGGTGAGTCCTCTTCACACAGAAACTTTCTGGAATTTAATTAGCTTTTTTTCTTTCTCTCTGAAGTTTTAGCATTGATTTTAGCTGTAAACAAGAATGGAGGTTCTATTCCTTTCGTGACTCTTACAATGCATTTAAGGCTTATGGCAATCTGGTTCCCAAGTCTAACATTTCTTTCCTTCCCTCTGACTTCTGATCTTCCTGCAGAGGTGCAGGAAACACTAGGAACTGTCCATTCCCACTTGTTCCCATCCAGAAATCCTCAAGAAATGGTCATCTGAACTCTGCTTGAGGACAGAGCTTTGCAAATCTTAAAGCACATTCAAATGATGAATTATTAATATTTTAAATCAGCTGGAAGATACCTTAGAGGTCACTGAATTCAGCCTCCTCATTTTACAAATGAGGAAACTGAGGCCTAGGGTCACATAGCCAGGAAGAACTCTCTGAGATGGGATTTAAACACAGGTTTTCCTGATTCCAAGTCCAAGTCCAAATTCATCACACCTCAGTTCTATTAGCTGTTTCCTCCAATCAATCAATCAATCGATCGATCGATCAACGGATAATCATGCGCCAGCCAGCATGTGAGTCACTGGACATATAAATAGTAAAGTGAGGCAATCCTTACATCCTACCGAGGAGTCAACACTGTATCCATTTCTCTCTTGCACAACTCGACTTGTCAGAAAGTTACAACAAGCTTCAGTCTGCTTGACCCCATAACTCCTCTGTCCTTCAACCTGAGGCCAAACAGACCCAGTCTAACCCCTCTTCCATATGGTGGCCCTTTAAGTTTCTGGAGATAGCTACAATGGTCTTTTTCAATCTCTTCTCCAGGCTAGACCTCCCCAGTGCCACTTCTCTAGTGACAAAACCTGGAACCCTTTGCTATCCTTAGAACCATGTATTTAAAGGTGGAAGGGACCCCAGAGACCATCCAGTCTAATTCCCTTACTTTACAAATAAGGAAATTGAATCGCAAAGAAGGTTAAGCGATTTAGGAAGACGTCAGAGGGTCCAATCCTTTCGTTTTAAGGCAGCGAGAAAGAGCAGCGGAAAGAATGCTGGACTTAGGATCTGAAAAACCCCAGTTCAAATTCTGCCTCAGACTCTTACTTGCTGGATCTCTCACTTAACCTCTAGCACCTAACAGGCCAGTTTTACCGAAACTGAGAATGAATGAAGGGAATTGATTTGAAATAAAACTAGAATGGTAGGTAGTGAACAGATAGTCAACAAGCATTTTTTAAGAACTTACCAGGTTTCAGGCATTATGTCAAATGTTGAGGCTACAAAGAAAGGCAAAAACACAGGTCCCTGTCCCCATGGAATTCACCTTGACAACATGCAAATAACTTGGTTCATGACAATGTAAATGGAAGGTTTTTAATTGGATGGAGGATTGGGGAAGTTCTCTTGCAGAAGGTGAGATCTGAGCTGAGTCTTGAAGGAAGACAGAGAAACCAAGAGGTGGAAGTAAGGAGAGAGACCATTCTAGGTATGGGGAAAAACCAGGGTAAAGTCACAGAGATGAGATATGGAGAGCTGTGGCCTAGGAATTGCAAGGCGGCTGGATCATAGAGAATGAGGGAAGGAGTAAGATGCAAAAAGACTGGAAAGATAGGAAGAGGCCAGTTGTGAAGGACTTTAAATGGAGTTTATTCTTGATCCTGGAGGTAACAGAGAGCACAAGAATGTTGCTTGTCCTTCGTTTGTGGGGAGGGAGAACCAATAACATCATGGGTTGATGTCTTGACTTGCATGTAGATTAGATTTAAGTGAGGCAGAGTTCTCAAAGTTGTCAGTCTCATTGTCTCTTTCAAAGTCATGGTAGCCCAGTGGCAAGAGAAAACATGTTGAGAGGTGCCATTGTCAAACCTGTACTTAGGAATATCATTTTGATATTTGAGTGGAGAATGGATTGGAGTGCGAAGAGATCTGAGGCAGGAGATGGCAATGGTCCAAGTGAGAGGTGAAAAGGGCCTACGCTAGGGTGGTGGCTATGTGAGGGGATAGAAGGCACATATAGGAGAGAAGATGTGAAAGTAGAAATGACAAGATTTGGTAACTAATCAAATATGTAGAGCTAAGTTCAAGTGAGAA
Organism: Petaurus breviceps papuanus; assembly: GCF_028583685.1. NCBI lineage: Eukaryota > Metazoa > Chordata > Mammalia > Diprotodontia > Petauridae > Petaurus > Petaurus breviceps. Next base: position 26,752,163 of record NW_027186457.1, on the reverse strand, counting down.
GTCAAAGGTGACCCAGAGGTTGTTAGCCTAGGTGACAGAAGGAAGGGTGATGCTTTTGACAATAATAGGAAAGTTGGGAAGAGGGGAAAGTTTGGGGAGGAAAGGTAATGAGTACCATTTTGCTGCATTTGACAAACCTACAGGACATCCAGTTTGAGATGTTCAAAAAAGTAATTGATGATGTGGCTTTAGGCAAAGATTGGGGTTGGATAAATAGATCTGGAAATCATTTATATAGTGATGGTAATTGGGCCCATGGGAGTTGATGAGATCATCAAAGGATTATTGTAGAAGAAGAAGAGAGGGACAAACCCTGGGGGAGACACCCACAATTAGTGAGTATGACCTGAATGAAGATCAGCAAAGGAAAAGGAGTGATCAGACAAGTAGGCAGAGAAGCAAGAGAGAGCAATGTCATGAAATTTAAAAAAGAGGAATATCTAAGAGAGAGTATGTATCTGTATAAATATATGTGCATATATATGTGCATATATGCACATATATGTGTGTACATATATAGGATAGTAGTATGTGTATGTATCATACTTGCTGTCTCTCCCATTAAAATCTAAGCCCCTTATAAACAGGGATTGTTTCATTCTTTATACTTATATTACCACAGCTAAGCACATGTTAGGCATGTAATTGATGACCTTCAAGGTCCCTCCCAACTCTGAAATTCTGTGACACTCTGTGAGTTATTTTTAATTCGTATTTTAGTTGGGATCTGTGATTTTATTGACATGAGGAAATCCTGATGCGGAAACTCCTTTCACCAAAGCAGATCAGACAGGCATCTATAAACAATCTAGTATTGGCGGTCTTTTAAATAATGGTAAAATACTGTAGTGCCCAAAAATAAAATTTTAATTTAAGGATGTTAGCCTTATTATTGCTATAAAAAGAGATTTCCAAATTTCTAATAAAGGTATTTTCCTAAATATGCCTAATGTGAAAATGACACTATTAAGAACAAGAAACATCCTCCTGTACCCAGCACCCCTGCTTTAGCCATTTATAATACATTTCCATGCCAGTGAGAAATGATATCAATGTCTTCATTTGTTCATATTATCATATCATATATGATATCATGTGATATAGTATAGTATAATGTGACGTGACTGAACTGACATAATATAACATAATATATAATATGATATAATATAATACAATAAATATAGCAGCTAATATCTATATGCAGTACTTTAAGGTTTACAAAGTTTTCTACAGATATGAGATCATTTGGTCCTCTACTACCAGAAAGTAAACTCATAGAAGGTTAGGATGATGCCTTTTGTATCTCTGTCACTGTAAAGTCACCTCACTGCAAAGTACAGCCTGTCATTATCTCCACTTCACAAATGAGGAGAATGAGGCTATGACAGGTTAAGGTATTTGCCCAGGGTGACCCAGCTAGTAAGTGTCTGAGACAGGATTTGAAATCTTGGAATTTTCTTGCCCCCAAGTCCAATACTCTGCCCACTGTACCAGCAGTAGAAAAGGCGTCCTTTATTAAGGTGATACAGAACAGTGGGGAGGTCTTGGAAAGAGCACTGAGTTCTTGATCAGCAGGATATGAGTCTGAACTCCAGCAGGAAGATTATAGCACCCACCTCACAGGGTGTAGCAGCAAGCACCCCAAGCCTCCTCAGGGTTGCTGCCACCACAGGTTCTTGGATCTGTTTTGTTAAAGGAAAGCAACTCAAAATGGGTTAACAAACTTACTTTAATCAGTCAAACATATATCATTTACCTCGTTCAGGGGAAAAAGGTCAGCACCCCGAACTTCAGAATATACAGACAGAATTATCAAGACAGAGACAGATCAAGTAGACACATTTCCAAACTGTCCAACCATTACATCCATACCAAACAACATCTGGGTTTCAAAGCGGGGGGTCGGGGGGGGGGGCGCACTCTGGACAACGGCTAGCCCAGAGTTTCATCAAATCATAGAACGCTTCTCAAAGTGAGCCCTAAAACAAAGCCTCACATCAGTGCTTAATATAGCCTTCTGCTGGCTCAGAGAATGTAACAACCTTTTGGACCCACTGGCCAATCAAAAAGTATCTACTGAAAAACAAGCCTCCCACCCCAGTCTCCAGGTGCACTTTAGCCTAGGGGCAGGGAAGATCTTTACATTTACATTCCCATTACACAGGGTTGTTGTAAAGGCCAAATAAGATATGATGTGCTTTCCAAACTTTAAGGCAATATGGAAATTATTATGATTATTAGTTAGTGGTGTTGGATCATCGATCCTAAGCTTAACTTTCTTTCCTCTTACATTATTTCCTTCAGTTCTCATGCTTTCCTTCCATTCCCTTATTGCTCCCAGGATACCAGATACAAGGTAATACTGAGACAATTTCTAAGTGACAGATGAACATTTTGTGAAATAATTAACTGGTTGATGAGAATGTGGGTGTTAGACTAACACATCCTGGGGAACCAAACCTCCCCCCCCACAAAATCCTCCTTCCCGGCTGGTGGACTCGCCTCCTCTGTGCTGAGAGGAGTCCAAAATTCTCATATGATAACTAATAAGAGATAGCTTTTATAAAGCACTTGGAGGTTTGCAAAGAGCCTTGTCCACCTCATTTGTTATTCAGTTGTTTCAGTTGTATCTGACTCTTCATGATTCCATTTGGGGTTTTCTTGGCAGAGATACTGGAGTGGTTGGGTTTGCCATTTCCTTTTCCACTTCATTTTACAGGTAATGAACCAAGGCAAACAATGTTAAGTGACTTGCCCAGGATCACACAACTAGTAAGTGTCTGAGGCTGGATTTGAACTCAGGAAGATGAATCTTCCTGATTCCAAGCTCAGGGTTCTATCCACTGTGCCACCTTGCTATGTTCCATGGGGTTACTTATTCTCTGGCAGTACAGTTGAGTCATACTCACTACTCCCTATGTCGCAAAGGCAGCTAAGTAGTGCAGTGAATAGTCGATAGAGTGACGCATTTAGACCTCAACTTGAATCTACCTTAGACATGTACTAGTTGCGTGACCTTGAGCAAATCACTTAACTTTCCACCAGCCTCAGTTTCCATCTGCAAAATGGGGATAATAATAGTACCTTTTTAATGGGGTTTTCTGAGGATTCATTGAGATGACAAATTAAAGCACAACCAGCTTTAAGGTGCCACCTAAATGTTAGCTCTTATTATACTGAAAGGCCTGAAACAGGTGTAGACAGAGATCTACAGGAGCCCAGAGGACAGGTTCATTAACAAGATGACAGAGGGAGGAAGGACTCTGACCAAACAACCCCTCATTATTCTCACCACAGTTGTGATGCAACCTGAACTACAAAGAGTCTGACTGAGGCTGAGGGAATCCAGCAGAAACCAGGGAAAGCAGCAACACATGCAGTAGCAATCAACTGTGGAGAAATTTGTTTCTGGTCCCCTTATTCATGTGACACTTTACATGCCTACGTGCCCTGCCCCCCACCACTGAGTTTTTAATTCTGTTGTATCCTGAATAAAACCTCTAATTTTTAAGGACTAGTCTCTCTGATGAGAAAAAGTATGGAATTTCTTATGCTTGGACATTTTCAGACTGGAATTTTGCAGCTTCTTAATGACTGAAACCTCCTTACCTTTTCAGAGATGGGAAAGCAATCAAAGGTGCCTAAGTCAGACCCCACTCATCCCTCCTAGAGCCCTGGCCATCTTTCACATGTCTCACTGCTGTGATTCATAGAAGGATAATGGACACAGAAGTCTCTCATCAAAAGAGAACTAAGTATACTTAGTTCATCATGTCTGGAGAGCAGTTTGGGACAAAACCATAACCCTCTCCCATTGCCATGACCTGAAGACCATTGTGTCTGAGGTTCCCATCTCTGATCTTCTGCCTTCTCCAGCCTTCAGTATCCCCCTTTGGAGGTGTCCACCCTGGTCCTACAATTGGAGGAAGGGAGGCAGTATGCTGCCCTGGTTGGGAAGGAGGGGGTAATTGACCAGATGTTGTCCTCAAACCCTTCTTGTTGCCTTTGCTTCTCCCTCCATTTTACCTTTGGTGTCTCTGTTAAGTCACAAGACCTCCCTTTAAAAATGACAAAAAATAAAGACCAATTGCTTCCAGCTTCAACTGCTCCATCTGGGTGTTCCAAGAAGCCCTTTAAAGTCTCAATTGTGGACCCCAACCAAGCCCCGAGGAAAACATCTGATTCAAGGATTTCTACATGATTTCCCTCTGAAGCTTCCACATTAGAGAAGGATCCCTAGCCCCAGCTACTCTTAAACCCCTCTTCCACTGCAGTTCTGCCAGCAACAGATTTCTTACATTCATGCAAGAAGCCCAAATTCAGAGAATCCCAGGGGAAACGTTCTATTTCTGTATTTTACTGAGGGAGAGCCAATACACCAGGCAAGTGTGTCTTCAGAAACACGAATGGGCTGTGCCCATCATCATCCATTCAGATGAGAATGTCTTCTCCCTCTCAACACAGATGAGGGTAGAAAATAAGGCCCTCTGCCAAAATCTTTCCGGAGATTTTTGTGAACCATCAGGGTGTTTTGGGTTACTATGGAAATCATCTTGTTGCTAGCATTTCTTCAGCCCCAGTAACTCCCTGTTGAGGGGGGAAGAGAGTAGCATGGAGGGGAATGGGTTTTCCATGATTTCTGAATTCACTGACATGGTGATTGTTATCTGCAAAGTTCAGTTGACAGTCATATGCACCTTTGTGGCATCTCTTGTGCTCTCTTCAATTGGCATTAAATCTGGTGTGCTGCCTGAACTAAGAGTCCATGTGAGTCCTCCTGTGGTATCTCAATATACCTGATCTCCTGGTTAGGCCCAGTTACATACCCTTCTTCACATGGTAGGTGTGGTGGACTGACTCATGAGACAAATAAAGAATTTCCAGGAAGAAAGGTTGTCACTGAAATATTATATGAAAGAAAAGGGGGATGGGTTGGTCATGCTCAATATGGTGGAAACATATTGTGAGAAAGAGCAGGGAAATGAAGAAGCAAGGAAAGGATTTACATGGTTCCCATATGAGAGCAGCACAGCACTTCATGAATTATGTGATTGTTTCTTTCCAAAAACGTGATCAATTGATTAAAGGAAATAATCAAGTGTGCACTGCCCTGAGCACCACTACCTAAGGTGGAGGCGGGTTCTTTCTTTAAATCTTTATTTCTACTTCATTTGGTCCTCTGAACATATAGTCAAAAAGTGAGGAAGGAAGGAAGGAAGGAAGGAAGGAAGGAAGGAAGGAAGGAAG
>NW_027186457.1:26698338-26746906 GCF_028583685.1 Petaurus breviceps papuanus | reverse complement strand
GAAGGAAGGAAGGAAGGAAGGAAGGAAGGAAGGAAGGAAGGAAGGAACAATGGACGGATAGATGGATAGATGGATTCAAAAAGACCATACATAGTCACTATGAAAGGTCCAATTATTCATTCAGCCTACCCAGACTTTTGAGGTATAATAATGCATGCATAATCCCATGCTTGGCAACAATCATTAAGTACTGTATGTTTAGTATAATACTAGACTCTCAGGCAAAATTGAAGTTGAAATTAAACAAAATCTTTCCCTTATGAAGCTTATAATCTAGTGAGCAGAGTTCTGGACTTGGGGTAAGAAAGACCTGAGTTCAAACCCTGCCTCAGATACTAACTAGCTGTGTGATTCTGGGAAAGTCACTTAATCTCTCTCAGCCCTTATCTGTGAAGTGGGGAATAACTCAAAGGGTTGTTGGAAAGCTCAAATGTGATAATTTTTGTAAAGCACTTTACAAACCTGAAAGTGCTCTATAATTTCTAGCTTCTATCATTATTATAAGATGCAATTCAATTCAACAAGCATTTATTGAGTGCCTACTATGTGCAGCCTCTGTGCTGGGCACTGAGAATACAAAAGCAAAAACTGAAAGAGGCTCTGCCTTCAAAGAGCTTACATTCTATTAGAGGTTGGGGGAAGGAGGCTGTTGTCCTTCATTCTCAAAGAGGACCAGAATGACATCACTATACTAGAGTCAGGTTTCAATGTGTCTGACTACGGCTGATCAGACCAATATGAACTTGGAATGCTCTGCCACAGGTCAGGCACAAATATTCTGTGTGAACATTTGGGGTGGATACTCTAAATTTGCCCATCCTGTGTTTCCTTTGAACTACTCCAATTCTGCTTTGCTCATAGAGCACAGCACCTTCTCTGATGTGGGCATGCCATGCTGAGCAGTCCTGTGCCAGTGTCTCCCATGCCACACAATCAATTCCAAAGATCTTAAGAGAGACCTTGAGAATGTCCTTGTATCACTTCTTCTGACCACCACGTGAGCGCTTGCCCTGTGTGAGTTCTCCATAAAACAGTCTTTTTGGCAAATGTACATTTCACATTTGAACAATGCGGCCAGCCCATGAGAGTTATGTTCTCTGAAGCAGAGTTTGACTGCTTGGCAGTTAAGTTCAAATAAGGACCTCAGTGTCTGGTACCTTATCCTGCCAGGGATCTTCAGAATCTTCCTAAGACAATTCAAATTGAAACCGAATTGCTTCCATTTGGGGGAAGGAGACACTATACATATATGTATAGGTGCACACATGCATATATACATAGGTAAAGAAATAAATACAACACAATTTTAGGGAGTGGGAACTGGGAACTGAACAGTAGGAGTAGAATGAGAGCAACGTAAGTAATGGGACAATTGGATTTTAGAATTGGGTGGGATCATAAACTTCTAATCCAACTTCATTCATTTTACAGAAGAAAGTGAGTGCGGCTTACCTGAGGTCATGCCATGAATAAGAGGTGTGCCATAATGTCTCTTAGTGGATAAAGCATGGGCTTAGCGGGAGGAAGTCCTGGGTTCAAAACCTGCTGTGTGACCCTAAGCTGTCTGCTCTGCTCTTTTCTCATCTATAAAATGAAGGAGTTGGAAGTTGGACTCAGTGACTAAGGGCCCTTCTTGCTTTAACTCTTTGAGTCCATCACTTTACATATGTTATACAGAGTCAATAAGCATTTATTAAGCACTTACTATATATTAGGCAAGAGCAAGGATAGAAAGGAAAGCAAAATCTGCCCTCAAGGAGCTTACATTCTAATTGTGGAGACAATATGCAAATAACTATTTACATACAAGTTGTATATAGAAGGTAATCTGAGAGCCAGGGAAGGGTGGCTCACCTTGAGAAGGTCTTTTACCACAGGTCATTAATAGTGAAAGATATTGGATGGAGAAGGCTTTATGGAGCAGTTTTTGAGGCAAGTTTTCGATGAGAAGTAGGAATTCAACACACAAATAAGGAGCTGGGTAGAAAGTATATCAAGGTGGAGCATGGTATGTATAGGGATGTGTGTCCTTTATCCATAGGTGGGAGCTGGGACATAATGAAGGAGAAGAGGTCAAGCTAGGAGACTGAATCAGGTTGATTGGGCACTGTTTAAAACCGTAGAAGCCAAGAGTATAAAGGGATGGAGGAATGAGACATAGGGACATAGGAATGAGAAATTAAATTAGTTGAAGGACTGCCATGTGGGAGGCCAGAGACCTCTCCAGTAATATTTATCCAACAGATGACCTTGTTATTGTCTTCACTTAAGTTTCTCCAGGGAAGGGAAGCTTATTACTTCCAAAGCAGCCTATTCCCCCAATCAATGACTCTAGAAAGATTCTGCTTCTGTATCTTCCACCCAATGGTTCTTGTCTACTTTTCTGGAGCAATTCAAAACAAGTCTATTCTTTTGCCCACATGGCAGTCCTTCAGTTAATTTAATTTCTCTTTCCTATGCTTTGTCTTGTCTCCAGGCTAAATATGTCCTGTTCTGTCCATCCTTCCTCTTAGCATTTGGCTACCTAATCCAAAACTGTCCTAAGGACAGCCTTCTGGGCACACTTCATTTTCAGCTAACCAGTGATATGAAATTCCTTCTGGTACTGTGAGACTCAATGAGTGTGGGTCTGGAAACCCAATCACACAAAGGAAGCAGTGTGGTACAATGAAAAGAGCCCTGAACTGCAAGGCAGGATTCGTAGGCTCCAATCCCATCCATCTCTGCCTGCAGTCAGCTGGATGAGCTTGAGCTCATTTTCAACTTCTCTGAGCTTCTATTTCTTTATCTGCAAAAAGGAAGTGTTGAATCTATGATCCTAAATCCAATTTCCCACCAAGGATCAGACAACTTCTAAAGTACATTCCCAGGGCAGCAAGGTCTCACTGTGGTTAAAGTGCCGGGCCTGAAGTTAGGAAGACTCATCTTCCCAAATTCAAACTGGCCTCAGACACTATGTAATCCTGGTCAACTCATTTAATCCTGTTTGCCTCAGTTTACTCATCTGTAAAATGAAGGAAACCACTCTAGGATCTTTGCCAAGAAAACCCCCAAAGGGGTCACACGACTGAACAACAAGGTACCTTCCAATATGTGATTCCTGTGTCTATTTGCTTCGATGAATATGCAAGAGTACAAGAATAAATTGAGTATTGGTAGAGTACCAAACAGCAAGGGAGCCAGCTCTACTGAGACACTCTCAATAAATTCAGAAAGACAGAAATTAGACTTGCTTTATTACCAGACCATAATGCAATAAAATTAGGAATAAAAAATTAATAAAAGATACACAGCTACATGGAAGCTTCAAAAGCACGTTTATTAAACAATAATTAGATTTAAAGAAGAAATCAGAACCAATAAACAAATATTTTAAATAAAATAATAATAATGCATATAAACTCTATGGGATGCAGCCAAATCAGTTCTTGGGGACAAATTTATAGCATTGAGCCCTGAATTAATAGGTTGGAAAAGGTGAGATGAAATAAATCAAATGTGTACGTAAAGAAATAGGAAAGGAACAAAGTTAGAGTTCTCTAATGGGAAGGGAGTAGAGCAAGGGGGAGAAAAACAGAGAAAGAGATAAAAGAAGAGAGAGGGGGAGTAAGAGAGAGAGAGAGAGAGAGGAAGAGAGATGCTGAGAATAAGAGGATGGGGACAAAGAAAGGGGGAGGTAGAGAGGGGAGAAAAAGGGATCAAGGAAGGGAGAGGGAAGGGGAGCAAGAGAGAACTTGAGGATAAGAGTTTGAGAGAGAAGAAAAAGACAGAGACAGAAAGAGAGAGAGAGAGAGAGAGAGAGAGAGAGAGAGAGAGAGAGAGAGAGAGAGAGAGAGAGAGAGAGAGAGAGGAAGTGAGAGGGGAGGAAAAGGGAGAAAGAGAAAAAAGGAAGAGAGAGAAGGGAGAGAAAGGGAGGAAAGGAAGCAGGGAAAAGTGAGGGAGAGATAGTGGAGGAGGGGAGAGAAAAAATAGAGTTAAGAACAGAAAGCTAGAGAGTTGACAGAGAAAGGCAAACAGAAGGGGATCTAACAGTCGAAGTGGTGATATTAAACTTGGAAAACACAAGACTTAGAGGTTGGCATAAGAAATATAAGAGCCACCAAGTATTATGGAAAGAGGGGTTACTTTTTTTGCTAATGAATCGAAAGAGTAGAGCTAATAATCATGTTCAGAAGCAAAGATGATGTAAATTTCACTTTAACTAACTTCCTAACAAGAAGTGCAACCCAAAAGTGGAGTGGTTGTTGAAGATTGTGCCCTGCCCCATGCTAGAGGTGATCAAGGAAAGTCTGGATAACCACTTACTGGAGATGCTATAGGAAAGATTCTTTTTTCATTTAGAGATGGACTACATGGCCTATGAGGCCCCTTTCAGCTCTGAAATTTTGTGATTTTGTGAAATAAGTGGAATAAAAATGAAAAGGAGCCCACCAAAATGGAATTAATAATACTAAGAAACTTTTAAAAGATGAAAACAATGGAGGGAGGGGAGGTTAGCAAACTAAAAGGAAGGGAAAATATAAATAGCCAAAATTGTACATGAAAAAGAGTATTTTATAATATGTCAACACTTGTCTCCTCCATTAGAATGTCAACTCCTTGCCAGCTAGGATTATTTTTGCTTTTCCTTGTGTCCCTAATACTTAGCACACTGTCATATGGTAAGTTCTTGCTTAATAAATACTGGTTCACTTGAGTGTGGTGTGATTGATGCCAATATTCCTGCCACTGACGAAGTCCAAGCTTTCTCATCCATGCAATTCTTATCCAAATTCTTTCATGGATCCTCCACACAGGTTCAATGTGCTAGAGATCTTCACCTGAGTCATGTTTTTACATTTCATAGGTAAAAATGTAATACTAAGGCTATCTTCCATATTTCCATCATACAGCATGGCTAGTTCATTTATTCCCCTTTTCTGATCATACATGTCCTCAGTTATATCTTCTGTACTATGACCTGCTCATAGACCATTGCTAGGAGTCTGTCTTGGCCTATATGCACCCATACATCTTTCTGTCACCCTTTTGATTGAGAGAAATTGTTTTTCTATTATATTATTATTAATTTATTAAATTAATATCCAGTCTTTTTCTCCTGTTTCTTCACTAAGGACCAGATCCTGTGGAAGGTCAGTCTTTGAAGGAGATGGTTGATTGAGACTAACCCTAAGCCCTCAAGGAACATGCCATTCCATCTTGGACCAGACTCCACCCAACTAGGAGACCTTACTTTTGTTTAGAGTGTAAGCAGAAGTCAGTCTGGACTACTTCTTACCCCAATCCAATTAAGTTCAGTCCTTGTCCCACCCCTGCTGAGCACCCCCCCCCCCCATTAGAGTTAAGGCTGACCCAGTTTATGAAGGAGAAAACAAACCTGAGTGGTCTGGGAAGGGATTCTCCTGTCCAAATTGCTGGAGGTGATTGAGTCTCATAATCAAGTCACATTCTCAGGAGGAGTAGCTGAAGACTTTTAGTCCACCACCTCATTAAATGTCCACCAATCAGGGCTGATTTTCAATTGTCACAGGAATTTCCTTTCAAGGATTATTAAAACTTCCAGGTTTTCTATGTTTTTTTTTTTTACTTTGGTTACCAAGAGAAGCCACTGATCATCAATCTATTGAATATTAGATAATCTTAATGAATATATTCATTATTATTTACCCATAAACTCTGTCTCTTGGGGTTTTTCATTCATCATATGGTCAAATCAAATTTGATTCAATAAGTCTTGCCATCTAATTGGATGAAAATGATTTCAAAGTTGAGAGCATGGAGAAATGTAAAGATAGTGACACTATCAACAGAAATAGGAAGTTTGGAAGAGGTGTGGATTTTGGGATGAGGATAATGAATTCAGTTTGGGATATGTTGAGTTTGAGATGCCTGAGGGAAATCCATTTGGAAATGTTCAATAAGTAGTTAATGAGGTGAAGGTATAGCTCAGGAGAGAGACTAGGGTCAAACATATAGATCTGAAAGTCATCCACAAAGAGATGATAATTAAACCTATGGGAATTGAGGAAGTTATCTGGAGAGAGTATGTAGAGAGAAGGAAATAAAACCAAGGAGAGAGCCCTGAGGCATATACATACAGAGAGGTTAAGGTGAGTATATTGATTCAACCAAAGAGTCTAAGAATGAGCAGTCAGAAGGAGGAGAACTAAGAGGGAACAATGCTATGAAAACCCATACAAGGGGAAGTAAGTATTTAGGACCTAGTAAGCAAAAATTATTTATTAAGCACCTACTTAGGTGCTCCAGGAAGACTGGGAAGGTAGTAAAAACATCTAATGAAGAACTTTGAAAGACAAATAAAGATTTTTATATTTGATATTGAAGGTAATATTGAGTCACTGGATTTGGAGGAGAGGGTGGTCAATCATGTCAAATACTTGAAAGATCAAGAATGCTGAGAACAAAAAAAGCCATCAGAAAAAAAAAACATCATAAAAGAGAAATACTGTTTTCATTGACAATAACACAACAAAAATGTCATGCTTCAAATAGTTGGGAATTAAGCAGTAGTACATAGACATACACGTGGGAGTAAATATTTAACAATCAACTCCCCCAAAAGTGTGTGTGTATACATATATATACACACACATAAATACATATATACATACATGAATGACACTACATTATTAATTTTTTTTCTAATACTTTTTGTTGTTGTTGATATTTGACTCTTCATGACCCCATTTGGGGTTTTCCTGATACAGGTATTGGAGTGTGTAATGGTAATGCATTTTTCTTGTACTGTGAATATCGCATTGATGCTACAAAGTGGTTTGCCATTTTTTTCTCCAGTTCATTTTACAGATGAGAAACGGAGGCAAACATGCTTAAATTACTTGCCCAGGACCACACAGCTAATAAGACTCTGAGGACAAATTTGAACTCAGCAAGATGAGTCTTCTTGAGTCCAAACCCAGTGCTCTATCTACACTACTAAACAGCTGCCCCTCACTCTCTTAAGTCTAGACAATTAACAAAACAATAAACCAAGTGTTGATGTAGAGCATTTGCTGATTTTTGAAGTGTAAATGCTTGCACTGGAAATTTAGCAATCTGTTGGTGAGAGCTGGTTCAAGCTAGTTCCAACATGCCATTGCATACATATGACTTTTATAAAGACAATTATCAACATTTTTGACCAAAAATAAAGACAGATATAAATTGGAGTGACATTAAGAGGATGGTTTGGATGCCATAGTAAACATGGCAATCCTTCCTAAATTTGTCTTAATGCAGTACCACTCAAAATACCACCTGAATATATAGCCATAGCAAAATGTATGTGGAAAAACAAATGGAGGGAAAAAAAAAACAAAGAGAAACTTGGGGGAGGGGAGGAGTTGATGAACATGGATTTAGATTTCCAGACTTTATCATGTTTTTAAAAATTCATTTTCATCAAAATGATCTAGTAGATTAGGGGTGGCCAGGTGGCTCAGTGAGTAAGAGCACCGGCTCCAGTGTCAGGATGACCTAGGGATCAAATATGGGCTCAGATACTTAGCACCACACCCAGAAATAAGTGTCCGTGTAACCTTGAGCAAGTTACTTAACCCCAGTTGCTTAAAAAAATGATCCAGAACATCAATTCAGTGATCCCTAACAATCCCAGAGGACTCATGAAGAAAAATGCTCTCCATCTCCAAGTACAGAAGTGGATGCCCAGGACACAGATTGAATCGTATTTTTGCCATTTCTTTTTCTTTTTCCCTCTGTCCCATTGGAATATGAATAATGCAGAAATGTGTTTTGCACAACTTCATACATATAATAGGCACTGTAATTCTTGTCTTCTCAATGGGTGGAGGACGGATGGAGGGATGGAAAGAATTTGAAACTGAAAATAACAATAAAACTGAATTTAAAAAACCAAGATGGTTTAGTATTTGGTCCAAAAAAGTAGAAAAATAATAGGCAAATAAATCAAGGGAATAGAATAGATTTGCCATATATTGGGCCAAATGCATTTACAAGATCAGTGTTTGATAAGACCATAGAAAATAAAGACTTGGGAAAGGATTCATTATTCAATAAATATAGTTAGGAAAATTGGCCAGCAACGTGTTGAAAAATAAACCTAGATCCATCCTTCACACGATATGGCGCATTAAATTCCAGCTGGATTCTGAAGTTAAGTACAAAGAAGGCTATAAAAATAGGATAATGCATTTATTTGATTATGTAGAAGAGGCGAATTTTTACCTACTAATTTAGAGAACTTACTGGAGACAAGGCAAGAATACTGGATTACACAAGCAAAAGACTTTATACAACCAAAATATATAATCAGGAAAAATATAATCAGATTTGTTACCAAGGAGATAATATAACAAATCTTATTGATAAGAGAGAAAATAAATGGTACATGATCTTATCATGAGATACCAAGAAACCTACAACTGGCCCATTAGATCTAGTTGACCCCAGACTCAAGCATGCTTTATTTCCTCTGTCCTGTCATCTGTTTGTGGCTGTGTGAGTTATTCCCCAATTTCATTTTCTACTCGTTCTGGGAACAGAAAAAAAAAAATTGTTTCTGTGTCAATAGTGTCAATAGACTGCTTCATTGCTCCACTCACCAACCCTCTGACTTCCCAAACCAAGACACTCATCCTGGCCAGCCCTGCCCTATGTATGTTGCTGCCTATTAGAATGCAAGCACTTTGAGGGCTCAAACTGTATCATATTAGATACACAGAGTTGATTGTAGTGCCTAGCATATAGTAGGTGCTTAATAAATGCTTTCATTAAATCCTTGCTTCATTCAAGCCTTTGATAAAATTTCGCCCTCATTTATGTTTTTTTTAAATTTGTAAAATAAGTACCTGTCCATAATGTGATCAAAAATCTACATTTGAAACCATGAGCTAATATGCATATAAAGGAGATATAACAGAAGAATTCCCATTAAAAGCATGTGTTAAGCAGATATAGCTAATCTTACCCCTCCTATATAGCATTGTATCCAAACTCTTAGGAATATCAATGTCATTTTAAAAAAAAAGAAATTTTGAAAGTAAATATTAGCAATGAAGAATGAGAGGCCGTTACGGGGCGGGGCACAATGGATAGAGCCCTGAACCTGGAGTCAGGAAGACCTGAGTTCAAATCTGGCCCCAAATACTTATTAGCTGTGTGACATTGGGCAAGTCACTTAACCCTTTTTGCCTCAGTTTCCTCATCTGTGAATTGAACTAGAGAAGAAAATGACAAACCACCCCAGTATCTCTGCCAAGAAACCCCCATATGGGATCATGGAGAGTCTGACATGACTGAAACAACTCAAAGATAACAACGAATAAGATAGAAGATAAATGAAGGATCTCTGATTTTATTCATGTAGGATTCCCATCCCATTCCCATCCCAAATCACAGTTTATTTGTAATTTAAGTCTTAAAAAGGTGCCTGCAGCTCAGAGAGGCTGTGATTTATCCATAATCACATAAAATCAGAAGCAGAATTCCAATCCAGTTCCTCCCAAATCCAAGATTCTATTTAAGGCCTCCATGGGATACAATATAAAGCCACAAAAGTCATTTATATTCTGTACACCCTGACCAAAGACCAAGAGAAATCAATGGAAAGAGAAATGCCTTTCATCTAACACAATATATAAGAGCATACAAGGCAATTTCACAATGACAAAAATCAAGGAAAATCAGAACAAATGCAGGGATATCTCCAGCTCATTCTTAGGTTGAGCATCCTCCTTGGCTTTGCCTTACAGAATCCCAGGGTCTCCACCCATGGGAGTTGGCATCCAAGTATCTCTGTCTTCCACCTACGCGACAGTATACTGGTGGTTTCTCCTTCAATGACATCTTTTTCTTAGGATCTTCCAAATCTCTCCTTGCCACCTAAAATGGAATTTGTCATAAACTGATGACTTTAGAAATTATCTAATCTACTCCCCCATTTTAAATATTAGGAAACTAAAGTTCAGAGAAGTTGTGATTGTCAAAATTTACATACGTAATAAATATCAGAGACAGGATCTGAACTCAGCTCCTGTGATGCAAAGTCAGCACTTTTCCCACTGTGTCAAGTTACCTCAAGGGAGAAGTTCCTGGAAGTCTAGCTCCACAGTTGCACTGATGTCACCATTGGCTTATTAGAGAGACCCTCTATGTTCAACTTTGAAGTTTCCTAAAGAGAAAAAAGTGCTCAAGATTAAGCAGTAGGAGATGACGGGGTGTATTTCCTGTGGATATTATCATTGTAATGGACATTGATAGGTTGATTAGGACATGCTTGGTCATATTGCAGAGTCCTACTCTTCTTAATCCAGAGTAAGAAAAATGTAACTCGCTTTGTCCCCAAAGGGGGAGCATTGCTAACTTTTCCTTCTCCTGTAACAGACTCATGTTATCCTCAGCTTATCTCTGCCCACCATAATTGATCATGTGACCATCATAATGGTCTCTAACACCATGGCTACCACTGGTGTCATTACCAGTACTAATTTCACAATGATCACCAGCATCAGTAGTATGCTCCTAACATTAACAATATCCTAAGAAGCATCTCCATCATCTCTTCACCAGCATCTTCACCAATCATCACCACCATCTTCAATGCTTGCATCAAGGTAATCTACTAGTATAATATTTACAACTGCCGTCAACATCTATTGACTATACACTGCCTGTAAAATGTATTAGTTGTTAGAACATGGAACATCTAATGTAAGGTAGGTAACCTCAAGGAATTAAGTCTAAAACAAGGAAAACCACATGTAAATGCATATGTCCATGTGTATTTACTCATGTATATTATTTATTTAAATCAATAGAGCTGAAAAATGTAATACACTACCTCACTTTGAAATAATTTAGAGATAACTGGCTAAAGGTTGGGTTTTTGGGAATGTCATTATGCACATGCAACAGGATGCTCATAAATAAAATGAGATTTATCACTCCTCATTTCAGAAGGGACTTGGAGATGAGGTTTTTAGGATTCTTGCCTTCCAGCCCAGAAAATTACTTCCTCCTTGGAAAACAGACATAAAGAAAGGAAGTTCTAAATGCTTCAGAAAGCTTTAGGAAAGAATTTTAAAAATATTTTGTTATACAAAATCTGGTAATGTTTCCAGAGTGCTCATCATGTCATGGTACTAGTGAATGATGGGGAGGGAATGAGAACCACAGAGACTGATTTCCCAGAGGTAGCAAGGGGCAGATCTGAGAGCTGGAATTCAATGACAATAATGTTTCTAATGGTGATAGCTGAAAATTTCCTATTATTTTTTTACTATCTAATAAATAAGTTAAGTTTTTTTGTGAACAAGTATTGTAATTTGGCATCTATTAGAATGCAGCTGATACACACAAAAGTGTCCATTTGCATAAAAATAAATTATGCTTTTTGAGGGAGGCATTCTAAAGTCTCTCTGATCCTTTAACAATAATACAATAGTAGCAAAAGTATGGGTGGGACACCCCTACAAGCTGGTTTTTGTTTTTATTTTGCCTTGATGCTATCAGTATTCATTTGTTGTCCTTAGGGAAGATATCTTTTATCCGTCAGCTAATGAACTGAATTCTAAGTTGTTAACTGTACAGACTTGTAAACATTTTTCTTAACCTGTCAAAGAAGATGTAGAACAAGTTTGGTTTGCTTCAGGGCTATGTGAGCATTGTCAGAATGTCCTAGATCCTGAAGGGAAGCATATTTTTAGGGACAAATGATGGGGCATTGTTTTCTAGTGCTCCCCAGAATGGAGGGATAGATCCTTTGGGGAGCTGTCCAATTTTGCCCTAGGTCATATTTATACACTTTTCCCTGTAGTTGCAAATAGGTGTCTATTAGAAAAAGAGGAGTAAGTTTTGAGACTTTAGTTTGCTTTTTCTAGTTCTTTCTAATAATTAAAAAAATACTAAGAAAAAATAACAAAGGAATAGATACCTAAATAAATGTACCTAACTCACTCTGAATTTCAAGGATGGGACAATAGGTCCCTGCCCAATCACCACTTAATGGTTGTTTTGGGGGCCCTCTTGGCTCTGAGTGAATATAAATAGCAACTGTTTCTCTTTTGACCAGCAACCTGAGGGTCTTCTGCTCTTGGTTTGATTCTTTTTTTTTATTAAAAGGTCTATCCCTTGACTCACTTCTTAAAAAGGTCTATTCGCTGAATGGGTGTCTCTCAAAATGAGAACCTGAAAAGTACTTAGCTTAAAAGGGCCAAGGTCTCCCACTGCATCCTGGGCCTTCTCCAGTCACCCTGATCTATATACCTGGCCATTGGACCCAGATGGCTCTGGAGGAGAAAGTGAGATTGGTGACTTTGCACAGCCCTCCCTCCCTCAAATCAAAGTCAATTGTGAATCATATCATCATCTCCCTAATGTCATGGTCCTCTTTGAGAATGAAGGACAAACCACAATATAAGGACCAAATGTCCAAATGTCATAGATTATGACCTTGGAGTTGGAAGTGCCTTTAGAGGTCAACTAGTCTGACTGCCATTTTACAGGTGAGGAAACTACCTACTGCCAGAGATCACACTGTTACAAGTCACATAGGTTGCAAGTGTCTGGGGGGAAGTGAAAACTTCTCAGAACTTCCCTCTCCCCTCCACCACTCCTTCTTCTGCTGTTAATCAGCAGCAAGCCCTTTCAGGAGGCTCTCAGATTTCCTGCCTCTTCAGGCCCCTCCTCCCGGCCAGTGGGGGTTGGGGACAGCCTGAGCTCACTCCTCCCTGTTGCTTTGGGACCCTTCCCCCCCCCTTTCCCTTGCTGTCAATCAGCATCCTTGTTCTTTGTAAGCCATAGTGGTGGGCTCCTCTGTTGTTTACCATTGGGGAAGATTTTCGAGCCTGAGACTTGAGCCCACCTCTCAACCAAAAGGAGAAGGGACCCCGCTAGGGTATAAATTCTTGTTCTGCCTTTTGTAACGTGTGTCTTCCTCATTATCAGTCATGGGGAAGACCGCCCTCTTCACCTGGGGAATAGAATAAATTCCTGTTCCTATCCCAAGAGATCTCTGTGTTCTTGACTAAATTTTGGATGAGGTTTTTCATCACAAACACAAGTGACAAAGTGAAACAAGGATGGAGGTCAGTCAAAAGTATTTGTTAAGCACCTACTATGTGCTGGGTGCATCCTAAGTCCTAGGGATACACCTACAAGTAGTGAAACTCCTTAATTAAAAGGACCAAGGTGCTCTGACTCCAAATCCAATGTCCTTCTGCCCTTACTAAGGCTGCCCCTTTGTCAAAGAAAAGGAATCTGGGTCTTCCAGTCAGGTCTGTGTGGGATGCGAAGACCCCTTTACCAATAATTTATGGAGACTCAGAGAGTTGTAGTAAAAGCAGGGAGATATTTATTGTGCTTTCTCGAGAAAGTGCTCTCCCAGAGCACCCAAGATGGTGCCAACCAAGGAGTTCAAGCTGCAGAAGCTCACAGATTTCTTTTGTCATAATTCTAACCCCACCTCCAACCTTTGTCCCACCTTACCATAATTATTACTAATGAGGCTCTAATTCTGTTAGATAATATAACACTTGAGGTTCATTAAGCAAGCACAGTAACAACCCCAAATACTGAACCTCCACCAGTCCAACCTAGATGTGTCCTTATCTGGGCCTGAGTATCCCAAAGCTGCTGTCTGCTTCCTGATTGGTCAAGTCCACCTGCTGAAGCCAGCTCCTTTTATTCTACATTATTTCATTTTTAGTATTATCTAGGAGTTCTCTGGAAACTGGGAACCCAACTTCCTCCCAAGGCTACTGCCTCAACTGTTCCCAAGGCTACTGTCTGGTATTTTTTATCAGTAGTCTTGTTTCAGCAATTCTTGCAGTTCTGTAGAAACTTAACCCTTTGCTACCTTTCACACTACCCTTCCTTTATTCACAATGACCCCATATGTATGGGGAAATGACACTGAACTTAGTTACAAAGTATAAAGAAGAAATAAGAATCCAATAGGGTGTTCAGAATGGGGAAACTTCATTGCAGGTCATCTCTCACAGGCCATTGAATCTCCCTCCTTTGATGACTTATTTATTAAATTATTGATTCTTTTAATTATTCAAAAGTTCTGTTGATAGGATAGTCACTGCAAGTGTACTGCAGAGACAAACTGTCACCCCACTCCTGGTTGGTTTGTTTTGTTTGTCACTTTCTTTTGCCATTCCTATTGTCCAGGTGGTGTCCCCCTTTCTGTTCCCACAGATTACTCCTTAGGATCAGAAATCTCTAGCTGGAAGGGACCTCAGAGACCATCTAGCTTAAGCCTCTAATTTTATAGTTGAAGAAACTGGAGCCCAGGAAAATTAAGTGTCTTACTTCACACATAGCAAGCATCATTAGAAGGATCTGAACCTGGGACCACTGACCGAAGTTCCATAGTTCTTTACACAGTGCTGCATTGATGAAATACTCTCCAGGAGAGCTGGTAGGGTATCACTTGGGGGTGTTTTAGCTCCTTGAAAGGATTTCAACAGAATCCATTCAAAGTTTCTTTTTATTCAGCTCTGTATCTAGATGTTCTGCAGACCAGCTAGTGGGAAGATAATTAGTAGTTCATTTGTAAATGGAAAGTCCTACAGAGATGCTTAAAATTACCACCCTCTTGCTATAATCATTTAAAAAAAAACTAGGCTTTGAGTCTACAAGGCAATCTTGAAGTTTTACCTGAAGAAAGTAGATACGCACAAATGTATATATGTATATGTAGGTATATATGCATGTATATATTTTTTCTGCCTTGAGATTAATAGATTAATATAGAAATGCCCTAACCCTCAAATTTTAAGCTCTCTCTCTCTCTCTCTCTCTCTCTCTCTCTCTCTCTCTCTCTCCCTCTCTCTCTCTCTCTCTCTCTCTCTCTCTCTCTCCTACCCTTCCTCCTTCCCTTCTCCCCCCTTTCTCTCTCATTTTCTCTTGACACTAGAGAACATTAGAGTTCTGGATTTGGAGCCAAATCCTCCTAAGTGCAAATCCTCCTTCAAATACTAGTTTGCGATCTTGAGCAAGTTATTTAATTGCAGCTTCACCATCTGTACAATGGTAATAGCACATACCTCACAACAACCTTGTGAGGATCTCAGGAGATAGCAGATGGTACTTTGCAAACCTTAGAGTGATATATAGTGTAGTATAGCAAAGTATAGTATAGTATATATAGTAGTAAGAGTAAGTAGCAGCAGCAGCAGCAACAGCAGAAGCAGCAGTAACAGTAACAGCAGCAGAAGCAGTAGTAGTAGTAGTAGCAGCAGCAGTAACAGCAGCAGCAGTGGTAGTAGCAGTACTAATAGTCATGTTTCATCATTGTACAGACCTCCCTGGAAGCCCCCTTCACTAATGCAGATGTACTTGCTGCAGCTGCCTGGAGAAATTAGGGATTCATTTCCTTGCCCAAGATCCCACAGTCAGTATATGTCAACAGCCAGAATTTGACTCAAGTCATCATATCATGGGATCATAGATTATCACAACACTAGCAGGGAATCTTAACCTAGCTTCCATGAGCTTAAAAATATTTTGATAACTATATTTTTATATAATTGGTTTCTTCTTTAATACTATTTTTTTTATTTTATAAGGAAGTTAGGTAGTACAGTAGATAGAGTGCCAGGCCTGGAGTCAGGAAGACCTGAGTTCAAATATAGCTTTAAAAACTTACTAGCTGTGTGACCCTGGGGAAATCACTTAATCCTGTTTGCCTCTGTTTTCTCATCTGTAAAATAAGCTGGAGAAGGAAATGGCAAATCATTCAAGTATCTTTGCCAAGAAAAGCCCAAAAATAGGGTCATGAAGAGTCAGACATGACTGAAAAATGACCGAATAACAATAATTTTATTTTACACAATTCAAAACATATTCTAAAAGAAGCCAAGAGCTTTACCCCCTCAAATGACACATGAGAAAAGGTGAAGATCTGCTCAAGAGCTAAAAGGAACTTCAAAGACCCTCATTCTGCCGATGAGGAAAATCCCACCCAGTGATGGTAAATTCATGGAACTATGAACTTGTAGTCAATAAGACCTGGATTCAAATCCTGCCTCAAGAACTTATGGGCTTTGTCACTCTGGAAAACTGGGTTTGTTTCCTCATTGATGGTCCCCTATCTAGTGGTGACACCAAGGGTTCTAACTTGTGGCAGACTGTCTGGTGAAGCTATGGATTCTTTCTCAGAATGATGTTTGTTTTGGAGGGGGGTAAGGCAAGACAATTGTGGTTAATTGACCTATCCAAGGTCACACAGCTAGTGTCAAGTATCTGACATCAAATTTGAACTCAGGTCCTCCTGACTCCAGAGCCGATGCTCTATTCACTGTGCCACCTAGCTGTCCCCAATGATGTTTTTAAAATGTGTGAAACAAAATACAAAGGAAACTATTTATACTGAAAGACAGCTATCATAACTAAAACAAGTTCAGGAGTCCAAACCTCCAGCCTTGTGTTCTGCTGCCTCTTGAGCTCAAGCAAAGGTGTTCTACAGACAGAGAAGAGTTGTGCTGCGCTCCAGGATTTTTTCTCCTAAGAGCTTTTCTGAAAGAAGTCATTGTCACATTTGCATAAAATATTTCCTACATTTCTTTCCTTTCCCAAAGATAGTAAATGGGACAAAGAACTCTGCCCCTCTAAAGTAGAAAAAGTAATGTCTTCCACTTTAAAGAAATAATTTGAATAAAACAGATAAGCTGCTGTTCCTGATCATGCAAAGGTAATGGCCAGTAGGAGGGTTATCTATCTTAAGGCAAGCTGACATTTCCCAACCACTGAAGATCTTTCTTAGTGAAGCTCAAGCAACGTTCCCATCTATTTTCTTCATCTTTGGTTTCTATGGAAACACCTTTGAAGGTGGCCAGAGCAAGAAATGGGTATTTTTCCCCCATGCAAAATAGACCAATCTCAAATGTTTATTCATGCAAAGTAAAAACAATTCTTGGTACAATTTTGAGGTCAGGCCAAAATGTGATGTCAACATTTGATCTCCTCCCAAGAGGGTTAGTCATTAGCGGCTGGACTCCAAAGGGTGGGAATGTTTGCCTAGAACAAAAAGATGCTGTCCTCATTTTTCCACTCCCCACATTTTTGTTTGTTTCTTTCGTTCCATCACATGGACTCTTTGTTTGTTTGTTTCACCATGAAAAGAAGGATAATGAAGCTGGACAAATTTAAGGAAAATAGTTTTAAATTTTACAGAATCTCAGAATCGGAAGGAGTCTTAGTGACTGTCTAGTGCAACCCATACCAGAGAAGAAGGTAAATCCCCCAACAACAATGATGGGATTGTGCTCGACTAACAGTCTCTCTGAGCTGCAGTTTCCTTATCCTTAAAATGAAGGTATTGGATTCCTTGGCTGTGGAGGTGACTCTAGGCTGTTGGACACTTGGCAAGCAGAATGCAGACCTAGACATATCCTACCAAGCTGGAAGGGCTTCCAATGTGAATCCAGGTGGAGTTGGTTTGCAGTCCCAGGCTTAGATCACCAAAAAGTCATGGGAAAAGGCCAGTGGTTGTTAGGAATCACACAGATGAATGGATGGATAGATTTATTAAATTTATTATTTGTTAAATATTTCCTATGTCCCAGCCACTATACTAAGTGCTAGGGATATAAATATAAATGTACTCAAATGAAATACTCCCTGCTTACATTCTAATGGGGGAAGAGAACATATAAAGGAGAGCTAGAAAGCAGGTTGTTTTGACAAGACTGCTCCATGGAAGTGAAAAGAACTCTAGGGAGGAAGTTGAACCAGAAGTACAGTAAGCATGGGCAGAGCTCCTCAATTAAATGACAGTCTGGGATAGGAACTTGCCAATCAAAGGAGTGCCTCAGGGAAAGTTAGGTGTCACAGTAGATGGAACACCAGCACTGGAGTCAGAAGAACCCAGCCTCAGACACTTACTAGCTATGTGACCCTAGGCAAGTCACTTAACCCTAATTGCCCAGGGGGTGTGGTGTAGCCTTATGGAAAAGGTATCTCCAGGGTGTGAGGTCCCTGGCAAGGAGACAGAGAGAAAGTTCCTGGAATAAGTAGAAACTAAGTATTTGTTATATTGAAAGGCATACATAGAGTATAAGTTAAGTGTGCCCAGGTAGGCCAGCACACCCAGTCCACGCTCTATGCTTCCCTATATCTACATAAAAATAAAGCTGAAAAATATTAAGAAATTATAGCTAAATGAAAGGATGTTGTCCCTAGAAAGATCAATGAAGGAATTGGTTTTGTGGTGCCCTTGAAAGTGAATGGAAAACATCATTTGATGAACCAATCTATCATCTTGTCTTGCAGTGGCCATAGTGAATATGAACAAACAGACCATGAAGATCACTTGCAGCTCACATGTTTAGAGAAATTTTATCTAGAACTTAGAATTAATAGAAGAACATGTATGATTTTAGTCCTATGTCCTCTAGGTACTCAATGATTAAAACTTTGTTCTGGTATTGATTGCATATGATTATATCAATAGATGCAGAAAAGGTTTTTGACCAAATATAACCCCCATTCATATGAAGAACAATTAAAAGCATAGGAATCAGTGGAAACTTTCTTTAAAAAGTAAATAATATTTACCTAAAACCTTGTAATGGGAATAAACTAGGAGCCTTTCCTATAAGATCAGGGAGAAACAAGGGCATCCATTATCACCATTATTATTCAATATTGTACTAGAGATGTTATCTAGAGCAATAAGACAAGAACAAGGATAAGCATAAGCAAGCAGAAACCAAATGGCCATTTTTCAGGTGATGTAATGGTATAACTAGAAAACCCTAGAGAGTCAACTAATAAACTAGTTGAAACAATTTAACAACTTTAATAAAGTTGCAGGATTTTCTGTATATTACCAACAAAACAGAAGAAAGAGATAGAGAAATTCCATTTAAAATAACTGCAGACATTACAAAATGCTTGGGAGTCTACCTGCCAAGGTAAATAAAGGAACTATATTACACAATTATAAAACACTTTTCACATAAATAAAGATAAATCTAAACAATTGGAGAATATTAATTGTTCATGGGAAGGCTGAGCCAATTTAATAACAATTCTACCTAAGTTAATTTACTTATTCAGAGCCATACCAATCAAACTATCAAAAATTATTTTATAGAGTTAGAAAAAAATAATAGCAGAATTCATCTCTAAGAACAAAAGGTCCAGAATATCAAGGGAATAAACAACAAAAAAAAAAAGTAGAGGAAGGCAGTGTACTACTGCCAGATCTCAAGCTACACTACAAAGTGGTAATCATCAAAACAGTCTGATGCTGGATAAGAAATAGAGTGGAAATAAGCAGTGGAATAGATTAGGTATACAATATAGAGAAGTAAATGACCATATTAACTCAGTGTCTGATAAATCAAAAGATTCCAACTATTGGGGCAAGAACTCACTATTCTTCAAAAACTGCTAGGAAAACTGGAAAACAGTCTGGCAAAAACTAGGAATAGACCAACATTAACACTAAATACCAAGATAAGCTCAAAATAGATACATAATTTAAACATAAATAGTAGTATCATAAGCAAATTAGGGGAGCATGGGGGGAAATGCCTATCAGATGTATGGATGAGGAAAGAGCTAATAACCAATGAGACAGAGAAGATCATGGGTGGCAAAATGTATAATTTTGATTATATTAAATTTAAAAGGGTTTGCACAAACAAAACCAATACAATCAATACAATTTGCATTAGCCACACATGTACAACCTATACTGAACTGCTTATCTTCCCAGTAAGGGTGGGTGACAAGGGAGGAAGGGAATGAATCTGGAATTCAAAGTTTTAAAATAAAATGCTTAAACATATATATGTGTGTATATATATATATATATACACTATTATTAATACTATTTTACACTTAATTGGGAAATAAGATATACAGGCACTGGGGCATAGAGATCCACCATGCCCTACTGGAAAAGTCAAAAGAGGTATGAGAGAAAATATGGGAGAGAGCAGATTGGAAGAGGGGATATCCTGTGGGACTGCTATTTTGGGGTGGTGGGTAGGGGAAAAATGGGGAGATAATTTGTAACTCAAAATCTTGCGGAAATGAATGATGTAAATCAGAAGTTAATAAAGCATTTGAAAAATGAAAAAAAGAAGAAAAACAGGAAACTGGGGGGAAATTTGCATGTCTCTCTAAACAAGAGATTTATTTTATCATTTTTATCTATATTTTATTTATTTATTTATTTTTTATCATTTATGTTTATCATTTTTCAAATATATAGGAAATTGAGCCAAATTTATTAAAACAAATGAACTAAAAGACATTCCATAATTAATAAAAGGTCAAAGAATATGAGCAGGCAGTTTTTAAAAGAAGAAAACAAAGCTATCAATAATCATATAAAAATGTGCCAAATCACTAATAATTAAGGAAATGTGAATTAAAATATCTCTAAGGTATATGTCATAACTATCAGATTGGCTAACATGACAGAAAAGGGAAATGATAAATGCTAGAGGAAATCTGGGAAAATAGGTACACTCTTGATGGAGAATTGAGGAGCTCTGAATTGTTCCAACTATTCTGGAGAACAATTCAGAACTATGTCCAAAGGGTTATAAAGCTGTGCATACCATTTGGTCCAGCAATATTACTACTAGGTCTCTATCCCAAAGAGATCAAAGGAAAAAGAAAAGGACCCATATGTACAAAAATATTTATTTATTTTTTTATCATTAATTAGTATTTTATTTTTCCCTACAATTACATATCAAGAAAATTTTTAGCGTTAAATTTTGAGAGATTTTTAGTTCTGAATTTTTCTCCCTCCCCTTCACTCTTCTGAAAATAGTAGGTAGTTTGATAGAGTTTATACATAGGCTATAATGTAAAACATATTTCCAAATTTGTCACAGTTGTGGAAGAAGAAACTGATCAAAAGAGGGGAGGGGTAAACCATGAGAAAGAATAAAGGAAGTGAAAAAAATATATTTCCATCTGCATTCAGAGTCCATCAGTTCTTTATCTGGATATGAGTCCTTTGCACTTATCTTAGATCTTTGTATTGCTAAGAAAAGCTAAGTTGAAAATCACATGATGTTGCCAATACTGTGTACAGTGTTTTCTGGTTCTGCTCATTTCACTTTGCATCAGTTTGTATAAGTCTTTCCAGGTTTTTCTGAAACATGCCAGTTCATCATTTCTTATTGTACAATACTATTTCATTACATTTATATACTACAGCTTATTCAGTCGTTCCCCAATTGATAGCCACCCCCTCTGTTTCCAATATTTTGCCACCATGAATAGGGCTACCATAAATATTTGTATAAAAATATTTATAGCAGTTCTTTTTGTGGTAGAAAAGAATGGGAAGTTAAAGAGGTGCTCATCCATTGGGGAATGACTGAATGAGCTGCAGTATATGATTTCCGTGGAATACTATTGTGCTATAAGAAATGAGGAGGGAATAGGTTTCAGAAAAACCTAAGAAGATATGTGCACACTGATACAAAGTGAAGAGAGTAGAACATTGCACACAGTACCAGCAATATTGTAATGAATAATCAACTATGAAAGACTTAGCAACTCTACTCAATACAATGATTCACAATAATTCCTAAAGACTCATGATTAAAAATTCTATTCACCTCCAGAGAGAGAATCAATGAAGTTTGAGTGCCGATTGAAGAATATTTTTTCCATTTTATTTTTCTTGTTTCTTTTTTGGTAACATGGCTAATGTGGGAATGTTTTACATGACTTCACATGTATAATGAGTATCATATTTTTTATTTTCTCAATGGGTGAGGGAGAGGTGGAGGGAGAGAGGGAAAAACTTTGTAACTAAACATAAAAATTTTTAAATTATTTTAAAAACCTACATGGAAGAGAGAAGGAAGTCCAGAAAGGAGCACAGACAAGCAGTATTGGTATAATCATAATGATTTTTTTAAAAAAAGCTACATGTAATAAAGGTTCTGTTTTCAAACACTATCTCTTCTCTTTTTTGTGTATTGAAATGTTCCTATTTGTTGATATTTCTTAAGTTCATAGTTTTAAAAATTTTAAAAAAATGAATAAAAGGGGAAAAAACCATGGGCCCTCCAAGGAACCACATACATCCAGAAATGCTGCAGATAGTGATAAGTGAACCCCCCAAAATCACCAAAGTACCAAAACTGTTAGTGAGAATGACCCTCAAGTATCATTTGGCTCTAGCCATACCTTAACAAGATTTACTTCCACAGTGTATCCAATTGGGTATCCAACATTTTCTTGAAGACCCCCAGTGAAGAATTCCATTTCGTTTTTTGGAGAATATTAATTTTTGGCAAGTTTTTCCTTATGTCTAGCTTTTTGCAACTTCTATCCACTGCTCCTTATTTATCAAATTAAAATAGTATAGATTTAAGGATGGAACAAACCTTAGAGGTCAACCAGCCCAACCTCTTCTTTTTACATATGAGGAAACTGAATCTGAAAGAGGGTCAGTCAAACAGAAAACGTGTGTAAAGTCAGAATCTGAACCCTGGTCTTCTGACTCCAAATACAACATAGAAGGTATAAATCTACATTACCAAAGTTTCTCACTGGGAGATTTCTGCAATGATGAAATCACAGGTTGATTTTTTTCTAATGTAAGTAGCAATAAACTGGCTGGCCTATTTATTAGTCTCACTACATGATCAGCTTATTTTACAACCATATTGCAAATATTTTCTATTCATATATGTAGATATTTAGAAAAATTCATTAATTTGATGGGTGGTAGTAATTTGATGAGGGGGTGAAGCAAGGAAAATTCCTCACGATTTTTTTTAAAGGGCTGCTCTACAGAATATCTTTAGATAGATGCAGTTTCATTAATATCAGATATTGCCCTTTTCCACTGAGATGGCACAAACATATCTCAAATGCTAATAGCTGACATTTATATAGCACTTAAATATATTTATCTCATTTACTCCTAACAAGTGCCTTGGTAGATTCTTTGGATATTATTAACCCCATTTTCTTCAGGCAGCTAGGTGGTACAGTACATAGAGTACAGGTCCTGGAGTCAAAAAGACATCTTCCTGAGTTCAAATCTGACCTCAGACACCCCTGTATAACCCTGGACAAGTCACTTAACTTTGTTTGTCTCAGTTTCCTCATCTGTAAAATGAGCTGGAGAAGAAAATGGCAAACCACTCCAGTATCTTTGCAAGAAAATCCCTATTGGAGCCACAAAGAGTCAGACTCATCTGAACAACAACAAAGGCCCATTTTACAGATGAAGAACTGAGGCTGAAAGCTAGTAAGTTTCAAAGATGGGATTCAAACCCAGGAATTCCTGCCAAGATTATCTTTTATACCCTATTGCTTCTCTTGATGAACTTTCTCTTTCCCCAAAGAAACTCAGACACAGAAAAGGAAATAGTTTCCGCAAGGGCAGACAGAAAACAGTTTGGATTTAAGCCAAGTTTCTCTGACTCCAAAAGCAGTGCCTTTTCTGCATTTGCAGTGCCTCTTCTTCCTATGGGCTTTTACTAGGCTGCAGCAATTAGCTCAGAGTTCTCATTTAATCTGTATGCTTTGGATTATTTTTTCCATGCATGTTATCATCTTGCACTTGTTCACATTAAAACCCAGTTATCAGTGCTCTATCCACTCACACAGATTTGTGATGTCTTCCTAGAGTCTGTTCCCAGTAACCTGGCTTTTTGCCATTTAGAAGTGGAGATTTCAACATGGTCTATCTTCTAGGCTAGGGGCTCTTAATCTGAAATGGGGATCTGTGTATAGACTTTAAAGGATGCACAAACTTGGTTTTTGGTTTTTTGCTTTTTAGAGGACATCTGGGGTTAAGTGACTTGCCCAAGGTCACACAGCTAGTTTTTGTGTTGTGTCTGAGGCCGGATTTGAACTCAGGTCCTCCTGACTCCAGGGCTGGTGCTCTATTTACTGTGCCACCTAGCTGCCCCCCACAACACAAATTTGGCTTTAAAAAATATTTTGTCAAGTTTCAATATAATTGGCTTTTTTGTAATCTGATGTATTTTACATTTTGCAAGTTGGAAACATTATCCTGTGAAGTGATCTGTGAACTTCACCAGATCACTGCTGAAGGGGTCTCCATAGGAAAAGGAGAAAACAATGCAGAAGAAAGTATGAACCTCTAGCCCAGCCCTCAACCAAACAATAATGGTGACTAATCTGCTTTTACTTCAGGGTAAAAGCCCTGGATCTGCTTTACTCACTTTGAAACATTTAAAAAAATAAATAAGTCAGTATCATTTTTTCCTCCTATAACTCCATAGCCCTCTGTTGGTATACAGATCTGCCGACAATCTTACTCTGTATACCAAAACCAATCCTAGTCACCTCTCTTTCAAAACTCCCTATTCACAAATGATGAGACAGGTCATCAAAAGTGGTTAGGATGGATTGCTTTTGGATATGAGATGTTTATGTCTAGACAACTTTAGTACTAATTAAAACATCAATTAAGCATTTAAAGAACAGGAAACTTTGAAATCATCCTCTGCACATCATAGATAGAGAGAGGCGGGAAGGCAAGTTCAAGCACTGGATATTGTCTTTCTCACATGTCCCAGAAAGAAAACTTCCCAAAGTCTTAATGCCGTAAGTTTGGTCCCTAGCAATGGTCACTGAGGTATCTGCTGACATGCTGGCTACCCAGACAGCACCTCAACCTCTCCCCCAAATCTCTAGGCTTCATTCCATCTCCTCACTCTCATTCCTCTTCCTCAGTTCCCACTTCCCACTCTCCATCTCCTCACATTAGCAAGCCAAGAAGTTCCTTTCCAACCCACAGAACTTCCGATCTTAGTATGTAATTTCTCCATATCAGAGAAATAACCTCCAGTCCTACATAGAAGGTTTCTCTCTCTCCCTGTCCCTCTCCTACAGCAAGTGAGGAAAGCTTAAGTGACTTGTCGACGATTGATTGACTAATAAATGTGAGAGGCCGAATTTGAAGTCACAACATCTCAGAGACCTAGTTTTCTTATCTATAAAATAGGGATCATAATAGTACTTACCTGACAGGATTGCCAGGAGGATCAGATGAGATAAGCAAATGTAAAGCAATTGGGGAGAACAGTGGGTAGAGTGCTGAATCAGGGGTCAAAAATACCTGAGTTCAAATGAGTTGGGAAAAACACATGATTTACATCAACTAGCTAGCTGTCTTTACCATAATGGGTTAATTCGAAGTACTTAATGAACCTATACTTTAAAATCGAATCCACCAGCCTGCCCTCTATGAAAGGAACACACCACTTGCCATTTACCATCTTTCAGGTTGAAAGATTCTTTCTGGACCCTATAAGTACATATTTCCTTCTTTTATAAAATGAGACCTCTTGCCAGCTTGCTCACTCAGCCAACGGGCCTTCTCGGGTCCTCTGGAGTTGTATTCTCTAGGGCCTCTGTACCTCCCAGAGCTAACCTACCTTTAACACACTGAAGCCTTAGCAACCTGCAGAGGGATATGGCCCTGGATGATGGAAGCCGTCATCCAAATACTTTCATCCACTCAGCCTATGAGGAAAGCAGAAATAAAAAGTCAAAAAAGAATAATTAATTTCAACATATCTTCTCTGCAGTGTCTTGTTCAGAAAGTGACCCTAATTCCTTCTTGCCACTAAATTTAAAGATGGTATGACATCAGGGAGAATATGGCACTCTTTTTTCTCTAGCAAAGTTAAAAATACATTCTTCAAACTGTACATTTAGAGTTGAAAAAATGAAATGAATTCTCCTAGAGTTTAATGGGATTGTGCCCAGCCTCAAAAGTCCCAGGGCCTAATGAGAGGTGGAAGGGAAAGTCCTGCCTAACAACAAAAATATTTGTTGTGTAATTATTCATGACTTCATTGGAGTGGACATTGTCTCCAAAAAGGTAGAACTCGGCGCATCCATGTCTGCCCATTTGGGGTGACTCTTGCTCACGTCCTCCCATGAATGCACCATAGGGGATCTACCCAATGTGCTGGAGATCTTCCTCAATTTCTCATAAAATTGTGGGAACATGAGTGGAGGATACAGGTCTTTCACAAACCATGAAACAAACAAACAAAAATAGAAAATTTTCCTCAGTCTTTTCCAGCCACCCTCTTGCTTCTGTAGTGTGATGATGGGAAAAGGAAGAGGATCCTTAAGAGGATGATTTTCACACGAAAATGTGAAAATCCTAATCTAAAACCAGATAAGAAAGCTAGGGCAGAGAGCTAGAAAAGGATCTTGGAGTGAGTCTATTCCCTCATTTTACAGAGGAAGAGAATAGGACACAGAGAAGTTGAGTGACTAGCTAAAGTCACACAGGTAATGAGAAGGTGAGAAGGATTCAAATCTAGGCCTTTTGATTCCCAGCCCTGGGTCTCTCTGACCCAGCCTGTCTGCCACAAAGCGGAGAACATTTGTAGGACGAAAGGATTGTTCCCCTGATCAACAATTTCCTTACAGGATTGTTTTAGAAAACAAATTCCTAATATATGTTTAAAATGGATTTTCCCCAAAATCATTGCAGTGAGGTTGTGTGACAGAAATTCACAACTACAAAGCATCACTAATTGACAATTGATGCAAGAGTTAAGATGAAACCTTTCTGATAATGTCAATGAATCACAAAATTATATTTAAATCGAAAAAAGTCTCATTGCCATCCAGGTTTTTTTTTTTTTTTGGAAATACACCTTAATTTGCAAGAAAAAAGAGGGTATTAAAACAAGTAAATAGTTCAATTACCCAGAAGACAATGGGTTGGTTTTAACGCCAACAATAAGATATTTTTTCCCTTAATACTTAGGGTTTCATCAGCATGTGTTTAATATTAGCTGTATCAAAAAAAATTAATAATGGCCAAGAATAGAGTTTTCTAAATATAGCAGATTTTTTCTTTATGTTCCATTGGATCCCTGAAAAACAAGGGGGGGAGAAGGGGAAGAGAGAAGAGGAGAGGGAGAGAGAGAGAGAGAGAGAGAGAGAGAGAGAGAGACCACATGGGTAGATTCCAATCCAGGCCATCTGATTCTGAATCCAGCATTGAGTAATGGATTACTCCTCACTGACTCCACCACCCGGACAATCACCACCAGAATGTGGCCCATCTCCACTGTACAACTGAACCATAGTTTGGGCATAGCTGCTTTATTGAGAGAAGTCCTAAGTGTGATTCTCTGAGTTTGGAATGCCATACTGGGTAAGGAGTGGGAGTAGAAGGGTATAAGGAAAACAAGCAAGAATTCAACCATCCTTGTGGTTGCAAAAAACTGAGGGGAACTGGGCAAGATGAATCATAGCTCTCATGACCAGACTCTTCACAGAGACTATATTCTCCCCCTCACTGAGGCTGCTTGCCTGGCACAGATATAGATCACCCTTGAGATGTGCCACAGGCACTTTTCTCTGGGCCAACTCACAGGTATAAGATAGGAAAAATGAATGATAGTCATCTCAAGCAATTCTCTCTTTTTCTGTCTGTTTCTCTTCAACTTTTGTATCATGTAGAAGAATTAAAATCAGTTATTAGCTTGGGGGGTGGTAGAATATTATCCTCAAAGATTAATTTTAAGTGATTAAATGGGCCCTGACTAATGGTGTGAGAGGACCAGGACTTAAGTCAAGGGAGCTTCATACACTCTTTACAGCCCTAAAAAGCACAACTTCTTTCATTAAGTCAAGTGCTGGTTCCAGTAATTACACAAACATTCCTCTTCAATGTTATGAACACTTCATTCGCACAGTGAAGCTGCCCTTTTCCCCTGAATGTTGTAAAATGCAGTCTCTGGATTATATGATTTGGATGGGTCTGGGTACCATAGGTTAAGAAGGACATTGCTGAGCTGGAAAGTGCCCAGAGGAGGGTAAGCAGGATGTGAAAGCAAGCAGGATGCCTGGAGTGTGGCATATGAGGTTCAATTGAAGGAACCAGGAATGTTTAGCTCAAGAAGACTGGCAGGGATTGGGAGGGTGTATGTGAAAGCTGTGCTCAGCTACTTGAAGGACGATTATGTAGAAGAGGGACTATGTTTGTTCTGTTTGTCCCCAGAGAGCAGAAGGAAGAACAATAAGAAGAAACAGTGGAGAAATCAATAGGGTTGAAGTCAAGGAAGAACTTTCCAACAATGAGAGATGTTCAAGAATGGTCTGGGCTGCCTCCAGAAGCGGTGGTTCACCCCTATTGGATGTGTTTAGGGGGAAGCTCACTAGCTGGGTATGGTAGAGCGGGTATTCCTTTGGGTATGGGCTGAAGTAGATGACTACTGAGCTACCTCCCAAATCTCAAATTTTGTGATTCTGTTTGTGATCTCACAAACTTAGGTATTCCCTCAAATGTTGAAACTCATAACTTATTCATGCCCTCTCCTCCAGTGTGATTCTCCTTAATGTCCTGTAAATTCTCCAGAGGATGCCCACTCAGCATGCTGGGGGCCTTTCTCTAGTTCTTCGGTCATTGTTTGTATATCAAAGGAGCCCTCAGGTTGTCCATCAGACCTATCCTAGAGAGCTCAATCTTATGGTTGGTCTACCATCTTTGCTGGTCATAAATCTCTCAGATGCCATCCCTTGTGCCTCCTCTCATTAGAACAGAAGCTTCTTGAGAGGAGGGAATGTTTCCTTGTTTGATATATATGCATATCTGATACCTAACACACAGTAGGTGTTTAAGAAATGCTCTCTTGTTCTCTTTATGTTTAATAATAGCTAGCATTTATATAATGCTTCAAGATTTGAAAAGGATTTGGGGCAGCTAGGTGGCAAAGTGAATAGAACACCAGCCCTGGAGTCAAGAGTTCAAATCCAGCCTCAGACGCTTAACACTTACTAGCCATGTGACCTTGGGCAAGTCACTTAGCCCCAATTGCTCTGCCTTCCCCCTCCAAAAAAAAAAAAAAGGAAAAAAGAAAAGATTTGAAAAGGACTTTACAAAGATTATCTCATTTTATTCTCAGAACTATCTTAGAAGGTGGGATATATAGATTTTGTAGATGTACAGACTGAAGAAGGCAGAAGTGAAGTGATTTATCCAGGGTCACACAGCTAGTAAGTGTGTCTGAGGCAGGATTTTAATTCAGGTGTTATTGACATTAGATCCAGCATTCTACCCACCTTAGTCAGCAAGTTTTATTCTGCCCCTGTTTATTCTGTAGAATTATACACATCGATGCTCTCTCTAATATTAGAAGGCACCCTCTTTGAGAGTTTAGGGGAAATTTCATTCTTGCTATATTTCCCTAGCCATCCAGTTGCCATCCTCATTCAGGGGTCCATCACCTTTCAACTGAACTTGGCATCAGGAAGACCTGAATCTGAATCTTGCCCCAGACTCTTACAACCTGTGTGATGCTGAGCAATTTACTTAACTTCTCAGCCTTGGTTTCCTTGTGTATAAAATGGAAATAATGTTACCTGTGGCACCTACCCCACATGGTTATTATGAGGATCAAAGAAGATACATGTGATGCACTTTGCAAACCATAAAGCACGATGAGAATGTTAGATATTATTATTAGCTAAATATTGCCATAGCCTTCTGATTGTTCTTTCTGCCCCTGGTCTCTCCCCTCTCAGATCCACTCAGCACACTGGGGCCAAAATGTTATAGTATCTGGACATGTCATTCACCTACTCCAGAAGCATCAGCAGCAACCTATTGCCTCTAGAATAAAATCCAAACATCTTTTTGACACTTACAGATGTTTACAGCGTGACTCCAGGCCATTCTCCATGCTGATGACATAACGCTCTGTGCCACACACTCTATGTTTCAGCCAAATTGATTTGGCACACACATTCGTATATATTCAATCTCCCAAGTCCTACCTTAGCACAGGCTTTCCCCCAAAGCCGAGAATGTTCTCCCCTCTCCCCTTCCTTCACTTCTTGGAATCCCTAGCTCCCCTTAAGGCTCAGCTCACATACTATCCGCTACAAAAAGCCCTTTGTGGTTCGTCCAGTTGCTACTACTGCCCACCTCCAAATAATTAGTGTTTACTTTGTATATATCTTGTATTCACTTCTCTGTGCACATATTGTCACCCATGTAGAATGGAGGCTCCTTGAGGGCAAGGAATGTTTCATTTCTATCTTTGTGTCTCCAACATTTGCCACAATGTCAAGGATATAGCAAGTACTTAATAAGTTCTGGTCAAAGTCTCTCTGTACCTCAGTTTCCTCCTCTGTAAAATGAAAATGTTGTACTCTATGGCATCTCCATTTCCTTCTGGCTCTAACTCTGTGATTCTATAATGCTATTGAGTGAGTTGCATTTAATTTAATTGAACTGAACTAAATTCTCTGACTACAATTCAAAGCTCTAGATCCAGACAGGATCCTGAACAGGACCCAAAAAAGGAGACATTTTATCTGGGGGTCTCTTGGGTTTCTTCCTTACAAAATGAAAGAAATCCCATTCTGTCTTCAGAAGCAGAGTATAAACCATCTAGAAATTATGTCTGGCCCAAATTGGAAACCATAAAATGGAGCCCTGTCTTAGCTGATGCTTGGCTGTGCCACCCAAAAGGATCTTCAGAAGTGACAGGGTGTCTGTGAATAGAATTGCCCTTCGGAGACCTTGAAAACAAATGGGAGGGAGGAAGTTCCTTCAGCCAGCTGCCTTTTTCTTCCCAGTTTTTTTCTAAAACCAAGTTTCCAATGTCTAAGTGCTAATGCGTCCTCCCCAAACAAATCCCAAGGCTCCCCTTCAGCTTCGATGCTTTCCATTAGCCTCAGAGAGGATGCCTCCAAGCTCCTTCACTTTAACCCGTTAGCATAAATTATGGTCCTCTTTGGGGCTATATAGATTTGCTAAGTACTCTTCAGCCAACAGAGTCCGAACTTTCTCAAGAGGAATTGATCAGTTAAAATAATTCTATCACCCGGAGGTGCTTCACTTGCATGCAGATGTCACATGACCATAACAGGGCTGAATGAACCTGAATCATTGTGGATGCTGAGCTCTGGGGTCCTGAGTGGCATTTGAAGCCACATAGGAAGAAAAAGCACTGTGATGACCTTTCTTCTTTCTCAAAGATGGATTTTACCTACCCTGTACCACAGAAGTACAGATTTAAGAAGCAAAGTCTTCCTGAGATTTTCCTCATTAACACAAAGCCATCTTTGACTTTTCAGCTATTACCAACACAAGTCAAATGAATTCTTATTGGAACTTTGCCTTCTCAGAACAGTACTTAATCTTGTCCCTTTGGAAGGAAGGGAATGCAAAGGTATTTAAAACCCCCTGAGCATCTCCTCAAGGGAAAAGAGAAGATTTCCCCCATCAATCTTACTGATTATTTTTAAGAAAGGAGAGGTGAATTTGCCCTAACATCTTATGTGTGCAAATGAATGTTAGTTTTCATTAGCACTGTTTCAGCAGTGAAGAGTTCCATAAACAGAATAGGGGTCGAATTAGTGAAATATTGGCCATTTATTGGAGGAATAAAGCTTATCCGTCATTTGGATTGCAGAGAACATTTTTGGCTGTGTGTTATTACTAACACCAAAACAATCTTCCATCCTCCAAAGACCAGCAGGAGTGAATGCCATCTCAAGCTCCAAATCCTAATCATTCATTCATCAGACATTTATTGGAGGCCTACTATGTGCAAGAGGAGCTCTATTAAGTGGATGGGTTCAAGACTAATACTTCACAGGCTCAGAATCAAAGAATCTCAGGGTTGGAAGGGGCCTCAATGACCTTCTGGGCTAGCTGATACCTGAATAAAGTTTCCTCTACCATAGACCCAATGAGTGGTAATCTTCTTCGAATAATAAGGAAGCTTCCTCCCAGGACAGTGTTTCCTATTATAGAATAGCTAGGGAGGTAATTGGGAAGTTTCCTGACATAACAGCTTAAATTTGCCTCTTTGAAATTTCCCTCATTACTTTTACTTTCTAATTTCATTCTGGAGCCAAACAGAACCAGTCTAATCTCTTCCACGTGACAACCCTTTAAATACTTGAAGACAGCTACCAAGTCCACTAGCCCTACTGAGTCTTGTTTTCTCCACACTAACCATCCCTCATTCCTTGAACTTGTTCACATTTGGCATCATTTCTAGACTGCTTGCCATCTTGATTGTATTACCCTAGGTGATTTTTAGTTAATCGGTGTTCTTCCTAATCTATGATGCCCACAATTGGACACAGTACACCAGATGAAGTCTGATCAGGACAGAATACAACAGGATTCTCATTTTCCTGTTCCTGGATACTATGCCATCCTTCATGTACCCTAAGATTACATTAACTTTGGGGGCTTATACATCACAGTGCTGCCCACAGAAAGTTGGCAGTTTACTTCAGGAGACTCAAGATCTTCTCAGTATGGAGGCTTTCTCCATCAGTGTGGTTCACAACCCATCTCTAGCTAACATACGTCCCTGTAGAATTCATCCACTGAGGATCTTTCCTTCACATTGGAGGCTTTCCTGTCACATTTCACAGATGCCATCTTTGATGATGATAATTAATAACCTTTGGGCTACTATGCCAACACATCTTTAGTCACAGCCATAACAAGGGTAGAGCATTG
The DNA here is from genome assembly GCF_028583685.1 of Petaurus breviceps papuanus. Taxonomy (NCBI): domain Eukaryota; kingdom Metazoa; phylum Chordata; class Mammalia; order Diprotodontia; family Petauridae; genus Petaurus; species Petaurus breviceps. Next base: position 26,714,409 of record NW_027186457.1, on the reverse strand, counting down.
AGCTTTTGTCCCTGGGGAACAAAATCTAGAGGGTACTGACAGCACTTTATTCCTGTAACAGAAATCTAACAAACACATACATTAGGTGTAATACAACTAGGATTAGCATCTAGTTAGCAAAAATAGCAAATAGAAATATAAAGTTAAAATAGAAAGCTAACAGATGGTTAGGGATATCCCTAACTAACCTAATAGCCACTATGTATAGAAGTTTCTCCTTTGTCTGGAACCGTTTTCATCCCTCCCCACCCTCCCAGTAGCAGTCTCACTGTGTCCTAAAGTCTCTGCCTCTCCCCATATGATGAAGAGTCATGATGTCTGCACTTTGTGTCTCAAGGTCCAGGGCCTGTCCTTGAGGTCTTCCCAAATTTTCTCTCAAGAGCGTTTTTCATGCTCCTTGTTCCAGTGTATTTTCTTTATTGGCGCTTGGCCTAGAAAATTAATAAAGTCTCTTGAAGATCCAATGAAGGAAGGAAATCCAAAGAAACATTGCAAGAGGCCTTTGCATGTGGCAAACTCTATTTGAATATCCACTGTTTTAACTTTGAATGATTTCAGAATTCTGACCAACGCAGGAACCAATCAATTCAAAAGACTGAAAATGAATCCTGCGTCCCTCTTGTCCTCGGCAAAAAGGCAAAGGGTTAGAGCTGTAGAATGAGGTATGCACTTTCTGACATATGCATTCCTTGGCTATATTAATTTATTACAAGTGAAGGATTCAGAGGTAGTGTAGGAAGAGGGGCTAAGCACTCATGTTTATGCAAAAGAAGAAAATAAAGAAATGAGTATCCAATGAAAGATTTTACAAATATAGACAAGAAAGTTAAATAGGGGATATAGATAAGCAGGGCAATTTTGTTACTACCATGATACATTACATATGTACACACATGTATGTGTGTTTATGTGCGCACATATATCCATACATATACATATATGCATATAAACTCTATGTGCCAGAGAGTTACAGTTTCAAATGTAATCCTCAATCCTGTTCTTCTTTGCATGTGTTTGTGTTTACTGATATTTGTCAAATCCCTAATAAAAAATAAAATTTTGCATCTGCTTTTCTCTAACCATTATCCCTCTCCTAGGAATGGTTTTCTGGGCCTTTCTCACTGACCTCACCATCTTTAAAAATGCAGTGGATCAATCAAGTTTCAGATTCCTTGTACTTCCCATAGAAGTTCTCTGATTCCAGGGATCTCTTGAGCTGGAAACAGAACTGTAACTCGCGTGGGGTGATAAGTGTCTTACACCCAAGGTGCCAGAATTTAGAGGGGGCAAAATTTTTATACATGTGCCCCTTCAGAAGTATAGAAGCCATCCTCCTACTCAAATTAATTTGCCTTAATTACTTTTTGTCTTTTTTCCACATTGTGGATTACACTGTGTGATTTTAAGGCAGCGTTTAGGCTGCTTGCCCCAGCAGGGCACATTACTTGCTGCTTGTCACCATGATTTCTCTGACTCAAAGTTCCTCCATAAGGATATGGAGAGCTCTGGGACAGAAGCAGGACTATAAGGTTCTCACTGCTAAGAAGTGGAAGGACCTCATGGTAAAAAGATCAACTCCCCATCCATGCCATTGTCCCCAAAAGAGGTGGAAGGCATCAGGAAACTTGGGGGAGTTATCTTTAAATTTGCTTAAGCTCTGATTTAGACAAGAAAAAAAATCCTTACAAAGGCTTAGCTGGTGAGCAGAGAAACCACATTCTTATATATTTTTTTGAAATGGGGAAAAAATCAATCCAAATTTATTTATGCACATGAAGAATAGAGCTCTCTCAGTGGTATTTCTACACTTTAGTGCCTCAGACTCCATTAGGAAAACAAAGGCATAATAGATGAGGATCCCAGGAAAGGACCCAAGAGGGCCTTTGATAATGTACCAGGGCCCCTGTCAGTGAAGATTAGAGGAGAAGGAATCAAAACAAGATTTGATAAAATTATGGATACGTTGTGCTTCGAAGCATGTCCAAAATTCAATTCAACTCCAAGACAGTATTCAGGCAAATGATAATCCAACAGGGTCATCACTGGAAAAACTTACAGCCAAGAGCTTGACAGTTTGATGGAGAGTGGGACAACTTGAAAGGCAAAAGGGGGAGTCATTGGAGATTCAGGAGCAGGGGACTGGAGGGATTGGACATTTCTCTCTGAGTATCACTTTGGCAGGTATGCAGAGGATAGATCAGAAAGGGCAGAGATCTGAAGTAGGGAGACCAGTCAGGAGGTCATTGTAATAATCCAGATGAGAAATGAAAAGAACCTGAACGAGGGTAGTTTTCATGTAAGTGAAGAAAAAGGAATGATCATGAACAATGTTATGGAGATGGAAGGAATATAATTTGATTGCCAATGGGATATGTGGTATGAGAATGAGTAGTTGGTTATGACATGAAGGTTAGGAATCTGAGTGACTGGAAAGAACAGGAACAGGTAAATTAGGATCACAAGACCATATATTTACATCTGGAAGGAACCTTCAAGGTCATCTGCTCCAACTCTCTCATCATATAGTTAAAGAAATAAAGGGTAAGTGATCTGCTCAAGGTCACAGAGACGTAAGTGTAGGGAAGGGTTTGGAGCAAAAGTAACAAGTAATGGATGAACCAAATGTAAGTGGAGCTATGAAGGAAGTAAATATGTCACTTGCACTTGAGTTTGTTAAGGTAGATAATTTGGGAATAGGTACCAGTACAATAAGAGGTCAACTCCTTCAATAGAAGACTAAGAGAACTGACAAGATATTTCAGGATGTGCCTCCAGGAGACTTTGCCTCCTACACTCCCTGACTGGGGAACTAAGGCTCCCACTCTGGGGACCTCCCAGTGACCAATGCCACAAGATTCCTTCCCCAAGTGTCTTTTGCTCCTTGACAAAAGTACTTGTTTCAGCCCCTTAAATTATTTTCCACTTTGAAAAATAAAGTCAATGCTCATATTTGCATCCCCAGCACTTAACACAATGCCTGATATATAGTAAGTGTTTTTTTTTTAAGTTTCATTCATTTAATTTCTTTCAAGCACTCATTCACGTGTGGACATAGCATCTCTGTGATTTTTGTCCATCATCTCTGTAGATCTTCTGTGGAAGATCTGTCAAGCACTAGAGGCCTTCTTCTGATTCTATGAAGATTGTGTAGGTGGCAATGTGCTGCTTGAGCTGTCCATCTGTTGTCTTTCACCCTCCTTCTGTAAATGGTGCCCATCCTTTTCCAGTCATATATAACTTTAGTGATATCCTAATTCAGACATGTGTTAGCTGTGTAATCCCGGGCAAGTGACTTTGTTGAGCTCTAGTTTCTTCATCTGTAAGTAGAAATAACACTTCCCTCACAGGAATATAGAGGAAATCTAAGACATGTATGCAAACCTTAAAAGACATTGTAAATGTTAGATCTGTCATCATCATCATCATCATTTTCACCTTTGTGCCACTTCTCAGATGTAACTCATGATTGGTAACTTGTTTATACTCACCATGGGTTTTTCACTGTCCTTTGGGTCATCTGAAATTTTGGTTCATGTTGTTTCATGATTCATAGCCATATAACCTCATAGAAGAATAGTAGCATTGGAGCAGGATTTTTGCAACATTGAGCTACTAGAAACCATAGAAAACACAAAGCTATTTCCTAAATGTGATCCACCTTGGTTTCCTCCTATTTATTTCTGATACCAGTTTTTAGTTAGGTCCATATTAGTTAGGCAGCTAGGTGGTACAATGGATAGAGTACCTGGCCTAGAGTCAGGAGGACTCATCTTCCTTAGCTCAAATCTGGCCTCAGATACTTACTAGTTCTATGACCCTGGTCAAGACCCTTACCCCTGTTGCCTGGTTTTTCATCTATAAAAATGAGCTGAAGAAGCAAATGGCAAACCATTCCATTTTCTTTGCCAAGAAAACCTCAAGTGAACTCATGAAGAGTTGGACATGACTGAAAATGATTGAATAACAACTATATTAGTTACCTTTTAAGATTTGTGAAATGATGGGATGATTTCAGGGTCTTCCCATTCAATTGTATGCCATAAAGTGGACGATCTGACTTGTTTTTCCTAGTGTGAATAGCTATCATGATTTTTTAATAGGTCCTCACTTCTATCTCTTAATAAAATTATTTAGCATGAATATGACACTTTAAGATTTGCAAAGTATTTTACAAACATGATCTAATCTGATTCTCAAAATAATCCTGGGATCTGGGTGCTTTTATATTCCCATATTGCAGATGAGGAAACTGAGGTTGACAATGGTTAAATTACTTACTCAGGATCATGGAGCTAGTAAGCATGTAAGGCTGGATTTGAGCTCAAGTCTTCCTGACTCTAGGGCCATTGTGCCACCTCACTACTTTTGTATTGCCTAGCTTCTTTGAAGGCTCAAACCAAAAGTCATTTCCTATAAGAAATATTTCCTGATACCCCTTGTTATTAGTGCTCTCTTCTATCTTCAAATTATATACCTATATATATATATATGTGTGTGTGTGCGTACATACATTCATATGTGTATATATGTGTGAAGGATCTGGCTTATCTCTTTTAAATTAGTGCAGATCATCCTCCATGAAATCAGAGAGCATTTTGGTTTTGGAAGCACATGTCTTCTTGTGTCAAATTTCTTTGGATATTGGCTCTTCACTCAAGTCTGATTCCCAGTCCTCCACCATGATGGAAATGATACTGGGTTCTAGAAGGCTCTCGGGAAGAATATAAGCTTTGGGAGCTATTACCCTGGTAAATGTTCAAGAATGGGCCCACCAATAGACTGAAAATTGGTCAGCAGAGAACCAGACTAGCTGACCTAGAGAAGTTGATCATCAGGATAGTTGCAGAAGTCAAGTACGTTGAACTTGGGGTCAAAGGACTTGGATACATCAAGGTCATGAACGTGACCTTGGACAAATCTCTTCTACTCCCTGGCCTTTAGTTTTTTCATCAAGGAAGGCAGGATGATGCTGTAGAAAGAGCACAGATATGGAGTCATGAATAAGGTTCAAATCTGGGATGTACCACTTATTACCTCTATGACCTTGGTCAAGTCACTTAACTTGCTACATTCCCTCTCTAGGTCTCAGTTCCTCCTCTGTAAGATAAGAGGATTGAATTTCTGACCTCTGAGGTCCCTTCTACCTAAAATATTTGAATCTAAGACATATTTTTTGATCACAACAACTGAAGAAGATGGCTGGCTGCCATAGCAATTGGGCTGTGGGTGGTGACTGGATCTCTGATTGTATTAGTAAGAAGAATGTGCAGGAATGGAAACTCCCTCTACCAATGTGGGTACTGATTGAGGAGTGGGGACTTTAAGAACTGGAAGCAACAAGGTGGTAACAAATGGGGACAGAGACCCTACCCTTGCCCAGCACTTAATAAGCTGAACTGGAGAATCCTGCAGGTTCAGGGTCAACAAGAAAAGAGGGAAATTGAAGGAAGACATTAAACGGAAAATTTAAAGTCAAGTCAACAAGTATTTATTACTTGGGCAGAACTCTGGGCAGAACATGGTGGCCCTTGCCTATAATCCTTGCCCAGGATTAGAGAAAAACATAAATTTAAATTAGGAAAGAGAATTGAATATCTGCCAGCATGTTACAGATTCTCTTGAGGCCTCTGGCCTTGTGATTGTACTAATGTGTTGTCTTCTAACAATTCATGAAACTGCAGAAAAGAGAACCAAGTGTACAGGAGGGGCTATTAGATTGTCTTTAGGCTTAAAAGCTAGCTAATTATTATAACCATGTGTGGCTGATTGAACATCCAGAGAGAAAGAGTCTGTGGATCAAATGAGATAATATTTGTAAAGCCCTACATACATTGGGGATCAGGGAAGGAAGGAACCTTGGTTTCAACCTAATCTAACCCTTTCATTTTACAGATGAAGAGACTGAGGCCCAAGGTGGTCACAGAGGCAGTAAGAGGCAGAAGAAGGTACCGGGCTCTCTCCACAATAGCAGGTGGCCTCCTGACTGTTAGTATTATTGCTATAGACAGTAATGATGTCAGTCATGATCAGAGATCACAGAGAAACATTTTCCAAATACACTGCTAGGCAGTAGAAAGCAGTTTGCTTCCTGTGTCAGACTCCATTTGAAGTGATAACTCCATTCACCAATTCTTCCTTTCTTATTCAGTTTTTAAATGTGTTTCCATGAGATTTATCCATAATGATTCTCCCCTTGAGTGTTTGAATGCCTCTGGCAGCCTGAGGAAAGGGGTTTTCATGTTTATCAAAGAACCACTGCAGGGACAGAAATATGTCCTGGGGCCACAAATTTCTTTGCAAGACTATCTTTCATGGGGTAATACCAAATAATGCAAGATAATTCTATCAGGAGATTAATTAAAACACTGTGGTCTTTTCCTAATCTTCCTATGGATCCCTCTGTGTCAAATCTCATTTGTTCTCCTCTGTTTGGCTTTGTCCCTGTCTCTCTCCTCACCTTCTCTCTCTCTTCTCTTTCTCTGTATCTGTTACTCTGTCTCTGTCTCTCCCTGTACCTCTGTCTCTTTCTGTGATTCTCTCTTTGTCTCTGTCTGTGTGTCTCTCTCTGTCTTTCTGTCTCTATCTGTTTCTGCTTTTGTCTCTGTCTCTCTCCCTTCATCATCATCTTATGCTTTAGGGACTGGAACAAAAAAACAACGTGCTGCTAGCTGGGAATCCAAAGGAAGACTAAAGTCACCAGCAAGGTACTGGACTGAGCAAAGCCAATGGCACTTGAAGCAAAGGTTGGTCTCCAGGTCAGTATTAAATTGCAAAGAAGTTGAGCTGAAGGATACTCAAAGAATTAAAACCAGAGAATTAAATCTTGTTCTGGAGTGCTCCTTCAGTGCCTTTTCTTCCAAATTGCTTGGGAAATGGGTTCAGAAAAAGGATGTTTTCTCTATTGTTGAGCATGAACCAAAGAACTCTGCCTCCCTCTTCCCCCACCTTCAATCCAACTATCAGAGACAGGCTGCCAGACTAATCTTCAGCCATAGATTAGCTCATGCCATACGTCTGCTTAATAACCTGCAAAGGTTCCCCTCTAGCATCCTGAATAATCTGTTCTGCTTAACATTCAGTCCCTGTCATTATCTTTCCACATATATTTCCAGTCTAATGAATGAGTGAGTGAATAAATGAATGAAAACCATTCATTAAGCACTTCGCTAATATAAGGCACTATCCTTCATTTGGGGAATAAAAGCAGAGGGAGAGACACAGAGAAACAGAGAGAGAGAGAGGAAGGGAGGGAGAGAGGGAGGGAGGAAGGGAGGGAGAGGGAGGGAGGGAGAGAGAGAGAGAGAGAGAGAGAGAGAGAGAGAGAGGGAGAGAGAGAGAGAGAGAGAGAGAGAGAGAGAGAGAGAGAAGGATGAAGGGAAGGAGGGAGAAAGAGAGGGAGGGAGAGAGAGGGAGAGAGGGAGGAAGGGAGGGAGAGGGAGAGGGAGAGAAGCAATCTTGCCTTCAGGGAGTTTGCATTCCAATCGGGGAAGAGATCTCATATAAGGGAGTGGTGACCTGGGAAATATGGTAGAAAGTAGGGCCGGAAGACAGTGCCTGCACCAGCAGGAGGCAGATGGCCTGGGTGGCTAGCTGGATGAAATAGAGAGGTGAAACATCTCATTTCCTTTGCTTCAGATAACGTTCTTAATGCCCTCTAGGAAATAGCTGCATGAGAGCAGAGACCGTGTCCAATCTGAACTTTGTATCTCTAGCAAAACCCAATGATCTGTACAAAGTAGATCCTTGATTTTTGTTTATGTTTGTGTTCACGTTCATTAAATTGAATTGAAAGAACAGAAATTGTTCAATTCGTCTCCACTTTAGTTCCAAACAGCAGCAGGGTGATGTAATGGAAGGCATGGGTAACTGAGCCAAGACACCTGGATTCGATTTCAGTTTATGCCACTGGTAGCTCTGTGATGTTGAGCAAGACACATAGCTGCCCCGAGCCTCAGTTTCCTCTTTTGTAAAATTAGGTGATTTAAATAGATGATCTCCAAGTTTCTTTTCAACTCATAATTGTATGAATCCTCTCCCTTAATTAACAGCTTGCTCGATTTAATGCTTCAACAAACATTTATTAAACTGCTGTTAAGTGGAAGGCATTTTGCTAGGTATGGGGGATGTAGAGACAATGAAAAACTTCCTGCCTTCAAGGACCTTTCTCAGGAGTGAGGAGGAGAAGGTGGGGAGGGGAAAGGAGATACAACATGTAGACATGGAAGTGTGTACAAAGTAATAAAGGATAATTCCAAGAAGAGGTTGCTAATAACTGGGGCAATCAGGAAAGGACTTGTGTATGCTGGACTCTGAAGCACCCTAGAGAGTCCATGAGGTATAGGTTAGAAAAAGAGCATTCTATAAGTGGGGGAGAGGGAGCAATGTGTGCAAAGACATTTGAACTACATGCTTCCAGGGAAGCCAGATCATTAAACATAGTATCATAGGATTCAGAAGCTGGAAAAGACCTTCAAGTCCATCCCACTCATCCGCCTCATTTTACAGGTAAGGAAACTGAGACTCAGAAAGGCTGCATCTTCCCAGTCCTCTTCCTCTCTGTTCTTAATTCCATTTCTGGGATCTCCATCCACTTTCCTCATACCCTTATCCTAGATCTATAACATTATTCATATACAAGCAGAGATTAAATTTGGCCAAAGACAGGTCCTTAGTTTCTATTTCATCCCAAAACCAATTGTCCTTTCTTCTCCTATTATGTTTTCTTCTTGGAAGAAAGCGTCCCAGATTTCACTGTACCTTGTGTTTCTTTGGAACATGGCCACTCCATGAGAAATTACTTCAGACTCTGAGTAGTTACCTGCCCAGTGGTAAGCAGTAATTGCCTAAATAAATGGCATATTAAATAGAAGAACCAACACTGAAAGAAGACTCCAGTATAATTCAAATGAGAATTTAATTACAGACTCGAACTGCAGTGAAGAATGAACCAGAGCAAAAAGATAATTAACAGTTTAACAGGATGAGGCTAAGATAGAGATTCGGAGAGATGAGATTCAGCTTGCTTGCAGAGGAGATGCACAAAAGCAAAGCTCCAATGAGAGACAGCTAAAGGTAATGACAGCACAACCTTCTGCTTGGTCCAGTGGAAAAGTACCAGAGTGAGAGTTGGCAAACTGGACTGTTAATGCTGGTTCTGGAAATCTGGGTTCAAATCCCACTTGGGCACTTACTAGCTGTGTGACCCTGGAAAAGTTACATATCCTCTCTATGCCTGGATCCTAATCTGTAAAATGGGGACAATAATGGCATCTGAGTCATTTAGGATAGCACAGAAAGTGCTTAGAAAACCTCATTTCAAGGAGAGCTACTATTGATTATTCACATCTCCAAACCTCAGAGGTAGGACTTGATGATCTCTCAGGTTTCTTGTAGTTCTAAAATTCTATGACTTCAGGGGTTTCATGAAATTCCCCATGCTTCCCTCTTTTGTTGGCTCTCCTCATACAGAAACAAAAAAAAAGAAAAAGAAATCATATATCACTTACCAAGACACATATGACCACAGCAGCTAGGAAAAGTATTGGAAAAACTGAGACATGGGCCCTTCTTTTCTGGAGTGTGCTATAAGACATGGCAGAAAACGATTCTCAGCTAGGCATGATGGAAGGGAAGGGAAAAGAGTGTTAGATTTGGACTCAGAGGATCCGGGTTTGACTTCTAGCCCTGTCGTTTCCTGGCTGTGTGTCAATGGGCAAATCACTTAGCTGCTCTGGATCTCAGTCTACTTGTCTGTTAAGGCCTTAGAATAGATGGGGGGGGGGAGAGGGGGGGACTAAGGTCCTCTCTGTCTCTAAATCCATGGTCCTCTAAACAGCATCAGGAAGCTCCAAATGAACTACGGCTTGTAAAAAATTCTAAAGACAACAAAAAAAAAGGTAGTGTTGGGTTTGTTTTGCTTCCTTTTATTTTTAGCGATCTTAAAGAAAGAAAAGCAAGGCTAGATGAGGCCTGCTGCTTGAAACAGATGGTGTCATTTTAGTGGACCACAGAGAGAGGAGCAATGGAAACTACTCAGCTCCTGGTTTATTCCCCTCTTCTCAGTGAAGAAGAGTGATCTTTTAAGTGGGGAAGAAAAAAAAAGACTGGAAGGAGTGGAAGCTTAAGTTAAGTGAGGTTATCCTAAGAGTATGCCCAGCTGCCCTAACTGGGCTCAAGTCTCTTGGTTAGACAGCATCTCAACGTACTAAGGCAACTTACAGATGTAATCATCAACTGTTGGTGTTGATCAATTATGGAAATGAGGAATGGAAAAATGGGAGAGAGTATTCCTAGCATATTCGGAGTCACTCACAAGACTAGCCAACATTGTCCTAATTAAAAAAAAAATAAGGTAGATTCTGGAAAGTCTAGGTTAATGTTAATCCAAAGCTAAATCCTAAAATGGGTTTTGAAACTGGTGGACTAAATATAAATGTAAACTCCTGCTTTTGGGCTAAAAAAAAACCTAAATGAACTGAAATAAACTGAATAGACCACAGTTCATCTACAAAACACATAGTTTTATTTGTATATAAGTTTAATACAAGTTAACAACATGGAGTAAGATATTGGGAAAAGAAGTATAAGACATTAAATCAAATAAGATAAATTTAAATTCTACATATGACACTAACTGTCTGGCCATGGACAAGCTATTTAAACTATTTCAGTTTTCTCACCTGTAAAATAGGGCTAAATTAAGATTTAGTAAATCTATGACTTCTTTTTATTTTTTATTTTATTTTATTTTTTTGCTTTTTGGAGGGGGGAAGGTAGGGCAATTGGGGTTAGGTGACTTGATCAAGGTCACACAGCTAATAAGTGTTAGGTGTCTGAATCCGGATTTGAACTCAGGTCCTCCTGACTCCAGGGCCAGTGCTCTATTCACTGTGCCACCTAGTTGCCCCAAATCTAGGACTTCTAAGGAAAATTAGTTGTTATTGTTAGTTTAGTAATTTTTCAGTAGTGTCCAACACTTTGTGACCCCATTTATGGTTTTCTTGGCAAGGATCCTGTAGGGGTTTGCCATTCCTTCTTCACTTCATTTTATAGATGAGGAAACTGAGGCAAATGCGATTAAGTGACTTGCCCAGAGTCACATAGCTAATAAGTGTCTGAGGCCATATTTAAACTCAGATAGATAAGTTTTTCTGATTCCAGGTCCAGTATGCTATCCATTGTACCACCTATTACAAGATAACCTCCCAAATCATTAAGAGGATCTTAGCTGTTATAAATACACACATGTGGTAGCTATTAAAAGGTGCCCTGTTCAAGCCATACCTGGAGTACTGTGTTCAGCTCTGCAGACAATGTCTCTCCTAATGCTGCCTCAGATGACAGCAGCTTTTCTTAGCTGATGAATGACATCACTGACTCATATTGAGTTTGTGACCCACTAAAACCCCCAATCATTTTCAGAATAACTGCTACATAACTCCATCTACCTATCTTGTACTTGTAAAGCTGATTTTTTAAACCTAAGCCTGAGTATTTACATTTGTTCCTCTTAGATTTTGATTTACTAGATTCAGCCCAGGGTTCTTCTGACTCTGAAATACAGTCTATTTGTTATTTTTCCCAGCTTGATGTCATCTGAAAATTTTATAAACACGTGGTGTATACCTTTATTCAAGTCTTTTATTTAAAAAAAAAATAGTTAGAAAATATGCCCAAGTGGACCTAGGCAACTCAGTTCTGAACTCTTCTTCATCTGAGATATATTCTGTCTTTCCAAGTGAGAAAATTAGCCTCACTCCCAACACATACCCATTCCACCTTTTCACCTCTTGCTCTGGAAACGGTAATTAAATCAACACAACCATTGCTTTTGAGAGGCAGCATGATAAGTTGGACTTGGAGCCAGAAAAATCTGAATTCACATCTGACACAGATACTTCCTACCTATGTGGCCCTGGGAGAGTTACTTAATTTGACCATGCCTCAATTTCTTTATCTGTAAAATAGAGATAATAATGGCGTCTGCTTCACAGAATGTTTGTGAGAATCAAATGAGATATTCTGTGGAAGGTAATTTGAAAATATTAAAACATCATATGCATGTTAGTCATAATCTAATTATTCTGGAAAGGGCACAGCAGTGGACTGGTTTATTGCTCTACTCATCACACCTTGATTTCTCAAATCAAAAACATTTTTCGCTGGCTACCATTCCCTACCTATATGTGTTTTTCCTCTTTATATATACTCTCCCTGAGGGCAGGGATTGTTTTATCTCTATATTTGTATCCCTGGTGCTTGCCACGGCACCTAACACACAGGGAGTGCTTAATAAATGCTTTTTCATCATTCATTATTCATTCAACATCATAGGACCAAGTACAGAGCCCTCAACCAATTTATTAGAGATCTCCTTCCAAAGTTATATTGAACCATTTAAAGACAACTCTATAGGTTCAAGCCATCCAACCAAATGAGGTAACATATAAAGCTCTTCACAAAACTGAAAGTGTTACAAAAATATTGACTCTATTAATCAGTTCCACATCCACCTGACTAACTCTACTATCATCTAATCTACGTTTTGCTACCTTGTCTACAAGAGGGCAGAAGGAATTTTGTCAAACATTTTGTTAAAATCTAAGTAAACTATAGCTCTGATTTTCTACCTCATAACTCTATCATAAAGGGGCATAGGTTACTATGGTCTGATCTATTTTTGATGTGATAACTACTTCCTGTCCTACACATAATTGTGTTCTAAAATTGCTCCAACCATAACTGCTTGGTGGTGCTGTGGGGCAGGGTTAGCTGGTAAAGGGAAAATGGGAGGAGAGGTCTTCCCTCCTGCTTGTCCTTAAATGTTCTTCAGATGTTAATGGAGCTACTCTTTCCCAATTCTTTCTCTTTCTCTTCCCACCTCTTCTCTAATCACTGCCCTGATTTCACTGAGCATGCATGGTACAATAGCAACCATCCTTTTCACCAGCCTATGATGATGTGGTAATACAATTTCTCTGAAAAATCTCATTTTAGCCCAAGGACCAAAAGTCTTTGAGAGTATCTTTGAAACATTTGCAAAAGTTAATAAATCAAAAAATCATTGAAATTCTCTCCCATATGACTCAATCTGTAGTTGACAATTTTTTTTGGTAGAGCATTTTTAGAGGGATTACATTTCTCTTTTCATCTCAGGATCAATCCCAGTCATCCATCATCCATCTTTGTAGTCCAATTAGCAAATAAGGCAACACAGAGATCTAGAGAAATCTGCCTTTAAAATACTATTCAAAAAAAATTTAAAATAAACAGAGAAACTTTAAGGTAAATCTATCAGCTGATGCAGAGGAAAGGAGAGAGAAAAGAGGGTAAAAGTACATCACCTTTCTCAGTTCTCTTTTGTGAATAGAGGGGGCGGGAGTTCAATAATAGCTCAACACTTTGAATAAGGCAGTGGCTAATGGGGTCAGCAGTGAACGAACATTCTGACTGTAATCTCTTCACTTGCATCACAAAATGTCTGATGCAACTCCTCTTTCCCTCTCTTACCACCTACATCTCATCCACCACAGGATTTTGTGATAGCAAATCCAAGGGAGTCTATTCCAAGACATGGAACTTTACCACCATCAGAGAGATGAAGGGAAGTACTAGAGTAAATGCATACAAACTCATAAGAGCTAACTGCTACATTTTCAGTGTGAACATTTACAGAAATCAGCAAACACTACAAATTAGAGCTTGATTTATTGTTTTGTTGATTGTCTAGATTAAATAAACTGATAGAGAAAATGTTAATGCAGATCAAGCTTAAAAGTATTTCATGGGTTCATGGGGGGAGCTGGTTGTTACACATTTACTAGCACGCAGTTGGAGAGATGCCACTGATTACAAAAGAATCAAAATCAAGCTAACCAGCTTATATTTTGCAGATTCCATTGTCTTCCCTTTTTGTGAAAACTAATATAACATTTGTCTTTCTCTTGCCACAGAGCACAGGATCATAGGTATGGACCTGGAAGAGACCTTAGAAATCAATTAATCTTACTCTCTCATTTTACTTGATGAGGAAACTGAGTCACAGAGTAATTTACACAGGAACGAAGAAGGTTCTCAAAGTAGGAAATGATAGAGGCAGGATTTGAATCCAGGTTCTCTAACCCCAAATCCAGTGCTCTTTTCACAGCGCCACATTGCCTCCTGTGGTACCTAGCTCATGCTCCATAATCTTCTTGAAGACCATTAATAATATTCCAACAATCACATCTGCCAGTTCTTTCAGGACCCTTGTAGGCAACTCATCAAAGCCTCATAACTTGAGCTCATCAAGGGCAGCAGAATATTCATTTACTCTCCTTACTTAGCTTTGGTATCAATTGCTTATTAGCCATTTTTTTGTTCTTTGTTTTTTTTTTTTCAGTACAAAAATAATTCTCCTTGATAGAGGAAACAGAAACCAAACAAAAATTGAACAATTTTCTCTCAGTCATGCATTATTGTCATTCCATCCACAGTAGTCTTAGCTCTCCTTTGATCTTCTTTCCCCCAACATAGTTTCTTTTTAAACTCAAAATCTTCATGTTGTTTTTAGATTTCTTTAGCATTCTGAACTCATCCTGAGCTTTAGTACTCCTAATACTATTCTTACACGACCATCCCATGCTTTTGAATTTATCTGCTGTTATATGACCTAGCTTCTGTCTTCTGTACATGTCTTTTCTTTTTAAAAATGATCATACATTGACTTTTTCTCCCTCCAACTCCCCTCCCACCATTGGAGAAATAAAATAAAAGCCTTTTATCTATTTTTTTTTCCAAATCTAAATGTGATTGGTGAGTTCCCTGTTCATACCCATTACGTCCTTGAGACAACTCTCTCTCTTTTTCTCTTCATCAGAATTATTTCTTTTTTGTCTCAGAAACTCAAACTTGAGAGTTCCCATCCCTCCTGGGATGGCTGCTCCAATTAAATCTTAGCCAGTAGTAATCTCCTAAGGATTGCTTTTGCACATAGAAGGAATATTCTAATCAAGTAACAAGTGGCACAAGTCAGGTTAAGGAGAGGAAGTTGAAACCTAAAGATGTTTGGAAAGCACCATGCCATCAGCTAGTTCACTACCTATGTCCCATTCAAAACAGCTAAAGCATCAGAGAGTGAAGCAAAGATTTAGACCTTCAGTGATTATCTGCAGACCAGTCCTCTCATAAAGACATTTTCAAAGTGGGTTTCCATTTCACTATGAATGGTAAGTTTTTTAGTCACTTAGAAAATATCTTCTGAAACCTGGAAAGATTTATATGAACTGATGCTGAGTGAAATGAGTAGAAACAGAAAAACATCATACACAGTAACAGCAACATTGTGTGATGACTGACTTTGTTAGACTTAGCTCCTCTCAGCAATAGAATGATAAAAGAAAATTCCAAAAGGCTCATGATAGAAAATGCTATCCATATCCAAAGAAAGAACTGTGAAATCTACATGCAGATCAAAACATACAATTTTCTTTCTTTTTCTTTCTCCTGGTTTTTCCCTTTTGTTCTGATTCTTCTTTCCCAACATAACTAATATTGTGTGGAAATATGTTTAATATGATTGTACATGTATAGCTCATATCATATTGCATACCATCTTGGGGAGGGGAGGGAGGGGAAAATGTGGAACTCAAAATAGTATAAAAGGGAATGCTGAAAACTAAAAATAAGTAAATAAGAAAATACTTTCTGATTCATAGCTGTCCAAGGGTCCCATCTTGCCTTTCCAGTTTTGTGTATATCTGGGGTTCAGATAATCAGTACCTCCCCCAGAATGAGCTATGCAATCAGTCAGTGCCATGATGCTGGCAAAACTTCTGGTAAGGGCTATAGGTCTTCCTTCATCCACCAGAAAAAGGAAGGTTGAGGGAAGAAAAAAGGAGAGGGCACGGAGTAATCAGCATGGCATGAGCTTGAGCAGATTGCTGAAGGAGAGTTTGTCTTGAAGGTCAAGTTTGTGAGAGTTTATCTTGTTCTTAGACACCCCCTAGTGGCATTTAAAACCCTTTACAATCTGGCTTTCCTTTTTCTTTCTTTCTTTCTTTCTTTCTTTCTTTCTTTCTTTCTTTCTTTCTT
>NW_027186457.1:26695550-26698328 GCF_028583685.1 Petaurus breviceps papuanus | reverse complement strand
CTTTCTTTCTTTCTTTCTTTCTTTCTTTCTTTCTTTCTTTCTTTCTTCCCTCCTTCCTTCCTTTCTTTTTCTCTTTCTTTCTTTCTTTCCTTCTTCTTTCTCTATGTTTTTTCTTCTTTCTTTCCTTCTTTCTTTATTCTTTCTTTCTCTCTTTCTTTTCTTCTTTCTTTTTTTGAATTCCAGCTCATAGCAACATGACTGACACATGGTAGATACTTCATAAATACTTGTTAACTTGACTTAATTTTCCAAATTAACTTAGTTAACTTCATATTTCAGTCATACTGATCTACTAATTGTTTCCCAAATTCAACATTCCATCTCCCCTCTCCTTGCCTTTGCTCAATCTGCCCCCCTTCTCTGGAATACACTTCCTCTTCACCTCTGCCTCATAGACTCCCTAGCACCTTGAAGGCTCATGTCAGATGCTTTCTCCTTCACAAAGCTTTTCCTGATAACCCTAGAATTCTCTCTCACCTTGAATTACAAATTGATTTATCTACGTTTGTATTGTGTCAAGCAGCATGATTTAAGCTTCTTGAGGCCTGAGACTATTTTATTTCTGTTTTTAACCCCAATTCCTATCACACCTTACACATACAAAATACATGCTTGCAATTACAATTAATATGGAAATTCCTCCCCCAACGCAGATTCTAAGCCATCTATCACTTAGTAAATTAGACTTAGAGTATTGCTTGGGCTCAGAGAGGTTATGTAGCAAGCCCGTGGCCACACAGCTTAGTAAGTATCAGAAATGGGATTTGAACCAGTTCTTCCTTATTCCAAGCTCAGCACTCTGTCTATGACAACATACTCCCTACATACTTTACACATAACAGGTGCCTACTAAAAGACAGTTGGGTTGAATTAAATTATTCACAAGATTAAAGAAATGTAGTACAGAGGGAAGCACCCAACTTGGAGTCAAAGAACCTGGGCTGAAATCCCACCTCTGACTTCCTATATCATTTGCATTTCCTCATCTATAAAAAAAGGAGATTCTACTGGATGTTCTCTGAGCTGACCAGTTCCAGATCTATGATCCTATGACTCCAATGCAGGAACAAGGAAGAGATCACTGCAGTTTTCAAATCCCATAAACTAAAGTGTCCTCCACTGTTTAGACTATATTAACAGATGATTGGGAAGCACTGTGGTAGGGTAGAAAAAGCACTCAACTCATCCCCACTTTTCTCTTCTTAGGTCTATGACTTTGGGCAGGTCATTCAGCCTATTTCATCTCAGATTCTTCCTCTGAAAGGTGGCATGATAATACGTCCCCTGGTCATCCCTAGGATCATTGGGAAATCCCAAGACAACAAAGTATGCCTGCTGAATAAGGTTTTATAAAGCCAGATGTGACTATTCTCTGTACCAGGGAAGTTCACAAGAAATCCAAAGCGTTGCTGTGACAATTCCATATAAGCCCAGTCTCTCCATTGTACATGGCAAAAAATATTTGTTTTGTTTTCTTTAAGAGAGAAAAACTAGGAGGAAAAACTCAGGAGATATTTTCTTCACCTTTTTGTAATGTGAACTGAAACAGCCAGGGGTGAACAGGGTATATAATAGTAGCCAAAAAGCTTGACCTTTAACTGGAGCAGAGTTATCTTCCCCTGGTACCCAAGAGACCCAGCAAACAGCAACCTCTCCATAATGAAAGGAGCTGATAAAAGAAACCCAACATGGATACTCCAAGGTGCCATTGTCCTGAAGCTCCTTAGTATTTCTCCTCCACAGTGGGACAGCCCAGGAATGAATTTTTGAACTTGAACTCTGCTGCCCCCAAGCTTCCAGCACTACTTTCTGGACTCTATCACCTGCTGCCCCCCCCACTAGTCATAGGTTCTTTCCATTACACCCTGCTGCTTTCCCCATATTACAATGAAGTCATTTTTCAACCAAACAGAATATATGAATTTAATGATTATTTTTCAAATCAATATATAAATCTTCAGCCCATTAGTTATAAGAAATGAGATAAGAGGTATCAGGGATGTTTTTAGAGAGATGAATAATGGGGGGGGTGTTCAGAAGATGAACCAGAAGGTCACATGATAAGAATAAGACAGCTGATGGGCAACCTCCTTGGTATCTACCCAATACTGAGGAATCTATAGGAAGACGCTAGCACGTTGAAAGGACACCTATGGATGATTTACAGAAAGACATGGACAAGAATAACCAGATGGCAAGACGTGAGTGAATAGAAATTTGCACAATTGGAGGGAACATCTAAACTGATGAAATCATAGATCCATTAAAATGTGTCTTTCCAAAGCTACTACAACAAATTCTATTCTCCCTAAATGAAACCATATCTCTTTACTCAGGGCATACACATTAAACAAGGGCCACAATTTAATTCTAAAAATGTACAAAAAGTACTTTCTATATTCCACTGTCCTTGATGTTGAAGATACAAGAATAAAAATAAAATGTTCTCTGCTCTCATAGAAGTGATTAATTTTTTAAGGAAAAAGTGAGTGACCGTTTACCCTTTCTAGCTGACTACTAAGTAAATGAAAATTTCTCTGAGGTCTAGAGTTTAGAGTTTGCCTAGACCTTGGAGATCAGTTAGTCCTAGCCTCTTACTTTACAGATGAAGGAAGTGAGGCCAAAGGAGATAAAAAGATTCATCTAAAGTCACACAGACAGTAAGGAGAGTTAGGTTTCAGAACCAGGTTTCCTGACTCTAGATATACCAGACCAAAAGTCCTTAGTGTGTGTGTGTGTGTGTGTGTGTGTGTGTGTGTGTGTGTGTGTGTGTGTGTG
>NW_027186457.1:26634367-26695540 GCF_028583685.1 Petaurus breviceps papuanus | reverse complement strand
GTGTGTGTGTGTGTGTGTGTGTGTGTGTGTGTGTGTGTGTGTGTGTGAGAGAGAGAGAGAGAGAGAGAGAGAGAGAGAGAGAGAGAGAGAGAGAGAGAGAGAGAGAGAGAGAGTCCTTTGATAATCTGGTGAAGCCTATAGACCCATTCCCATAAAAAAAATTTTTAATGCATAAAATAGTAATCCTAGGTCATGTGACCAACAAGATGATAGACTAGGCATTTTCTCTGATCCCTACAATCCCTCAGACCTCTCCCAAACAGAAATTATGTACCAAAGATAAAGCAAATGCAGCTGTTACTATGGCCTAAGACAGAATTCAAAAGGTTTAAATTGAGGCCCACCCTCAGGACACTGAATATCCTTTCTCCCCCCATTCACCACACTGCAGCAGCAAAGCTGCTCTAGACAACTCAAGGCCTAGTCACAAAGCCTTGCAACAAGACCCAGCCTCACACTTTGGTCCTTCCTCCCTCCCTCTTTACAGTGTCATGGAGATTCCCAGGTCAAAACTGTGGAAGTTGGCTCAGGCTGTGACAAATAGGCAGCACTGAGGCAGCGTTCCAGGCTGCAGAAGCAGACTGAGGCGGTAACACACAGCCAGGACCTCAGTGGCAACAATGTTAACATTTTGTGCTACAAAAGATCTCTCTCTCTCCAGGAGAGCAAAGGAACAGAAGAAAAAGGGTAGAAGGCATGTCAGGGCTTGAAAGAGAGTCCAACCCCAAACTTTACACATCACTCCCAAAGTCTCAGAGACCCAAACTACAGAAATCAACCCCATAAGTGCCAGCATGGCAGCTCTCTGAACCCTCAGTGCTGGGCCAAAGAACTGAAGAACAGAGGGACCCGAACAAAAAAGTGGGACAGGACACTTCTGGGGAGAGGGAAGGGGGATGCATGGAACTCCACTAATCTTGAGAGAGAGTTAAGCATCAAGCTGAAGCCCGTTCTGGCCCCCCAGAATCCCTTGGGGCAGAGACATAGGCTGGTAAAATGTCAGTTGCTCAGAGAGGAGGAAGGCTGCGATGCTTTGAGATCCAGCCTTCAGGGAGACCAACCCACAAAACATGTTCTTGTTGCTCTGAGACTTGGAGGAAGAGTTTCAAAGAATATTTTCTTCTTCAGTCACAGGAATATTAGTACCTTCCGTTTGTCTATCATTTTGTTGTTCTCAAAGAGCTTTCATACTCCCAACAACTCTGAAGTGGTCAGAGCAAGAATTCGACTTCCCTTTTCGCTCTTCCTCCCCCAACCCACCCAACAAAGGTTGATTTGTGAGAAGGGAAAGTTGGATGATTTTTCCTAATTGTTCATAGAAAACCAGAACACCACTGAAGCTTCTTAGAAGGGGAGTTTTCCAAAGACAGATACCATGAATAGCACCTCTGTTATTTCTTTTCTTTTCCTTCCTTCTTTCTTCTCTCCTTCCTTCCTTCCTTCCTTCCTTCCTTCCTTCCTTCCTTCCTTCCTTCCTTCCTTCCTTCCTTCCTTCCTTCCTTCCTTCCTTCCTTCCTTTCCTTCTTTCTTTTTTGTCCATCATTTCTTCTTTTGCCAAATATGTACAAGGAAGGGAAGGGCTATCATCAATACACTGAAAGCTATAATTGGACAGTGTTATATATCTCAGATGAAGCAAATTACTGTAAATGAGAGCAAGGCTCTCTTCCTTCCCCCGCTAAAAGTGTTTTTTAATGATTGTGATGAGTGTTCATACTAAAACCCTTGGAAGTAATTTTAATTTTCTTTCAACTGAGGTTTCTCTGAGGTTACGTGCTCTCCATAATGTGACTACTTAACTATTTAATATACTGCTGGATAGGTGTTTTTGCTATGGTACTACTGTCCCTTGGTTGTGTTAAAAAGTTGGCCATCTCGGGGGCGTCCAGGTAGCATAGCAAGTAAGAGCACTGACTCCAGTGTTGGGATGACCTGGAGATCAAATCCCAGGCTCAGACACTCAGCACCACACCCAGAAACACCTGGCCTTGAGCAAGTTACTTAACCCCAATTGCTTAAAAAAAAAAAAGTTATCCATCTTCCCTGGACCTCCTTATTTATAATATAAGGAAATTGGACTAAATGGTCTCTAAGGTCCTTTCCATTGCTAACATTCTATGATTACATTTAAAAAATAAAGTAAAGGGTCACAGAGTTACTTGTTGAATTTGGGCCTGGGCAGGGTGCAAGTAATTCTGATGACTCAGACCCATGGTCTATCCTGACCCCAGCAGATGCTTATCTCAAATATTAAGCCACATATAACTAAGCACATTCAGCAGGCATGGTAAACTGTGATTAGTTCTGTAGCTCAGTTTCCCCATTGTTCTGAGACCACTCCCTACTTCTCAGGTTCAAGATGCCATTTTGAGTACTTAACTGTTGAAAACTCCATAGTTCACAAGCCACTGCCCAGTGGCGACTATCACTAGATATAGTCCAGGTCAAAAAAAAAAATCTAGTAAAACAATTAAGAAATGAAACATCATAAATAACAGTCAGGAAGTATTTATTACGTACCTACTATGTACGAAGGAATCAGATAGTTGATCTATCTTCCTATATCCCATGCAAAGAACAAACATCCCAGCTCTTTGGAAAGTGGACATAGTTAAATTAATCTCATATCCAGGTGTTAAGATTCTAGAGAATCGCTTTGCAATCACATTTCTTTCAGTTTCATAACAACAGTTAGCATGCATCACTCTCTCAAGTTCTACCTTCCCCATCTCTCTCGTTGTCTCACATTACCTCTCTAATACCATCAGCTACCTCTCTTTCATCACTGGTTTCCCTTCATGAATTCCTAGTTTCTCAGGCATCCATACTCCCATGTTTGACTACCTCCCACAAAATTTCTATTATCCCATTAAAACTGGTACACTGAAAGCTGCTAAAGTCATGCATAGGCTTTTGGGGAATATTATTCTCAAAAGTAGGAATGACATCCATCCCTTGGATCTTCCACCTTAGAGCTCCTCAAATCAATTATAATATTTTTGTTGCTCAGCTAAATCTTCCTCCAACATCTCCTCAAGGTGTGGAGGTGATCTTGTGTTCTTGAAGACAATAATGACAGTACAGAAGCTTTTGTGGGCATTACAAAAATGGAAAGGATTATATTTGTCAGGGGTGGGAGGTGAGGGAGGCATGTTAAATAGGCCTTTGAGAAATTTACTTTGCTTTTAAGTTGTTCTTTGGTGAACTTTGTGTGTTTTTTTTGCCACAATAATGATTTGACATCATTGAATTTATCCACTAAAATATAATTAGACATTCTAGGGAGTATTTGATATACTAATCATGATTTATGTTTTACCTAGTTGCATGGACCCAGCTAAATATTGTATTTCTTTATTCCAAAGTTCAGCACAACTTTGGAGTTTGGAGACACTAAACACCAGATAGTTGCCCCCTACCTTCAAGGAATTCACATTCTACTAGGTAGAGGGGACAGCATGTTGTAGACAGATAAGTAAATACAAACTAATCAATTGGCAAATGTTTATATATATAGTGTCTATTATATTTATATGTGTGTGTCTATCATGTGTTAAGCATGTGGTAGGTACTGAGGATAAAAGACCAAAATAAATGTGGCCCTTGCTATCAAGAAGCTTACATTCTATCTAGGGAGATGACTCATACATTTCTAAGTATACAATCAACATATGTGAAATAAACATTAAGTTAATTAAGGGAGGCACTTTCTTCTTTTGATAAGAAACAAGAGAGGTGTCTTGGAGGAGGTGGTGCTTGAGTGGAGTGTTGGAGGGAGCTGAAGTTTTCAAGAAGGACAGATGAGGGAGAAAAACATTTTGGATATGGGGGACAGCCTATGTAATTGTATAGAGGTAGTAGGAAGAATGCCATACTTGGAGAACAGCAAATAGGCCAGTAGAGTTAGAACATAGAGTGTGTGAGGGGAAGAAATTCCTAATCAACCTGGAAAGATAGGTTAGAGTGATATTGTGAAGGGCTTTATATGTCAAACAGAAGAGGTTAGGGACAATAGGGAGCCACTGACAGTTCTCAAATAGGAAAGTGACATCATCAGACCCGTCCTAAAGGAATCTTGATTTGACAGTCATCTGAAGGATGGACTGGAATAAGCAGAGATTGAACATAAGGAGACAAATTAGCAGGTCATTGCCGGTGGGGAGGTAAGAGCTGGGTCCATACTAGGATGGCAGCTGTGTGAATGAAAAGGATGAATGTAAGGGACACTATGGCAGTAGACTGAACTAGACTTGGCGTTGAATCAATATGTGAGGAGAGGAAGATAAGGAGTCAAGGATGCAAAAGGTTTCAATACTGGGCAACAGAAAAGATAATGATGCTCTCAATGGTAGTAGGGATATTATACAATAGGTAGGTTGTAAAAAGAAAAAAACGGAGTTCTCTTTCAGACATGTTCATTGGAGATACCTTGGGGGCATCTAGGTGTACAAAGTCAGCAGCCAGTCAGACCTCATACACACAAATTGTAAGTTAGACCCCAGAAGTCCAAGCTTTGTATCATTTGGTAAGTGTTTCTTCACCCCAACTAAGGTTTATTAATAACAATAGCTCACATTCTTATAGCGTGTGTTCTCCTTATAGCAACCTGTGAGGTAAGGAGTGCAAGGATCATTATTCCTACTTTTCAGAGAGAAAACATTGAGACAGAGCACCAAAGTAGCCTCTGCCCAAGGCCAGAGATGGTGTCATATCCCAGACTCACACCCAGATCTCCTGACTCCAGAATCACTGCTCTGTCTCTTGCATTAGGGGGCATTATTATCATTCCATTGATTAATATAAACAGAATTTTTCTGAAGGAAAATGCTCAAATCAGATCTTAATTCAAATAAAGCCACATGTGGACAGAGAGCAAAGGATAAGACAAGACCAGAGAAGAGAGAAGAAAAGGAAAGCAGAGGAGGAGATGGGAGAAGAGGAGGAGAAAAATAGCCCTAACATGAAGATTGCGAAGGTTCCCTAATACCAAGCTTCTATCTCTTAGTCCTGTAAACTGGATGCAGGAACTCCAAAATTACTTTTGCCTACTATGGTCATTAATACAGTGTAAGTCATGAAACTGGCCCTTCCAGTGCCCCATTCATTACATCATGGCTGACCAAGTCATTCATATTTGCAGTCTCACTTAGTTCACTCAATGTTCAGAGCTTGCACTTCATAAATTACCTTGTACTAGAAAAAAGAATATGTGTAGAGATGACCAAATGATGTATTCAGCTTCATTTCAGATGGTAGAGACAAAGTCATTGTCTTTGAGTGATACTATGTACAGTTGGGTTTTGATGTACATTATCTAAATAAAATAAGTGATAATATTTGGGCATCCCTTGTGACAGTGTGGAACAGTGGAAAGGGTAATGAATTGAGGGCTTGCTTTTGAATCCTGTCTCTGCCATTCACCACTTGTGTGACTTTTTCGATGTCACTTCATTTCTTTATGTCCCAAGTTTTTCTGTTTTAGAATTGGAGTTGTTGGATGGGATGACCCCTAAGAGCCCTTCCATCTCTAAACCTATGATCCTATTGTGTGCTTTTCCTCAGGAACTGAGTCTAGACACATAAAAATCAAACCCAGAAAGAATGAACATTTAGTCCATCTAACGAATGGAGGGCAGGGTGGCTAAATGGAATAGACTTAATCCTTCTTCTTCCTTGTAGCCCTTCAAATGCTTAAATACAGCTATTATGGCCCCCTCTCCCTCCTCCAGGCTAAACATAGGATACCAAAATCTTAAGAAAGAAAATTATTTCATTTTCCATGCTGAAGAATTCAACCCTGGGAATACAAAGTGTGCTGAAATGGATCAAGGGCTCACCTTGAAGCTAGAAAGATGAGTTAAGCCCCACTTGTAACATATACTATTTTTCAGGGGGGAAAGCTGACTTCAGTACTTTGAATGAACACTAATTATTACTAGAAGCATAGAATAATATTTAATTTATTAATCATTAAAGGCTTTTCATAAAATCATTATGCTTTAGAGCTGGAAGGGTCCCTAGTAGTCTCCTTATGCAATGATCTCCTCATTTGCCAGAGAAGTAGGTCAAGGTCTCAAAAATTGAAGAGATTTGCCTCAGGCCATACAAGTAGTTATATAGTAGTAGGACTAGAATTTGGGTCTACTAACACCCAATTCCAATGTCTTGTTTATTTTCAGTTTTTCTTTAGTTTCCTTTTACAAGTGATTCTTTTCTGAAGTTGATGGTGATGGTCTCAGAAATTATTTAGGCTTGGAAGTAGAGGAATGAACAGACCTGATTTCTTGTCACAAACTGAAATTCATTTTTAGTATCGGGTCAGGTGATGACGCAATTTGCAATGAAAGAATGATCTGATGATGGCAAATCTTACCCAGTTTTGGCAGTGGTCCTTCAACTGGATCATCCACAGAGAACAAGAACTGTTTGTCCCATTCATGTGTCACTGGTTTTCTGAGTTGGAACATGGTGCCCAGAAACTCAAGGTTTGCCAAAACACTCCATGTGGCATCTCCGGGATTGAAAGAAGTGGCAGGAAAGATATGAATGAATGAATGAATGAATGAATGAATGAATGAATGAATGAATGAGTGAATGAAAAACATTTAACAAACATTTAAATAAGTCTAGAGTTATAAATTTCAGAAAGAAATGTGGTCCTTGCCTCCAAGGAACTCATATTCTAATGGGGGAAGACAACACATAGAAAGTAAGAAGAGCTGGGGCGGCCAGGTGGCTCAGCGAGTAAGGGCACCGGCTCCAGTGTCGGGATGGCCTGGGATCGAATCCGGGCTCAGACACTCAGCACCCACCCAGAAATAACTGGCCATGTAACCTTGAGCAAGTTACTTAACCCCGATTGCTTTAAAAAAAAATAAAGTAACAGGAGTTGGAAAGGTGGGCATAGCAGAGGATACATGTAGTAGAATGGCTTAGAGATAGTTGAGAAATGGGAGTCTTAGAACTGGAAAAATAAAGTAAAGAGTTCATCAACCATGGCCCAGGTCACAAGGGTGGGAGTCTAGCTCTGACTAGAAGTAAAGATGAGGAGGTGAGAGTACATGTAATGGGGCTTGGAGATGCCTAGGAAGTGGATCCAGAACCAGGGGAGATATGATGGAAGCTCAAGGACCTGAACAAAACACATCTAAGAGAAAACTAATATTTGTTCCACCTTCATTTACTTCAGTCCAATAAGCATTTATTAAACATATGCTATAAATCAGGCACCATGCTAGGCACTGGGGATTTTTTTTTAGTAGACTTTTGATTTCATCTGTATAGAGAATTCTTAGTTCTAGAATTTTGTTAGAAATTTACATCAGGCTCGCAAGCCTAGAATTCATCTTCTGGCCTTAATTTTTTTTTAAACTTTATTTATTTATTTAATTTTGATTTGCAACTTTAATTTTTTTTTTAATGAGGATTTTCTGGCCTTTTTAAAAAATTAAGATTTCTTAATTCTAGTGTTGTGTGACCTCTCTAGTGATCCCCAATTGCAGAAGATGCCAATATTCTCAGAATCAAATAGTAGAATAAGAGATACATAGGTCAATTTCTCCCATTATCCCCTATTACTTCCCTGCCCCAAAGTAAAATGTAAACTTCTTGAGAGTAGAGACTATTTCATTTTGTCTTTGTATCTACACTCAGAACCTGGAACATAGTAGGTGCTTTGTAAAAGTTAGTTGAGTTGAATAAAATTAACTTTACCACTATCAGCCTTCACAAATGCTAGATTTCTTGATAGCAGTGTGGTAAAAGTAAATTTAGTCACATCCCCACACTTTACCCTCGAGGCAGGTAGGTAAATATTACTGAGTTTCTCTTAGGTATGTAATCCTTGACATGGATTGTAGTTTTACAGATGGGAAACCTGATAATCAGGCTGTAAACTCCCTAAGGCAGGGAATTAAGGAATCAGTCCTAGACCATAATGAATGTCAGCCTAATTGCTATAATCAGCACTTGAGAGTTCCTGGCTTACATTCTCTCTCTCTCTGTGTCCTTCTATCCCTCTCCCTCCCTCCCTTCCTCCTTCCCTCTCTTTCTCCGTCTCTCTCCCTCTCTTTCTCTGTCTCACTCTCTCTCTCTCTCCCCTCTCACTCCTTCCACCCCTTCAAATCCTAATTCCTCTTTATCCTTTCTCCCATTCTTACCATTTTCCTCCTAATCTCCTTCCTCAGTTTTCCAACTTGTGATTTGCAAAGGTAATAATGACCTCTCTATCCTAAAACTCACCAGAAGTCATCAAGAAAAAAGGGATAACAGCTTGTTAAAGGTTTCATAGGGGAGCTCTATGTTCAGGTATGGGTCTGATTGATTGGATTGCATAAGATGGTTGATGAATTCCCTATTAACAATCAACACTAAAATTCTAGGATTCTAAATCACTTCAAAAGCTATTGGAAAATTAGTCCAATTGAAAGGAGTCAAAGAATCAGGCAGAGACATCATTATTCCTTATCACCCACAGCAATATGCTTAGTATTCGTTAAATAGCAAAGTCTAATAAAACTGATCACATATTGGAGCTTTTAAATGAATCAATCAGAGGTAGTTGTGTGTGACTCTTGAAAGCAAGATTTTTGCCTTTTACTGCCAGGGTCCAGGTCTTCACCACACTTCTCAGCCACATCCTTCCCAAGCACAGTGTGGACAAGAATCCTCTTCTGTGCTTATATTTGGATTATCAGTTCTTAGCAGATTGCCTGGCATAGAATAAGTATTTAATAAATGCTTTATCATCTCTCTCTATTTATCTATTTCTCTATCAAGGCAGAGTTCTATGTAAGGTGTGCAGAGCCTAGGACAGCAACTGTTTCCACGGACCTTCATGTGTTACATCTAAGGTGTGCCTACAAAGTCAGAGGGAGAAAATTTTAATGGATTTTTTCTCGAGCAGGATCAGCTCTCTATATAAGGGTGAAATAAGCAGGTAGAATGACTGCTGGATGCTTGCTGACTGACTACACCCACTTACAGCATCACAACCCACTCCATCCCCACTCCCACCACTGATCTTTCACAAGACCACATTTTTCTCCCAAAAGGACTGAAATTCCCACTATTGGAGGCATTTCTTTGTGTTGGATAAGAAAGGGATTTTTTTTTCTCTTATGTTCAGTATCAATAAGCAGGCCCGAGATAATCAGGATGTCACCTGTCACTTAGTTCATTGAAACTTCTCAAAAAGTCATCCTGGCATAGTCGATAGAGAGCCAGCCTCAAACAGGTCTGAGTTCACATTCTGCCACTAATTCATAGTGGTGGGGCAAATCACTTAACCTCTCAGTACCAGTCCCACAACCAGCCCCACCTCCAGCCATGGTACAGCCAACAGAGCGCTAGACTACAGTCAGGAAGACTGGAGTCCAAACCCAGCCTCAGACACCTTAGTAGCTGTGAGCCTCTGCAACCCACAGTTCCCTCATAATAGGATCACAAGGTAATGTTGTAAGGATCACATGAGATAATATTTATAAACCTCTTTGAAACCTTAGTAAAGCACTGTGTAAATACTAGCTATCATTTTTATTATAAATTGGCTCATCTACAGAAACTGAGTTGCCTCCCCTTGCTGTTGTTATAGTGTCCTACTTATAATCCCATTTGGGATTTTCTTGACAAAGATGCTGGAATGGTTTTCCATTTTCTTCTCTAGCTCATTTTACAGATGAAGAAACTGAGGCAAACAGGGATAATGACTTGCCCAGGGTCCCACAACTAGTAAATGGCTGAGAATGGATTTGAATTTGGACTTCCTGACTCCTACCTGACATTCTATTCTCTGGGCCACATAGACATCCCTCAACATCAGTTGATTTTCCTCCCTTGGAAAGTCCCTATGCTAATAAAATCACAGGTTGGGGAAGGAGAGAACACACTCTAGGAAAACAGTCCTTTAAAAATCACAACAGACAGGGGCGGCTAGGTGGCACAGTAAACAGAGCACTGGCCCTGGAGTCAGGAGGACCTGAGTTCAAATACGGCCTCAGACACTTGACACACTTACTAGCTGTGTGACTTTGGGCAAGTCACTTAACCCCAATTGCCCTCCAAAAAGCAAAAAAAAAAGATCACAACAGAGAAAGAAGAGTAACAGGAAGAACAGATATACAATGACCACCTAAATAAATGAAAATGAATGTGATTATAGTGGCTGACCTTGACCCCAGAGATTAGATGATAAAACATAATTCCTTCCTTTCAGTAAGGGACTATAGCTATGAAATGCTGTTTATGTTGGTGAACATGATCATTGTGTTGATTGATTTGCTTAAATATATTTTTTAACCTGTGATAAAAGAAAGGATTAAATGTGTGATAGGGGTGCGGGAGAGAAGGAAAATGCATCTTGGAAACTGACTGTTACGTTAAAAACAAGAGGGATCCATAAAATCTCCCCTCCTTCCGAAAAAGGTATTTTACTAAAAAAAAATCAAGACCTATTACTTAAATTTAAAAGTTTTAAAAACCACTGCCAACTACAACTATTGGAACTCTAAAAAGCAAATGCTCACAGAACATAAAAAGAATACAAACATGGTGAGAATCCCTAGATATCAATAGGTGTGTGAAAACCCATTGTTGGACCAGAAAGGGTAAGAGGGAGGGAACCACATGTATTAAACATATACTATATGCCAGGTACTATGACAATCTCAGAGCTCCAGTCATTAGGGCATATGGCACCCTTCTAAAGGGGACCTGACAGGAGTAGTGTCTCGTCTGGCTTCTTGGAGACTCTGTCTGCGATTTGATAGAAAGTCTATTGAGACTTATCAGGCCTATCAACTACTAGTCATTTTTGTGGTTTGAGTAAAGGATCGTGGCATGAAATGATCATGCCAGAAAATTTTGGAAATTTTAACTAGGGGTTCCTAGTCAGGAAAAGAAGGACTTAGGGTCAAAATGCACTTTAAAAAATCTCTTCAGAATAGGAAGGTTATGGGAAGAGGACAGCTGATTATGTAGATGGTATGAAGAAAGGGAAGGAATTTCATTTTCTGGATGATGCCTTACAATAAAAGGATGGGCTCTTGGCTAGGAAAAATATAAATTTCATGAAGAATAGAAATAACATATTTGCATGGAAATTTTCCAGTCTATTAAATAAGACTTTAAAATGAACATGGAATTGGGGGTGGGGTAGAATGTCAGTTTAGTACAACCTAACAAGCATTTACTAGGTGTCTATTGTGTACACAGTGTTGTGTTGGGCACTGAGCATATAAAGATAAGTTGAAAAGCAGCCCTAGATGTTGTTTATGCCCATATAAAACTATGAAACCCAATAAGACAAAGAACCTCATATACAACATAGGAGCCTAATGGATAGAACCCAATGCCAGAGGGCTCCAGAGCTATCAGTCAAGCCTTTTGGAGAATACTTTGGGGCAGCTGATTACCACATTAGTTCTGTCCCATTCGTGGGTGATGCCAGTTTCTTATGTATCTATCTAGTCATTTAACTCATTTCCTCCACCTACCTAGCCAATCTTTTCCCCTTACATCTCTTTCATATATTCCATCAAATCACTTTAGCAGTGTCATTACTTTAGAAAACCACTTAAAGCTCAATTGGTAAAAGCAAAACATATTAACATCAAAGAAATAGCCACATATGGTAAACTGAAATTTTCATTCAGTCTCCATTCTAACCCCTCTCCCCAAGCAAGAACAGCTCCTCTCAAATTGGTATCCACTGTCTCATACCCTCAGCCACAGGCTTCTCCTTCAGCTTATGGGTCATGGGAGGAAAAGGTAACTATCTGATTATGAACATCTCAGATCTCAGCATAGGAAGGGAAAATTATGAGCAACCCACAAATAGCATCAAGTGGAAATTCTATTTTTGTTCAATGTAAGAGCTACAGAATCTGACAGTCGTCCAGTTTCCTCCCTATGATACCTCTTCATTGACTGACCTAGACATTACCTTACTCATTCTTCAATGGTTACTCATACCTGCTTGATTCTCTGCTAATGGAATGGAAAATTCTTTGGTACAGAGGAGAGCCAAGGCAAGGAGAAAGGTTCTTTTCACACTGGTTTTTCTACTGCTCTTCATTTTACTCAAGCTCACTGATATGTGTGTCATGTACTGGCCTCTGCAAAAACTTCCAGGATTTGTGTATTACATAACCCTGAAGCCTTCTGGAAGATGGAATAAAAGTTAGTTAATCCTCAGATACGTGTTTGCTAAAGAAAGAATACCAGTGGAATAGTTGTCAGGTAAATTACAGCAGAAAATAACTGTAAATTGGAGTAGAAACAAGATGAATGACCTTGGATAATTATAACTCAATATTCATAGTGTGGCATTGGATGAAATGCATTTTAAGTGTTTACACATGGCAAGGACAAATATTTAGGCACTGAGGCTTTGTGGTTTGGGACTCATGAAATAAACATTGCAACAGAAGGGTAGACTTCATTGAAGAGATATAGGGCTGATAGGACAAAATACTATATATCAAGTAGATAATCATAGCTGTGTGCAAAGTCAAAAAAATGATGAACCCTAATGATGAAATAAGAATAAAAGGAGAAAATTAGAAATCATAAAATTGTGGGAGAATACTACAAAATGACCACTAGATAGAAGAAATGGGCAATGCAGTTTGTATTCTCCTATTTTTATCTCTATTTCAGCTACCTAGATGTTTTCTGGAAACCTTATTCTGTTGAAAGAATATCTGCTGTCATCTGCTTAGCTGACAATATTGTTGCTCAGAAAGCCAACAAACTACAAGGAAAACCATTACTTTCCAGGAGAAGGAATTGAATTTGACCAACAAAGAGAAAATGGTAGGTAAAGTAGAAATGACAAGAGCCATGGGGAAAGTATCCAGGTTATTTTAGAGTTAATGAGAACCAAGAACATCACTAGGCTAGAACAGTCCTAGGCTTTAGTCCTAATCATTTAAGTGTGAGCAACTTAAGATAGTGTAGTAAAGGCAGGGACTTTCCTGAGCTCTCCCAAATTCCTCTCTAAATAATATTAAAATAATTCCTCAAAATGAATTTTGGAGTGGCACCAACAAAAAGACGGGTAAAACAATCTTCTAGCCCAAGACAACTTAGAAGGAAGTTTTGTCTCACTGGACTGAGAGTAGAGCTCAGTCTAGCAGGGGCCAGGCCACAGCAAGCCCACAGAAGACCTTGGGGCATGTGCATCAGGGGCAATTGTAAGGGAATCAAACAACTGGTAAGAAGTGGATTACAAAGAACCATTTTCTGGCACTGGGAGCAAGACTCTATTGCATTGCCCAAGTGAGGTTCTAGGTCACAGTCCCAGGATAAGGAAAAGCACTAAAAGGAGCAGGAACCTTTTCCAGAGTGGAAAACAGTGCTTGTGGTCCCTCAAAAACAAGAGCACAGGCCAGGAGAGCAGTGATCACAGCTGTCTTTAGATCATAATACCTTATAAAACATATTTAGATCATATCAACTTATAAAACACCAGAACTGGCTCTGAAAATAGTAGCATGAAAAACCTGAAGCTTGGAACAGTGTTCCCTCAACCCCAAGAGCAGAGTCCACCATTAGCAAAGTTAAAAATCAAGAAATAGACTGGAAATGAGAAGAAGGAGGAGGAGGGGGAGGGGGAGGGGGAGACAGGGGAGGAGAAGAGGAAAGAGGGGGAAATGGAGGGGGAGAGGAAGGGGAGGGGAA
The DNA here is from genome assembly GCF_028583685.1 of Petaurus breviceps papuanus. Taxonomy (NCBI): domain Eukaryota; kingdom Metazoa; phylum Chordata; class Mammalia; order Diprotodontia; family Petauridae; genus Petaurus; species Petaurus breviceps. Next base: position 26,681,860 of record NW_027186457.1, on the reverse strand, counting down.
AGGAAAAGAAGAGGAGGAGAAAAAGGAGGAGGAGAAAAGGAGGAGGAGGAGGAGAAGATGATGAAGAAGAAGATGAAAAAGAAGAACCTAACCATAGAAAATTACTAAAGTGATAAGGAAGATCAAAACCCAAATTCAAAAGAAGACAATGCAATCAAATCTGCTACATCCAAAGCCTCAAATAAAAATGTGAATTGATCTTACACTTCCCCCCAAAAAGAATTCCTGGAAGAGCTCAAGTCAAATAAGACAAGGAGAGGAAAAATTGGGAAAAGAAATGAGAGTGATGGAAGAAAATCATGAATAAAAAGAATCAGGAGCTTGTAAAGGAAACACACACAAAAATATTGAAGAAATTAACACCTTCAAAAAGCAGAACTGGTCAAATGGCAAAAGATGTACAAAATTCCACAGAAGAAAATAGTTCCATAAAAAAAAAAGAATTGGCCAAATGGAAAAAGTGACAAAAAAGCTCAAAGAAGAGTAAGAATTGGGCAATTGGAAGCTAAGGACTCCATGAGACATCAAGAAACAATAAAATAGGGGCAGCTAGGTGGCTCAGCAAGTAAGATCACTAGCCCTAGTGTTGGGATGACCTGGGGGATCGAATCTGGGCTCAGATACTTAGCACCACACCCAGAAATAACTGGCCATGTAACCTTGAGCAAGTTACTTAACCCCAGTTGCTTTTTTAAAAAAGGAAAGAATAAAATAAAACAAAAAGAATGAAAAAAATAGAAGAAAATGTGAAATATCCCATTGGAGAAACAACTGACCTGGAAATAGATTGAGTAAAGATAACTAAAGAACTGCTATACTACCTAAAAACCATAATCAAATAAAAATCCTATAAGAATTGGAAATTGAGAGGATCCCCATCAATTGGGGAATGGCTGAACAAGTTGTTGTATATGATTATAATGGAATATTATTGTTCTATAAGAAATGACAAGCAGGATGATTTCAGAAAAACCCAGAAAGTCTTACATGAACTAATACAAAGTAAAGTGAGCAGACTCAGGAAAACATAATACACAGTAACAGAAATATTGTATGATGAAAAACTGGGAATGACTTAGCTATTCTCAGCAATACAATGATACAAGACAATACCAAAGAACTCATGAAGAAAAATGCTATCTGCCTCCAGAGAAAGAACTGATGTTGTCTGAATACAGACTAAAGCATATTACTTTTCATTTTCTTTCTTTCTTTACTTCTGTCTCTCTTTTTTCCCTTCCTTTCTTTCTTGTCTTTGAAAACAAATAAAATGGACATGACAACAAAGCCAATTATAATTTGATAGGAGTTTTTATTAACCAGCTGGTGACTACCTCCCCAATAGGGAAGATAGCATCGAGTCTCCTGAAAGGTACAATTTAATGAATAATATGTTGCTAACAACAAAGTGTGGTTCCAGGGAGGGGGTACCATTTCTAGTAAAGTCCTGGGTACCTAACAAGAACAGACTTGTATCTGGGCTAACAAGAACAGACGTATCTGGGGTATGTTTCTAGCGACACATATGAAAAGTTCCCTTACTATTATGGCCTATCAGGTGGTTTCCGGGGACCCTGGTAGGGGCCCCTTTTCTGGCAGGTTGTTACTGGGAGGGGGCTTTTGTATATAATTTCTGATGGGCACTTCAGTCTTTTTTCATAAAATGACTAATATGGAAATATGTTTTACATGATTGCACATTTATAACCTATAATAGATTGCTTACCATCCTGGAGGTAGGGAGGACAAAGGGAAGAAGAGAGGGATAGAATTTGGAACTCAAACCTTTTTTAAAAATTTTAAAAATTGTTTTTACATGTAATTGGGAGGATATAATATTATTTTTTAAAGATCTGAAACATCATATTTCAAAAAATTATCAGGGAAAATTGCTCTGACATCATAGAACCAGAGGGTAAAATATAAATTAAAAGAATCCACCAATCACCTCCTAAAAGAGATCTCAAAATGAAAACTCCCAGGGATATTCTAGCTAAATTCTAGATATCTCAGGTCAAGGAGAAAATATTGCAAGCAGTCAAAAAGAAACATCAACTATCATGGCACTACAGTCAGGATAACCCCAGATTTAGCAGCTTCTACATTAAAGGATTGAGGGGCTTAGAATATAATATACCAGAGGGCAAAGGAACTAGGATCACAACCAAGAATCATGTACCCATCGAAATGGAGCATAAACCTTTTCAGGATTCCTGATGAACAGACTAGAGCTGAATAGAAAATATGATGTTCAAATACAAAGTTCAAGAGAAGCACAAAAAGGTAAACAGAAAAGAGATACAATAAGGGATTCAATAATGTACACATTCTTACATTGGAAGATGATACTTGTAATTCTTAAGAACTATATAATTATTAGGGTAGTTGGAAGGAGTATACATAGAAGTCACAGGTGTGAGTTGAGATGATATCCAAAGAAATAAAATGAAAGAATGAGAAAGAGGAATATACTGGGAAAGGGGGGGAGAGGTAAGATGGGGCAAATTTTTTCACATAAAAGAGCAATAAAAGAACTTTTACAGAGGAGGGGGGAAGATTAGTGGTTAACATTTGTACCTTAAACTCACTGAAACTGGTTCAAAGAGGGACTAACATCTACACTCAGTTAGATGTAGAAATCTATCTTGCCCTATAGGGAAGTAGGGGAGAAAGTGGATAACACAATAGGGGAGGGACTGATAGAAGGGAGTGTAGATTGAGGGAAGTGATAGTCACTTTTGAAGAGAGACAAAGTGAAAGGAGAGAAAAGGATAAATAAAGGGAAGTAGAGAAATACACAGAAATCATAACTGAATGTGAATGGAATGAACTCACCTATAAATTATAAGCAGATAGGACAGTGGATTGAAAACCAGAATCCTACAATATTTTGTTTAGAAAAATACACTTGGGGTGGCTAGGTGGCACAGTGAGTACAGCACTGGCCCTGGAGTCAGGAGGACGTGAGTTCAAATCCAGCCTCAGACACTTAACACTTACGAGATGTGTGACCTTGGGCAAATCATTTAACCCCAATTGCCCTGCCTTCCCCCCTCCAAAAAGCAAAAAAAAAAAAGTGCACTTGAAACAGAGATACACACTGAGTAAAAATAAGGAGCTGTAACAGAATCTATTACACTTCAGCTAAAGTTTAAAAAAAAGTTGGGGTAGCAATCATGATATTAGACAAAGGAAAAGCAAAAACAGATCTAATTAAGAGATAAGCAGGGAAAAAAAACATTTTGACAGAAAATGAAGTAATATCAGAACCAAATATATGTACATCAAATGAGCATCGCTTCTAAATTCTTAAAGGAGAAGTTAAATGAGTTATGGGAGAAAATAAGCAGTAAAACTATACTAGTGGGGAACCTCAACTTTCCCCTTTCAGAACTAGATAAATGTAAGCAAAAAAATAAGCAAGAAAAAAGGCAAGGAGATGAACAGAATTTTATAAAAGTTAGATATGCTAGAGCTCTGGAAAATAACTAAGTGGGAATAGTTGATTTTTCTCAGCTACATATTATACTTGCATGAAAATTGACCTTGTTTTAAGGCATAAAAACCTCACAACCAAATGCAGAAAAGCAGAATTATTAAATGCACCTTTTCATACCATTATGCAAGAAAATTGCATTTAATAAACACAGAAGCATAGATTAAAATTAATTACAAACTAAATAATCTAATCCTAAAGAAAATGGATCACAGAATAAATCATAGAAGCAATTAATAATTTCATTGAAGAGTGACAATGAGACAACATACCAAAATTTATGGGATGTGGCCAATACAATACTTAAGGGAAATTTAATATCTCTAGAAACTTACATCAATAAAATAGAGAAAAAGCAGATCAATGAATTGGGAAGTAACTAAAAAAAAAACTACTTAAAGAACAAATTTTATATCTTCAATTACATACCAAATTGTACAACCTGAAAACCAAAGAAAAGATAAATATAATCAAAAGTAAGAAAACTATTAACTAACAAATAAGACTAAGAGGTGGTTTTATGGAGGGATACAAGAAAATAGATAAATCATTGGTTAATTTGAGTTTTTTAAAGGAAGGAAAAAAACAAATTACCACTACCAAAAAATGAAAACAGTAAATTCACCATCAATGAAGAGGAAAATAAAGCAATTATTGGGAGCTATTTTGCCCAGTTACATGCCAATAAATCTAACATTCTAAGTGATTACAAAAATATAAATTGCCTATATTAATGGGAGAGGAAATAGAGTACTGAAATAACTCTATCTTAGAAAAAGAAATTGGACAAGCTATCAATAACTCCCTAACAAAAATCACCATGGCCAGACGGATTCACAAGTGAATTCTACCAAACTTTTAAATAACATTTAGTTTCAATGCTATACAAACTATTTGAAAAAAATAGACAAAAAGGAGGCCTACCAAACTCCTTTTATGACACAAGTATGGTGCTGATACTAAACCAGGAGGAACAAAAATAGAGGAAAAAAAAACCTGTAGACCAATTTCCTAATGAATATTGATACAAAAAAATTAAATAAAATACTAGAAAGATTACAGCAAAATATGACAAAGATCATGCATTATGATGGAGTGAGATTTATACCAGGAATGCAAGTCTGGTTCAATATTAGGAAAACCATCAGTATAATTGACCATATAAATTACAAAGTCCAGATAAATAATATAATTATCTCTATGGGTACAGAAAAACCTTTTGACAAAATAAAACACTCATTCCCATTTGAAAAAAAAACACTAGAAAGCATAAAATAAATAGAGCTTTCCTTAAAACTAGAGGTTTTGTTGTTGTTCTAGTGACATACAACACTTTATGAGTTCATTTATGGCTTTCTTGGCAAAGATACTACAATGAATTGCCATTTACTTTTCCATTTCATCTTACAGATGAGAACCTTAGGCAAAAGGAGTTCATTGACTTGCCTGGAGTCACACAATTAGCAAGTATCTGAGGCCAGATTTGAACTCATTAAGATGAGTCTTCCAGATTCCAAGTCCAGTGCTCTATCTACTGTGCTCCCTAGCTACCCCAAAAAAAATGATAAATGATATTTATCTAAAATGATCAGCAAGCATTATCTGTAATGGAAATAAGATAGAAGTTTTCCCAATAAAATCAGGTTGAAACAAGGGTGCCCAATATTATTCAATATTGTATCAACAATGCTAACTATAGAAATGAGGAAAAAAAAGATTGAAGGAATTAGAATAGATGATAAGGAAATGAAACTATCATTCTTTACAGATGATATGATGGTATACTTGAAGAATCCTACAAAATCAACTTAAAAACCAGTTGAAATAATTAACAACTTTAGCCAAGTTGTAGGATATAAAATGAATTCACATAAATCATTGGCATTTAGAGATAGACAGACAGACAGACAGACAGACAGACAGATAGATAGATAGATAGATAGATAGATAGATAGATAGATAGAAAATTACCAACAAAGGCCAACAGCAAAAGAAAGAAAGAGAAATTCAATTTAAAACAACTGCATACAATACAAAATACATGGGAGTCTACCTGTTAACCCAGGAAATACATGAGCACAAATATAAAACACTTTTCAAACAAATACAGTTTTAACAAGTAGAAAAATATTAATTGCTCATGTGTAGGCCAAGTCAATATAATAAAAATGAAAATCTACCTAAATTAAATTACTTATTCAGTTCCATACCAATAAAACTACAAAAAAATTATATTACAGAATTCATCTAGATGAATAAGAATATCAAGTAAATCAGTAGGGAAAAATGTGAAAGAAGGTGATCTAATAATACCAAATCTCAAGTAATATTAAAAAGTGATAATCATCAAAAACAATCTAGTACTGACTAACAAATAGAGTAATGTATCATTAGAATAGACTAGGTATACGATACACAGTAGTAAATTACCATAATAATGTAGTGTTTGATAAACCCAAAGATTCAAGCTTTGGGGACAAGAACTTACTATTTGATAAGAACTGCTGGGAAAACTGGAAAGCAGTTTGGCAGAAACTTGGTATACACTAACATTCACACCCTATATCAACATTAGGTCAAAATGGGTATGTGATTTGGACATAAAGGGTGATACTATAAGCAAATTAGGAAACCAAGAGATAGTTTACCTGTCAGATCCATGGATAAGGGAAGAATTTATGACCAAACAAGGAAGAGAGACCATTATAGAATGTAAAATGAATTATTCTTTTTAAATTTTTTTCATTTTTCAAATGCTTTATTAGCTTCTGATTTCCATCATTCATTTCCACCAGATTTTGAGTTATAAATTTTCTCTCCATTTTTCCCCTAGCCAGCACCCCAAAATAGCAATCCCACAGGATATCCCCTCCTCCAATCTGCTCTCTCCCATATCTTCTCCCATACCCCCTTCGACTTTTCCAGTAGGGCATGGTGGATCTTTATGCCCCAGTGCCTGTATATCTTATTTCCCAATTACATGTAAAATACTATAAATAATAGTATATATATATATATATATATATATATATATATTTTTATAATTTTAAATATTTGTTTTTAAAACTTTGCATTCCAGATTCATTCCCTTCTTCTCTTGTCACCCACCCTTACTGGGAAGATAAGCAGTTCAGTATAAGTTGTACATGTGTAGCTAATGCAAAACATTAACATAGTAGATATACTGTAAAAGACTGACTATATTTCCCTCCCTCCTATCTCACCTCCCACTTGTTCTATTCTCTACTTTGATCCCATCCTTTTTCAAAAGTGGGTGCTTCCAACTTCCCTCCCCCCCACCTGCCCCCCCCTTCCACCTCCCCCCCTCTTATCCCCTTCCCCCCTACTTTCCTGTAAGGTGAGATACCGTATTTATTGTGTATTTCATTCCCTCCCAAGGCAAATTAAATGAGAATAATGTTGACCCATTCCCTTTTGCTTTCTTATCCTTCCCCTCCATTGTAACCATTTTCCCTTGCCTCTTCTAAATGAGATAGTTTCCCCCATTCTGTCTCTCTCCATCACCTCTCAATATATTCCTCTCTCACCTCTTAATTTCACCTTTTAAGTATCATCCCTTCCTATTAAATTGGTTCTGTACCCTCTATCTATGTGTACCTGTACACATATATACACACATTCACATAGGTATTCATACGCCTGCATTCCCTCTGATATAGATATATACATACACACACACACACACACACACACACACATATATATTTCTATTCCCTTCAACTATTATCATACTTGAGAAAAGTTTCATCAGTTACAATTATCATTTTTCCATGTAGGAAAGTTAATAGTTCAACTTTGATCAGTGACTTATGATTTCTTTTCCCTGTTTACCTTCTCATGCTTCTCTTTCTTCTTGTATCTGAAGGTCAAATTTTCTATTCAACTCTGGTTTTTTCAGCAAGAATGCTTGAAAGTCCTCTTTTTCACTGAATGACCATATTTTCCCCTGAAACATGATACTCAGTTTTGCTGGGTAGGTGATTCTTGGTTTTAATCCCAGCTCCTTTGCCCTCCAGAATGTCATATTCCAGGCCCTTCAATCCCTCAGTGTAGAAACTGCCAGATCCTGTGTTATCCTGATTGTGTTTCCACAATATTCAAATTGTTTCTTCCTGGCTACTCATAATATTCTCTCCTTGATCTCGGAATTCTAGAACCTGGCTATAATATTCCTAGAAGTTTTCTTTTCGGGATCTTTTTCAGAAGGTGATCGGTGGATTCTTTCAACCTCTATTTTGCCTTCTGGTTCTAAAACATTAGGGCAATTTTCCTTGAGAATTTCTTGGAGGATGATTTCTAGGTTCTTTCTTTGATCATGGCTTTCAGGTAGACAAATAATTTTTAAATTATCTTTCCTGGATCTATTTTCCAGGTCAGTGGTTTTTCCCATGAGATATTTCACATTGCCTTCTATTCATTTGTTTGGATCTGTTTAACAGCATCTTGATTTCTCCTCAAGTCACTAGCTTCCCTTGAATCCATTCTAAATCTGAGGGAATGATTCTCCTCAGTGAGCTTTTGAGTTTCTCTGTCCATCAGCAAATTTGGCTTTTTAAGACATTCCTCTCCTCCTTGACTTTTTGAGCCTCTTTTGCCATTTGAGTTGGTTTGTTTTGTAAGGTGTGATTTTCCTCAGTCAGGCTGTTGACTCTCATTTCATAATTTTCTTGCATTGTTCTCATTTCTCTTCCCAATTTTTCCTCCACTTCTCTTATCTGCTTCTCAAGGTCTTCTATGGCCTGTAACCAGCTTTTATTTTCCTTGGAAGCTTTTGGTGCAGGAGTTCTGACTTCACTGTCTTCTTCCTGTTCCATGCTTTGATCCTTTTTGTCCCCAAAATAGGAATCTAATGTTGGATTCTTCTGTTTGCTTTGTTTCCTTTGCCTGGTCATGTTGCCACTCAATTACTTGACTTTTGGACTTATTGCCACAGTAGGACTCTGCTACCAGACAGGGGAGCTTCTGTCCCAAACGCTGGGGTTTTCTCAGCTGCCAGAGGTATTAGTTAGGTGCCCTCTCTAAAGCCTCCACATGATGTGGCAAGCAGGTCACACACCTCAGTACCTCCACCCTAGACTGAAATCCATATCCAAGCAGGTTAAAGCAAGAGCGATTGCCCCTCAGACTGGTCTCTTGGTCCCCCTACAGTCTGCAGGCCAGGAGCTGAAGCTGAAGTGTGGTGCCGGCTGGGCCAAGGCTTCTCAGAGGCTTCTCGCCCTGGGGGCAAAAGCCAAGCTCTCCCAACTACTGGCCCAAAGTCCACACTGCCCTGATCTCTCTTTGTCCTTTGCATCTATGTGTTGATAATTCTGGATTGCCACAGCTGCTGGTTATCTGGAGTACCTCCAGCCGGAGGCTGGTCAGGCCCGCCCTGGGCCTAAAACCTCAGCGTGGGGTTGAGCTGTGCTCCCAGATGTCTGAGCTGTCTGATTCCTGCAGTCCTGCCGGGCTGTCTTCAGTGGGAGGTTAGCTTCTCTGTGTCATTTTGTGGGTTCTGTAGCTCCAAAGTTTGTTCAGAGTTCCCTTTTACATGAATTGGGGAAGGCGGAAGCTGGAGCCCCACGAAGGTCCTGTTTCTACTCTGTCATCTTGACTCTGCCCCGAAAAAGGAATAATTCTGATTATATTAAATTTAAAAGTTTTTACAAACAAAACCAATGCAGCCAAGATTAGAAGGAAAGCAGAAAATTAGGAGAAATTTTTATAGAAGTTTTTTGATTAAAGCTCATTTCTCAAATATATAGAGAACTGAGTCAAATATATAACAATATAGGTCATTCCCCAATTGATAAATAGTGAAGGGATATGAACAGGAAGTTTTCAGAAGAAGAAATCAAAGCTATTTATAGTCATTTAAAATTGCTCTAAATCCCCATTGATTAGATAAATATAAATGAAAACAATTCTGACGTACCACCTTATACTCATCAGATTGACTACTATGACAGAAAAGGAAATGACAAATGTTGGAGGAGATATGAAAAAATTGGGACACTAATGCACTGCTGGGTTTACCTGTGAACTAGTTCAACCATTCTGGAGAACAATTTGAATATATGCCCAAAGGGCATACACTTTATGTATATACCCTTTGACCTACAAATACTACTACTGAGTCTGTATCACAAAGGAAAAAAATAAAAGGAAAGGGACCTATAGGTACAAAAATATTTATAGCAGTTCTTTTTCTGATGGCAAAGAATTGGAAATTGAAGAAATGCCCATCGATTGGGGAATGACTGAAACACTGTGGTATATAATTTTTATGGAATACTATTGTACTATAAGAAAGGATGAGCAGATAGATTTCAGAAAAACCTGGAAAGACTTACATGAACTGATGCAAAGTGAAGTCATGAGAACCAGGAGAACAATGTACATAGTAACAGCACTATTGTATGATGATCAACTGTGAATAACTCAGCTATTCTCATACAATGATCTAAGACAATTCCAAAGGCCTTATGGTGAAAAAATTCTATCTACTTTCAAAGAAAGAAATGGTAGAATCTGAACATAGATTGATGCATACTTTTTTTTAAATTTTCTTTATTTTTCATGGTTTTTTTACTAATATGACTAATATAGAATATTGTGTAATATTTGAATAATATGGAAATAAGTTTTGTACCATTGCACATGTATAGACTGTATCAAATTGCTTGCCTTCTAAAGGTAGGGCATTTTGAACTAAAACAATTTTAAATGAATATTAAAACTGTTTTATATATAATTGAAAAAATAAAATATTTTTAAAAAACAAATGTGACCAACAAGTTGAAACCCTTCCATGGGAAATGGATTACATCAAAATGTCACTTTTTGCTATAATTAAAACCAGTTGTCAAAGATTTTGCTCTTAAATATGCTCCAAGACTTAGTACTGGACCTTTGTCTCACTCTACATTTTCTCCCTTGGTTATCTCCCATAGGCCTCACAGTCACTCAGTTTCAGAACCTTAGAATGTCACAATCACATTTGACTCTTCTCTGCCATATTCATATCCAATAACTGACAATTCTACCTTGATTGCATATTTTTCTTTTTTATTGATTGCATATTTTTCCATCCATATCTTTCTCCCACTATCTTCTTCACATCAAACCTTTCTACAAAGCATCTGAATTCTTACAATGATTTATTGTTCTTGCCTCCAGTAGCTACCCTTTCCCTCTATCTATCATACAGTTACCAAAATTACCTTCATAAAACTTAGTCATTCTCCCTCTCAAAAATATTCCCTGCATCTCTGTTCCTTCTAGGAAAAAGTCCCTCAGCCTAAACACCTGTTCTCCAAACTTCTGTCTTCTGCCACCTTGCATTCCCCTAGGCCAACCATGATACCTGGAATGCATTCTGTCTTCCTCTCTGCCCTTCAGAATCTTTATTTTCTTCCCTCAAATGCTCAGGTCAGGTGTCACTTCTATAAAGACTTCCTTCATCTGAAGTCTGTAGTCTGAGAATAAATCTCACTAAGTATGGAAAGGCTCATCTCTATAACTTTGCCCCAGGTGATGAATTATTCAATAAAACTCTTGAGAAAATTGAATAGCACTATGGTGAAAAACAAGATTTAGATTCACATTTAACATCATATAATACAATAATTTTAAAGTGGGTCAAGAGTTTAAATATTTTAAAAACCATTTTTTAAATTAGAAGAAAATGGCATAATATACTTCTTGTACTTGAAGAGGAGGACGTTTTTATCAGTTAAATAGAAGAAATTATAGAAAACAAAACAGATAGAATTGAGTACATAGCAATAGAGTTCTGCATACTATACAGTGATACTTCCATGATTTAAAGAAAAAACAGGAAAAATAATCTTTGCTATAAATATTTCTGTTAAAAGTCTGATCAACAAGAATCTATAAAGAACACTAATTTGTAAGAGTAAGATCAGTTCCCAAGGATAAATGGTCAAAAGATATGAATGTGTAGATTTCAAAGAAAGATATATGTGTCAATAGCCTCCTGAAATATAGTTCATAGTTTCTAATAGAGAATTGCAAACAGAACAACTGTGAAGCACTAACTTACATTTATTCATTTAAATTCAAGACTCCTTTTACATGCAAGGCACTCTTACTGATGCACTTGTTAAATTCAACTAAGGAATATGACACAGACAAGGAAGCACCAAATAATTTAGGCAGAAAGAGAACCATAACAACTAGAAGAAATCTAGGAAAGCTTCACAGAGGAAATGAGACCAGATATGACTCTTGACAAAAAGGAATAAAGTTTTCTAAAAGGCAGAAATTTTAAAAAGAGTGAATTCCAGGCACAGAGAGTAGATGGTTTGTATGAAGCCTGGAGGGAGAAGATGCAATGATGAGTTTAAAGAACAAATGAAGTTTGAATAAAAGACAAAGTGCATAAAAGAGAATAATATGAATTAAAACTAAGGCCAACTTATGGAGGGCCTTACAAACCAATGTAAAAAGTTTTTATTATAGAGAGCCAGGAAAGATTCTTTTAGCAGGAGAAGAGCCTGTGCCTCAGGGAGATTACCCTGGCTGTTCTATGAATAGATGAATAGGACATGGGAGAGTAAATGGTAGTCTAAATGAGATAAATCCTACCTAGTGGGATGTGAAGAAATAGGTACAACATTATACCACTGATGGAATTGTGAATTAATGTTATTAATTTTTTTTTGGAAATGAATATAAAAGTTAGATAGAATTTAAAAACTTTTCATATCCCTTGCTCAGCAAGGCCACAACTGAAAAATTTCCCCTAGGATATTATTAAAAGAAAAAATTCAGAATGAAAATATTCATAAATTTTGCTTGTTATAACAAAAATAGCAATAATCTATACATCCAATGATTGAGGAATGGCTGAACAAATTTTGATATGTTGCTACAATAGAGGGCTTTGCTTTCTAAGAAATGCATCTATTAAGAACATTAAGGATAGGGGGCGACTAGGTGGCATGGTGAATAGAGCACCAGCCCTGGAGTCAGGAGGACCTGAATTCAAATCTGGCCTCAGACACTTGACACAAAAACTAGCCTGTGACCTTGGGCAAGTCACTTAACCCCAATTGCCCTTTCTCCCCTCCAAAAAGCAAAAAAAAAAAAAAAAAAAGGAGGTAAGGCAGCCATGTACAGAGAATGAGGGATGACCAATAGACAATCTGAGTGCTGATGTGATTCAAGAATAGCAGAAGACCTAAAGGAAGATCTTCAGCACATAGTCCTATAGAACAAGCTGAGGCTTATGAAACATCCTCACAACTAACATTTAAATATCACTTACTGTGTGCCAGGCACTGTGCTCAGCACTTTAAAGTCATTATCTTGTTGGAATCACACAGCAACCCGAGGAAGTAGAGGCTATAATTATCCCTGTTTTCAGATGAGGAAACTGAGGCAAATAAATGTTAAGTAGCTTGACAAGGATCACACAGTTAAGAAGTATCTGAGGAAGGGGTGGCTAGGTTGTGCAGTGGGTAGAGCACCGGCCCTGGAGTCAGGAGGACCTGAGTTTGGGTCCAGCTTCAGACATTTAACACAAAAACTAGCTGTGTGACCTTGGGCAAGTCACTTAACCCCAATTGCCCTCCAAAAAGCAAAATAAAAATAAAAAATAAGAAGTATCTGAGGCTAGATTTGAACTCAGGTCTTCCTGACCCTAGGCCCCAGACTCTATCCACTGTAGCACCCAAATGCCCAGAGCAACACCAAAAATAAAATTGACTTTAATGTTATATTGGGGAGGGCAGAAGGAGGAATAGATAGCTTCCTCTTCAGAAGGTCTGTATGCATTCTCTTTGGGGGAAACAACATGCCAATTAATTAGTTCTAAAGGTTCAGAAATCTTTCCACTCTGGTCCCAGAAGCATTTGACAAGCACCTATTACATGCCTGTGGCTCTCCTCTTCCTTCTCACATACGCCATATTCTCCAACTTTCCAACTTCTTCTTTCCTCACTGTTTCCTCAGTTTTTTTCCTTTGTTTTCTTCTTCTTCTCTCTTTTCTTCCATCGTACAGGGGGACGCTTTATCCCTTTTGAAAAGCTGATAGATCAGTATTACTCCCAACAAAGTCTCTTTGGATCACTGAAACAGCTCTCTCCCCCCTCCCCCCTGGCAGACAACCTCTCTCTCTCTCTCTCTCTCTCTCTCCATCCCTGACAAAAGTGAGATTCCCCTGTTCCTCATGGCTTCCTGTCTGCTCCCCAACAAACTGTCTGCTTGTTGTACCTGTCTGCTCTGCTGGGAGTTCCTGAGCAAAGCTTTTAATAGCATGCTTCCCTCCTCATCGAATTAACTGAGGATAACTCACCCAGGTGCTTCTCATCAGTAATTATTAGTTATCATACCACTTACAACACCAGAATGCAAACAGTAGCTGCACCTAGAAGTAATTAGCAAATAACTGCCAAATGGCTTTGCTAAAAAATTCCAAACTCTCAGTCGCTTCTCACTTCTTCTCTTCCCTCTCTTTTTACTGCTCACCTTTCCCTGTTTTTCCTCTCCCTTTACTCACCCTCTAATTCGCCCTAGGGTCATTTCTTCCATTACAATTGATTTTCTTAGTTTATGGGCATGATGCTAATTGCAGCAATACTGTTTTCATTAAATTTGAGCAGTTTTCTCTCTTTTTCCTTTTTTTCGTCATTCATTTATAATGAATTCATTAAATGCCTATTGCCAGGAGTATAGGATTACAGGATGATACAGTAGCAGGAAGGGAACCAGAAATCACCCAGTACAACTGTCTCATTTCATTGATGAGGACTCCAGTTGATGAGGTATGGGCTCTGGGAGCCCCCTTGAGCTCTCCTTGAATCTTAGAGTTATAGGCTCTGGGAATCCCCCTTGAATTGTGATTAAATCATCCCATTTGATGAGGCATTTGCATGAGGCCATAAGCCTTACATTACAGCTGGGCCCAGTCACTGGTCTCATGAGGCAGCTCCCCCAGCCCCTTCTTCTGCATCCCAACCCTTTTCCCCTTGTTTCCCCTTCCCTTTTCCTCTAGACCAACACCTCTCATTTCTTGCCTCCTACACCATCCATATCTCCTACCCTGCATCTCCCAGCATGGCTCCTCCCCACTTAGGGACTTCTGCTCATGTCCCAGCCACTGTCTTGCTGAGGTGTCTCCCTCTGGGGCCCCTCCCCCTGAGGCAACACCCACTAAGGCCTCAGGCCTTACCCCCATGGCAGTCATAGAGGATCTCCTCTTCTGACCCTTTCCCTTCTCATGTGCCAGCTGACCTTCCCCCTTGCCAGCCAGATCCCCCAGTCTTTCAGTCTGATCCAGTTCAGCCACCACCCCCCAGTCACTCTCTCACAGGAAGTGGGACTTCCAATCTCCCTTCTCAAGCCCCTGTCCCCACACCCCCTTCAGGACTTTTTCCTTTAAGGGAAGTAGCTCTCTCATCAGGTGGGACAACTAGAGTGCATGTCCCATTCTCCATTTTGGATCTCAATCAAATTAAAGAAAAGTTGGGTAAGTTCTCCAAAAACCCAACAAAGTTTACTGAAGGCTTTGGGGACTTTTCATTGCAATTCAAGCTTTCTTGGGGTGATTTGCATATCTTCTTCTCTACCTGTTGTTCCACTGAGAAGAGGAGAATCTGTGAACAAGCCCCCAAATTTGGGGATCCTTTGGCTAGCAATGACCCCAGAAAATACCCCCCAGGAACAGCTGCTATTTCCACTAGTGACCCAGGATGGGATTATCATATCTGGGAAGATAGAGAAAAGAGAGACCATATGGTACTTTGCCTGTGAGAAGGCCTAAGAATTGCATTTCAAAAGCAAGTAAATATCAGAAAGTTAGAGAAATTTCTCAGACAAATCAAGAAAACCCCACCCTTTTCCTAGATAGACTTGTAGAAACTATTAAAAGGTATACAAATTTAGATCCTGACTCTATAGAAGGGGCAGCAATCCTTAACATGTATTTCATTAGTCAGTCTGCTCCAGATATTAGTAGGAAACTGCAGAAATTGGCAATGGGACCCCAAACACCTCAGGCCCAATTTCTGGAGATGGCCTTTGGAGTCTTTAATAATAGATATCTGGTTGCAGCAGAGGAGAAAGAATGCAGGGAATGAACCAGAGACAGAGAACATGCTGAATTCTTGGCTGCTGCCATGGCCAGGAAAAGTCCCTCCAGGGGACCCCCTTGGAGGAAGCCCAGTCACTTGGGCAGTGGGGAAACCTGCTTTTGATGCAACAAGGAGGGTGACTGGTCCAAAGAGTGCCCCTCCAGGGCACCACCCCAGGGGGAACCCCAGGAACCAATGCTTCTAGAACTGTGCCCATCTGACCAGGAGGGACATTGGAGGAAGGATGGTCACCCAGGTAAAGGTGGTAGAGTCACCTCCCAGTACCCTGTCCTCCAGTCTTCTCAAGACTCAGAATGATGGGGAAGCCTAGGACTTGGCAGTGCTCCCACCTTCTACATTTACCTTGCTGAGCCCTGGGCAAGTATTGAGGTCGAAGGCAAGGTTACCTGATTTCTGATAGATATGGAAGCTATGTTCTTTATTTTAATTAGTTACTCTGGCCCTACTCAGCCCTCCAACCCATTGGGTCATGGGCATAGAAGGGAAAACTAAGGGATGTCTCAAGACATATCCCCTCTCCTGCCTATTTGAGGATCTGTTGTTTGAACACTTCTTTCTTATTATCTCCTCTTGCCCAGCCCCTTGTTGGGAAGGGATCTGATGGTGAAATTAGGGTGTCAATTTTATCTAGTTAAAGTTCCCATCTCCTTTTGCCCTCTGTTCACCAGACCCCCCCCTCCACAATCCCCCAGAAGTGTGGGAGACAGTTGAGCCAATTGTCTGGGATCAGAGAATTCCTGGGAGAGCTACTCATGCCACCCCAGTTACTGTTCGCCTCCAAGATCCTAATGTGTTCCCCCATCACCATCCATATCCAATCAAGCCTGAGGCCTGGGAAGGATGACAGCCATTAATTGAAAAATTCCTAAAATATTAAATCCTTGTCCCTTGCCAATCTCCATGTAATACCTCAATTCTTCCTGTGAAAAAGCCTAATGGAGAATACTGCATGGTTCAAGATCTCAGGGCTGTTAACAAAGCTGTCATCCCTATACACCCCATAATCCCCAGTTCATATACAATACTTAGTCAGATCCCTGGGGGCACCCAATGGTTTTCCACCCTAGATCTCAAAGATGCCCTTCTCCTTTTGGCCTTGCCATAGTCATCTTTAATTCCAGCCAGGAAAGTTGTCTTTTGTACCAGGGAAATTGTCTTTCCTCTAATTTTTTTTAGTGCCTGTTTGGTCTTCCTTTGCTTAACCTTCTTGCCAGGTTTGTCTCCTCCAGGGTTCAAGCCATCAACCTCTGGATGATCACTAAGGCTATGCAAATTTCTGACTGAATCCAAGTTCTCCAGCCCACTGGACCTGGCATCATCCATGTTCCAGAGTCTGACCCCTTGAATGTCAAGTCTGACCCCCCCTGAACGGGACCCAGAGAGGCAGGGACAGCTCTACGCCCCTTTCCAGCAGGAAGTACTTTCAGAAGCTGAGACATTTACCCTTTACTCCAAAGGAATTTGGGTCCCATTTGTTTGAGGGGGGGGGGGTGGCGGGGAATGACGTGATATGGGCTCTGGCCCCTTTATGGCCCCTTTAGCTCTCCTTGAATCTTTGAGGTAAAGGCTCTAGGAACCCCCCTTGAACTCTGATTAAATCATCCCATTTGATGAGTCATTTGCATGAGGCCATAAACCTTACATTGTGGTTGGGCCCAGATCTCTGTTACTAGCCTAGCCCTCCATTATCCATCTACTTCCCACCCTTGAGCCTATCAAAACATCAATCCACCCTTGATATGGCATAGCTCACCATTGTCTGTGGCTCCAGGTAGCCTCCGGCAACTTCCCACCCTTAATCACTCATTGACCTCATCTGATTCCTCCTGAAGACCCTCCCCAAACTCCTCTTCTAAACCACCCCTAGATTCCTCCTACAACTTTCTATATATAAGATCCCATCTTCCCTCCATGTGGTGTGAGAGCACCATAGAATGACCTAGCACAGACTTACTCTGTGTCTAATACAAGTGAACTTTTAATAAACTTACTTTTCTTTGGCTGAGAGAAAACTTGAATCAAATTCATTCAGCAGGACCCAGCATGTTGGTATTTTGGGGTCTCCAGAGCAACCCTAACCCTCTTTATGGGTAACTTCTTCACAGTAACATTAAGTGAAACTTACAAAGATGAGGGACAAAAGTGACCAAATTCTTCTGACTTGTAGCCCAGACACTTCCCTATTTTAAATCATAAAGTATGAAGGAAATTCTAAGATCTTCCTTTCCAATCCCCTCCTTTTATAAATAAGGGAATGAAGACTCAATAAAAGGAAGAGAGAGGGAGGGAAACAAGCATTTATTAAGCCCCTACTATGTGCCAGTCACTGGGTCAAATTCTTTACAAATGTTGTCTCAGTACAATCAGTGAAAGAATTCGGCACCTGATGCCAGGTCTTCTCATCCCAAGTTTAGTACTCTTTTCAGTTCATCAAGCTACCTCTTCTCACCTTGATTCAGTCTCACCTCACCTTGTCACTGCTAAAATTTGCTTTGCAGCCAATTTTCTTTAATTTCATTCCATCTCACAAAAAAAGAAAAGAAGAAAAAAAAATCCATAGACAATTGAGGCTCAGAGAATTGAGAATCATCCATTTAAACTTTTAAACTCAATGCAAAATCTTTCATAAATGCCCTAAAGCCAGGAACAAGTAGCAATTCATTATTTGTGAGGTGACATGATAAACAGGAAAAGTACCAGGTTTTCAGATAAAGTGACTTAATCTCTGGAGGGGTCCCCAAAGTGCCCCCCAGAATACAGGAACTCATTCCAACTAGAATTCTTGGCAGAGTTCAGCTTAATGAGAAAATTAAAAACAGAATCAGTAGAAGGACAGAGGTTGTCATTTCAGTCACTTAAGTTCTGAAGCAGAGGCAAAGACAGCAGAGTAGGCTTTCAGATTTAGGTGGATAGGGGTTGGGGTTGCTATTTTCATTCTAAATAGAAATTCAACTTCAAAGGAAAACTACAAACTGATGCACCTTATAAATGAAAAACTGTAGAAAGAAGCCAGCCAGGTAGAGCAGTGGATGGAGCCCTAGACTTGGAATTAGGGAGACCTAAATTCAAATCCAGCTCAGAGATTCACTAGCTAAGTGACCCCGGGAAAGTTGCTTAACCTCTGTTTGCCTCCTGTGTAAAATAGGGATAACAGAAATACCTACATCACAAGGTTGTGGATCAAATGAGATAATCTTCGTAAAGTGCTTTGTCAACCTTAAAGCATAATATAATTGCTATGGGGGTGGAGAGAAGACAAGCAGGTCACATGAAGGTTCACCAATGATTTACCTTTGTGCTCCACTGATATCCCTGAATTTATCCATTTAAAATGTATTCAGAGGGGCGGCTAGGTGGTGCAGTGAATAGAGCACCAGTCCTGGAGTCAGGAGGACCTGAGTTCAAATCCAGCCTAAGACATTTAACACTTAACTAGCTGTGTGACTTTGGGCAAGTCACTTAACCCCAATTGCCCCTCCAAACAAAATAAATAAAATAAAATGTATTTGGCCTTATTTAGCCTTATTTGACAGGGGTGGGGAATCTGTGGCCTTAAGACCACATGTGACCTTGTAGGTCCATGTTTGTGGCTTTTTGACTGAGTCCAAGTTTTGCAAAACAAATTATTTTATTAAGGGGATTTGTTTTGTGAAGTTTGAATTCGGTCAAAGAGCTGCACTTGAGGACCTAGAGGGCCACAAGTGGTCTTAAGGCTGCAAGTTCCCCATTCAAGGGACTATGCTAGGCACTAGAAATAGAAGAACAGAAAAAAGAAATAGTCCCTTCTCTCAAGTATTTATACAGAGACAAAAACACTTACACAGAGAATTAAATATAAGATATACACAACACAAAATTAAAGTAACTTTGGGAAACCATTAACAGACTCAATGATCCTGGAATCTTTGGGCAGATTTCATCATCAACTATCATCCTCTGTGGTCTGACCCATCCATGACAATCCCTGGCTGCTCTTGAAATTCTGGTCCTCCTGGAAACATACAAACAGGATACATCTCCCCAGGGAGACCCAAAAACTCATACAACTAGGGGGAAATGAATGGAAAGAAACCCACTGATTCCATGTCCTTGTTCATGGATCTCACATGAAAATTACATTGTGGCAATGGTGCAAGACTAGAGAGGGAGAAACAAACATTTATTAAGCACCTACTATGTGCCAGGGTAAGCATTTTACAAATATTATCTCATTCAATCCTCACAACAACACTGTAAGGTGGATCCCCATTTTACAGTTGAGAAAATTGAGGCAGCCAGAGGTTAATTGACTTGTAATGGTCATACAGTTAGAAGTTAGCTGAAGTTGGATTTGAACTCAAGTCTTCCTAATTCCTAACTCCAAGACCTAGCTCATGTCAGACAGATCACCAACAGCTGTTTTCTGCTTCATGGGTGATAAGCAATAGATTTGAATACTGTCATATGTACTGTCTGATAGCTTACTACTACATCTGGGAAAGTCAGTCTTTTCCTATCTCCCTGTTAACAGCTCCCTTGGTTACATGTGATTTATGTCTGGGGACATATGACTTTGTTGATTTCCTTTCTGACTCTTACATTACTGACAACCCAAGACTTTCTGGAATTCATCTAAAAAACTGTACTATTGGGTTATTGATGAAAAATAGTTGTTAAGCAAAGTGGATTAAAGAGTACTTTATATTCAGCCTGCCAACCTTTCTATACTGTGAGTAAATCATTCCTTTCATCAGGTGGTTGAGATTACTGTCTTATTTTGGAAATAAATTATTTTAGTTTTCCAATTGTATTCATTTGGGGCCTATTCCCCTAGCCAACCTAGCAGATACATTTTTCAACTTTACCTAATGAAAGCTATGTTTGTTGTGTTCTTCCTTGCCTGTATCTCAGGATAAATTCTTAAAGGTACTCTATAAAAGTGCCATCACTTCTCAGTGAAATCCTTATTATCAGGGATGAATGTAACACACTAATAAATAAATATATATATATATATATATATATGATATATATACACATATACATAAGTGCATGTATATATGTATATGCAAGTATGTATATGTGTGTATGTGTGCATGTGTGTATATATATGTATATATACACATACACATATTCTTGTTTGTCCCCAATTTGGGAGATTTTTCTGGATACTAAAAAATTCTTCCCATTATATTTTATTTCCATTTCAACCAAAGGTATCCTTGCACTTCAAACAATCCTTCCCATACCCCACTTTAGGTACTAGAAATTATAGGAACTTTTAGACAGGTACAGAAATCACCTTCATAAACACAAGATAAAGGAAATGTGGTTAAACAGGAGTTTCAGTGAAAAAGATCTTGGGATTTAAGTCAATAGTACCATTTGGTGGCCAACAAATCTGCATTAAGAGAAATAGAAAGTCCAAAGTGAGGAAGGGGATGGTTCTGCTGTGGTCTGTCTCATCAGGGGTGCTCAGTTCTGGGTACCACATTTCAGGGAGGACACAGATACCCCAGAGAACACCCAGGAAAGTATGACCAGGAGGGTGAGAAGGCTATAGTTTGTGCTATATGAGAAGCATTTTATAGGACATTTGGTTGAAAGAACCATGAGAAAAGAAAACTGGGAGGGAGCAAACATTAGGGCTATTTTCCAGTATTTAAAGGGCTATCCTGTGGAAGTGGGATGAGCTATGTTCTTCTGGACCCCATAACTAGGAGCAAGGGTTGGAAGTCCAAGAGTGGAAGACTTGAGTTTGAAGTAATGGAAAATTTCCTAAAAGTTAGGGCTAGTAAAACATAAAATGAACTGCTTCAGGAGGTAGTAGATTCCCTGTCTCTCAAGGTTTTCTAACATAAGGAGAGTGGTCCCTTGTCCACCGTGGAGTAAGGAGGATTCTTGGTTAATTACAGGTGGGATGAGATGGCCCTGGGCCCTTTCAGACTCTGAGATTCTGTGACTCGATACTAAATCTGAGGGGAGGGAATCTCAGTTTCACTCCTAACAGTTCACTTTATATGCTGGTTAAACATACTAACAAAGGATTCTAACCTTTTCTGAAGGGACTTATCAGACAAAAAAGCCCAGGCAGGGGACCTCTGATACCTATAGTTGAGCCAATACTGAACTCCCTCCTTACTCCTCACCTTTGATTCTTAAGAGTAGAGCATGCTCCAGTCTTCTCCGGCTACATCATTCTTAGAGCTATAAATGGACTTTATGCATTATTAAGCAGAAGGCACAAGGGCTTTGTAAAGCAGAAATAGTGCAGCTTACTTTTTTTTCTGTCCACCTACTTTCTAGTTAAGAAACTCTAAAGGAAGAATTATCTTTGAGTGAAGAATTTGTTTTAGATTAGCCAACAAGATCAGAGGATCATGGATTTAGGACTAGAAGGGGTCTTGTAAGCCATCTAGTCTAATCCTTTCATTTTACAGATAAGGAAACTGAGGCCCAGAGAAGAGTAGTAGTAGTCATGGTGGTGTTGGTGATGGTGATGGCGGTGGCTAGCATTTATATAGCACTTTAATACTTGCAAAGTAATTTACGAATATTACCTCATTTGATCAATCGGTGACATTATCTACATTTATATTTATTTGTTATTTATATCTATATTATATCTATATCATATCATCATATTAATTTATATTACATTAATTTATATTATATCATATTAATTTATTGTTTATATCTATATTGTATTAATTTATTATTTATATCTATATTATATTTATTATTTAGATCTATATTATCTACATTTCAAGCAGTTAGGTGGTGCAGTAGATAGATTGCTAGGTCTGGTGTCATAAAGACCTGAGTTCAAATCTTGCCTCAGACACTTGACTAGATGTGGGACTTTGAGCAAGTCACTTAACCACTGTTTCCTCAGCTACAAAATGGGGAAAATTATAGCACTGACCTTCCTAGGTTGTTGTATGGATAGCACAGGGCCTGGCAAATAGTAAGCATTGTATAAATGATATCATTATTTTTATTACTATCTTATAGTTATTATTATTTGTATTTATATTACAAATTATTTATAATAATTATAAATTATAAGTACATTATAAATATATTTTATCATTATTATTTTTTTAACAGATGGATCAGATCTGAACTGTGCTAGATGCTAGAGAGTTTCAAAGAACTATAAGGTGTTGAGGAATTTTTAATAAAACTGTTTTGATTTTTTAATCTGAAATATAAGCTGGGGACAGTTTAAATGCTTGGTGAGCTTATGTTTCCTGTAGCAGGAAGAGTATTGAACTGAGAGAGATCTGGATTCAAATCCTGACTCAGGTAGCACTAGCTATGTGGTCATGGGCAAGTCATTGCAAGACTCTGAGATTCAGTTTTACCTCTAAAAAAGGAAGTATAATAATGTTTACAGAAGAGAACTGGGAAGAAAGCTCTTTGTGAACCTTAATGCACTGTATAACTTGGGCTATTGTCAGAGACAAAACTAGCCATCATTTTGCCTGGAATAAGTAGCAAAAATGGGAAGATGTGGCCTCTCCTAGAAGGTAGTCATGGGAAGGAGGAAGGTACATAGGAAAGAATAACTCCATGGAAAATCATATGGTTTTATAATCCTTCAGAATGGGAGAAGTAATTATGGGGAAGGTAAGGTAGGAAGGAGTCCTGGGATGAAGCCCCTACAGTGCTGGGGGGGAGAGGGAGGTCAGCAAGGGAGGCCTGGAGTGGTGCTGCTGATTCCATACAATTTTCTGCCCCAGGGCAAAGCCTCAATACCCCTTCATGGCTCTGCCTATTGTTAACTAGAAGTGTTCCTGAGTCCTTAGCAAAATGTCTTTTTCTCCTTTAAGAAAATCAAAGGAAATTTGTGTTACTCAGGTCCAGAAAACAACAAACCACAGATGAAATGCTTTCCCACAATACTGCTTTGTAAGTCCTTTGAACAGAGGAACTTCTGAATCCCTATAAGATATAGTGGATGGAGCCCAAGTCTGATTGAAGACCTGAATTCAAGTCCTGACTTGATTATTAAAAACTAAAATAAAATTTGAAAAGCATCCAAGCTTTCTTAGAGTCTTATTCTTGTTCAGTCATGTCTGACTGTATGTGACCCCACAGACTTTGTCCATGGGGTTTTCTTGGCAGATTTTACTGGAGAGGTTTGCCATTTTCTTCTCCAGTGTGTTTCCATTTTACAGATGAAGAACTGAGGCAAATAGGGGTTAAGTGACTTGCCTGGGGTCACACAGCTAGTCTGTTTCTGAGGTCAGATTTCAACTCATAACTTCCTGACCCTAGGCCCAGTGTTCTATCCATCATGGTACCACCTACATGCCCCAAAGTTAAGCCAACAAGCATTTATTAAGTTATTATTATGTACCAGACCCTGTGCAAAGTAATGGGGATAGAAATACAAATAGAAAGAAATCCCCTGCCCTCAAGAAGCTTACATTCTACTAGGGGAAGACAACTCATAAAAAGGAATTCAAAGGGCAGAGGGGGTTCCTGCATGGAGAGATGGTTCTAAAGACCAGAGAGTCAGAAGCAGAGTAGGGAGTAGATGAAAACATATCCTAATTCTGTGACCTTCAGGAAGTTTCTCCATTTCTCAGGGCTTTAGCTGCTTCTTTTGTAAAATGTGACTTTTTGCTAGAGGAATTCTAGGGGTTTTCAACACTGTCAATGATTCTCATTCTATTTCCTTGATTGGGTAGAACAAGCACTCCCAATGTTGTGTAGGAACTCATTAAGGTCAGAGCTATTAAATCAACCATTGAAACATTCAGCTCTGCCTACTTACATCCATCATTAAAGGGTCTGGGTTAGCCATTCAGGAACTGACCCATTGCCTAACAACAGATCATTTACTTTCAGCCAGACCTAATTCCCTAAGTCCAGGAAACCTCCTCTTCCAATTCAGGTCAACACTTGCTTTGCAACTTGGAATCATAAGGACTTGAACCCTTGCCCCTGACCCTGAGGCCAGATCTCTATCCACTGACCACACCATTCTGCTTCTTGTATCATGTTTGGATAAATTAGTGTTCTCATTTGAGGAATGTCAGAGGCCAGGCTTTAAACCTAGGTCTTCTTAACTCTGAGGATGGCTCCCCAGCCAATTCATCATGCTGCCTCCCTAACAGAATAGTTCTAAAAGATGACTTACAGCCAATTTCATTACGCATAAAGACATTGCTGATGTCACTTCTCCTAGCTTCGGGAGCAGTATTGCTATTCATTGTATCCTTGTCTCCGTGCCACCGAGAGGGCTCGAAGTGCCTCTTACAGTGACCCTCTGAAGCAGGTTCACAGGAAGCTGTACCAGTATCTGAGTATATACAGTAACATCGAGTCACAAATGCCCAGCAGAAAACCCAGCTTCCAAAAGCAACATGGTTCTCTCTTCTTTGGATCTGGGAGGGTGCTATGGGGAAAATTGTGGGGAGGGCAGTGACTATGTACATCAGAATCCTGGACTGAAAAGAATGACTCCCTGGATCAGTCTTGTCCCACATCTCAAGGAACTGCCCACCTCAAATCTAATGACAGGTTTGATTAGACAAATAGTGTGTAAACCACTGGCAGAATATTTATTCTCTCTCACAGACATGAAGGACAACTGGCAACAGATGTTCCTACCCACTGCCATCTTTCAGCCTCAGTCCTGGTCTGTTAGTCCAAGGCTACACTCATGGATTCACTAGTTCTTCCAGCTGATTCTGCTTATATGTCCCCACTGCTCCCTCAGGGGGAAGGGGTCCCATCCAAACATCCTGTATCACTCCCCTTTGGCCACAAAGAGCAGCTCAATAAGAGATCTGGACATTACATTTGGTTTTTGTCTATTTCTCCCCCCCTTCTGACCTCTGGGGGAAGCAGTCGATACATTATGTGTCATTTAACTTTGGCCACAAAAGGCAATTCAATAAGGGACCTGAACATTACATTCAGTTTCTCAATAAACACCCCTAGGAAAGATTGCTGTCCATCTTGGCATCTGGCAAACTCTCAGTGCACTAGGGTGAAGAAGGCTCATTGCACAGTTCGAGGGTTTTCCAGACCACTCATGTCTCATCCTCCCTTTTTCTGTCATGTTTTCCAGATAGCATCATTGCTTGTTAGCACCTCCTCCAGAGGATACGTCAGGATAAGGAGAAGAAATTCAAACAGGCCATTGTAAAATCTCTCCTGCCAAGACTGAATACCTTCCACACTAACAATTCATAGAACACTTAACTTCCTTCAAGGCATTGTGGCACAAAGAAGAAAGTACTGGCTTGGGAGTCAGAAGATGGGGATTCAAATCCCAACTCTGCTACTTTCTATACATGTGACCTTAGATAATTCATTTTACCTGTCAGAACCTCAGTTTCCTCATTTATAAAATTATATGGCCGACCTAAGTGACCACTGAGGTGTCTCTCAACTCTAGATCTACAATCCTCTGAAACTGAAATCAGATACCACATCTCAGATCTATTTGATGAATGATTTTAAAATTTTATTAGGTATCTACTATGTGCAAAACAGACAAAAAAAATCCTGATGCCACTAGTTATTTATTAGCACCTTTACTCAAACCTGGAATTTACTTAGTATATGTTTTGTATGACTTATCTGTGTTCATGTTGTTTCTCCCATATTTGAATGTAAGCTTCTTTCATATGGTTTCTTTTTTTCATTGTATTTCCAGCATTTAGTACAATGTTTGCTATATAGTAGGTGCTTAATAAATGCTACATCCCAAAGATCAAAGAAAGGAAAAGGAGCTTTATGTACAAAAATATTCATAATAGCTCTTTTTGTGGTAACAAAAAACTGGAAATTAGGGAGATGTCCATCAATTGGGAAGTGACTAGACAAACATGGGATGTGAACATAATGGAATGCTATTTTGTTATAAGAAATTAACGAAAGATTGATTTCAGAGAAATCTGGGAAGATTTATATGAATTTATGCAGCATGAACTAAGCGAGATCAAAACAATTTACACAACATTATAAACATAAACAGCTTTGAAAGATTTAAGAATTCCCATCAACACAAGGACCAACCATAATTCCAAAAGACTGATGACGAAGCATGTTTTTCACCTGTTGACAGAAGTGATCTTGGACTCAAGGTGTAGAAAAAGACATATTTTAGACCTGGCCAATTGAGAAATTTGTTTTACATGATTATGTATGTATATTTGTTAGAGATTTTGTTTTTCTTTTTTTTCTTTCTCAATGTGGAGGAGAGGTAGACAGAAAAGAAAATAAATACGTGTTAATGAGAGGAGGAGCAAAATTTCACTTTTAAAATAATTAGTACTTTAGGGCCTTCCAAAAAAGTCCTGCCCCTAGAGGAAGTAGTCTATCTTGGTCTTAAAGGGACCAGTTTCCTTGTCCAATCCTTCCCTTTACCAAGTAACTTAGGATCTATCAACAAAGTATCTTCAATATCTTCATGCCAACAGTTATCTGAATCCTACAGTTTGAGAGCAGACACAGGGCTCAGCAGGGTTCAAGATCATTCCAATCTAACCAAGCCCTCAGGGTCCTCTCTGTCCAACTCGTCTCCTAGGATCCAGGCCAGGATCTTTTCCTGGGGCCAGGACGCCAAAACTACCTTCCTAGACCATGTTCTGAATCTACTTACATCCACGGGGCAGCACAAAATTCCTTGAATAGTAATTTCAAAATAAATTATTTGTTTAAAAAAAGTATTAGTAATTTATTTTGAGTTCACAGGCCAAAATATTCAATATAAGTTCAGCAATATTTCAACTGTTCAGCATGACTGTTCACAAATCATAAGTAATTTAATTTCACATGCATCAGTGCTGGTATCATATCGAAAGAACTTTTGACTAAAAATCCCCACAAATCAGAGAGATTAAGATTTATGTTCCAAGTGACTGTATACCCAGTTTCTTCTAGCTCTATGAGGCCTTTTAGATTAATTACCAGCAAACATTCACTCTACAGTAGCAAAGAAACTATGAGATTCAGTGTACCTAATAATGAAGACCATAATTCCTGTTGAGATATTTACTCAAATTTTGCTCTGGACTGCTCCTGCCATATGAATTATTCTATTAGAACATGTTCACAGAAATAAGTAACCAGAGAAACATCCTGGTTTGTTCCTTAAGTTTAACTAAGTGCATAACCTTCACCTCCATGTATGGATTCTAGAGAATAGATTTTGTGGTCCTATCATGGGTAAAATCAAAATAATAAAAGCAAAACCAAGTTAATGGCTGATTGTAAGCACAGTACCATCGATCGAAATCACAAGCATTTGTTCAACTTTCTGTATTCGCCAAACATTTCCATAGCTCCTGAGGACATAAATACAAAAGTAAGATAGTTTCTATCCTCAAGCAATTTACATTCTATTAAGGGATATGCTATGCAAACAAAATTGTTGATATACTTTATATTTATAGTACATCATGATAAGAGTGAGGAGAGGAAAGAACTAACGACTGGGGTATTGGGGCCAGTAATCCCCAAATTTTAATACCATAACCACAAAAAATCTGATATTCAACTGTATTTCCTATTTTTATTTAAGCTAGAATTTTAGTCCATTTGAAGGTAGCTGGTTTTTATCCTGGTATTTCAGTGGGGAGGGAGAGGCAGATAGGACCCAATCTGGTTATGAATAAATGCTTATTCCTTCAGTATCCTATTTCCAAGAGGGGTATTGTAATAGAATTTTATGTAACTACCATACCTCAAGTACTTGTCATCTAGGGATACAAAATCTCTTTAAGGGGTTCAGAATAAAAGGTATTCTTCCTCATCTCTCCAAAGAGGAAGATTATAGCTTAATCTTACCAGCGTAGCTCTTTCCTAACAAACACTGCTTACCTAAACACCCATCACAGATAGCTAATAAACCTCTTTATCAAAGTAGGCAGTAAACAGAAATTAGAATGATGAGTAGATGAGAGTAGACAAATAAAAACACAAGAGTAAATGAGCTTTTGGGGTGGCCAGGTAGCACAGTGAGTAAGAGCACTGGCTCCAATGTCGGGATGACCTGGAGATTGAATCCCGGGCTCAGACACTTAGCACCCACCCAGAAACACCTGGCCATGTAACCTTGAGCAAGTCACTTAACCCCAATTGCTTTAAAAAAAAAAAAAAGAGTAAATGAGCTTTTCAGAAGAGAGGTAAGATCTTAGCTCAACCAAGGAGAGAGAACAATCTTGGGGGCGAGGAGGGAATCTGTCTCTAGATTGTAGGCACTGGGAATTAAGGGACACATTCAGGGCTAGCTTTCCCATATTTGCAATGCCAAGAAGTTATCTTGTCCAACATTCAAATGTTCTCATTGGCCTCTCAGCAGTCTCTCTTGAAATCCTTGGCCTCTTTCCCTGGACTCTCTGAATTCAAAGAAATAACTTCTCCATTGCAGGCATTACTTGGTAGTCAATCAAGAGTCACATTTTCATTGCCCCCAGTCCCTATAGTGCTGTATGAAGTACCTCAGGAAATGACTCCAGGCATGGGGTAGGAGTCCGGTTACATTAGGATGCACCAATTAGACTTTGAGCATTAGGATGACATGCAGTTTCTAATCTTAATATGTCCCAAATGGAACAACTGGAGAGTTCCACATGACTAACGATCCATGTCAAGTCAAAGCGTGCATATGCATATCAGATTTTAATTTGACTAAATCTACCATAGATCATGGAAATTTCTATAATGCTGCTAGAAAGTTTAAGCATGCTCGTGCTCTGGTGCATATTAGAACCCAAGGAGGAGAGATTATGGGGGAATCGCTCCAGGCAGTGCTTAAAGTGAGACAAGAAGAAGAGATGGAAGACCTTGACTGTCCTTTCATTAGAGAAAAAGAAGGGAAGGGGAGCAGAGAACGGACACATGGCCACAGTCCATAAGCTCATAGCCTTAGAGCTGAAAGGAACCTCAGAGGCCATATAGACCAACTACCCCTCAGCCATTTTCCTTATTAGAAAATTGAAGCTGAGGAAGACTAAGTGGATTACCCAAGGCTCTATAGGCTTTAAGCATCCACACAACTGTAAAAAAGAGCAGAGGGTTTTAGAACTACTGAAAAGTAATGACATGGAAACTTATGGCACAAGTAGAACATAAGCTCTTTTAGGGCAGGAATTATCTCATTTTTCATCCCCATAGTCTAGCACAAGGCAGATCACACAGTCAGAACTTGCTAAAATGGTAGGTAATTGATGGATTGATTCTGCACACAAAAGGATGTATTACTAGTCTCACTCTAGGAGTAGGGTGGGGCAAATGGGTATTTGACCAAATGAACTAAATTTAAAGGTCAACTGGATTTCTAGGTGAAGGATTGATAACAACACTTTCATTCCCTTTGCTCATTCAGGGTGGGCTTCTCCCTGTCTTGCTTGTTCCCCCACACACGCTGGAAGCCTGCCCAGCAGCATCTGCCCAGCAGTATCCTAGCTTCTCTGTCTCTCTCTCTTGTCACCACCCCTTAATCAACTAAGGGCAAAAGTTGTTTTCTCACTTGCTACTTTTCTATACATGTTTTTCATCTTGACATTAAACTGGGCAACAGAAAGAGGAGACAAGCCAGGGGATCATATTCTTTTCCCAGTGTCTAAATTATTCTCCAGTCCCAGTTCCTCTTCTAAGGGGGGCTCAGCAGAGGTTATGCACGATCTTTTGCTCCTTTCCTCCATTCTGCTGAAAAAAGAAAAGCCTAATGCATTCACAGGGTAGGCCAATCAGAAAAGTCAGAATTCATGTATTAAATCATGAAAATAGAAATCCAGACTGCCATCATTTCTCCCCTAAAATCCATCTGACTTTCTGTACTAACTCTCAAATATATACCATCTCTGAAAGCTGCATTAACTCCCAGGACTCTACAGGCTAGGGCCATCCATTACTCCTCTACTTTTTAATTTTCTTTAAAAAGCAAATCACCATTTGGATGAAAGAGTCAATTCCTCTTAAGGGATGTTGTTCACTGATGTAGTTTTAAAAAATTCACTAGGGAAGGAAGAGTTAAAGATGCATGGATAGTTTTTCACTTTTTAATGAGATTTTTCTTTTTTGGCTAAGCATTTATATAACTGGGGATTGTATAATTCTTCACCTTAGGACAGTCTTATGGTCAGGAAACTTTCATCAAAAAAAGAAGTTCTTCTGGCTGCTATTGCTAAGGGTAGATTTCATTCTGGTTTCCATAAAACCTTAAGAAGAAAGGCCATATAAAATAAGTTCTGAGTCATGGACTAGCTCTTCTGAAGGAACCTAAGGGATAGGGTATATAACACACTGAACTTGGAGTCAGAAAGTCCTGAGTTTGAATCCTGCCTTATACAATTAACAGTCATGTACCCTGGGCAAGTCATTTAACCTCTCTGATCCTGTTTCCTCATCAGAAAAATGAAGGCATTGGGTCAAATGTCCTCTTCCTGCTCAAGACCTATTTTCTGTGATTCTCTCATTGATGACAATAGAGTTATAACTAGTGTGGTGCAACCGTGATTTTGATCCAGGGCAGGAAATGTAGATGATGAAAAAACCAAAAGCACAGCAGGTAAGCTCTACCCTGCTTCTCCCTGGCTGCAGTTTCCTTCAAAGGGACCCAGGGTCCTCTGGGTCTCTGTAAAAGGGACCAATGTCTTGCCTCTCCCCAAAAAGCATCCATGTTTGTTGCTCAATTATGTCAGACTCGTCATGACACCATTTGGGGTTTGTTTGGCGAAGACACCAGAGTGGTTTGCCATTTCCCTTTCCAACTCATTTTACAAAGGAGGAAACTGAGGTAAACAGGATTAAGTGATTTTCTTGGGATCACATAGCTAGGACATGTCTGAGGCCAGATTTGAACTCATGTCAGACCCAACACTCTATCCACTGTGCCACCTGGCTCCCTGGTACATAGGAAACACAATAAATATTCTTATTGATTAATATAATACCATTTATAAAGCACTTTTCAAATATCTCATTTTTTTCTCAAGATAATCCTGAGAGATAGGTGCTAGTTATTGCTCCCGCTTTACAGGTAAAGAAACTAAAACAAACAGAGATTAAGTAACTTGCCCACAGACACACAGCTAGTAAGTATCACAGGCTGAATTTGAACTTAGGTATTCTTAACTGCAAGACTAGCATTCTTTCCATTGAACCACCTCATTGTCCCTTTGATTACTTTAATGGTTCCAAGGTATCATCGATGAGAGTATTTACTCCAGAGGGGTAAATCAGAATCCATCCATGCCTGTCCAACCTTTGTGATTCTTGTTCATTTTTCTTCATGAATCATTTATAGAAAATCTATTTGATATGCCAGAAGCTTTCTTCTAGGTCTTTTATCATATAAGATCTCTAAGAGAATACAGAAATTTTATGATTTTGTTAGTGTAGGAACTCCTTTTCTTAGCATAGTAATACCCTCCACAGAATTTGACTCCAACCTATCTGCCATAGACATAGAGGTGAAAAGAACTTGAGAAGACATCTAGTCTAACAATGCCTTCATTTTCAGATGCGCAAACTGAGACCCAGGGAGCTTAAGTGACTTGCTCACAGTCACACACTTGAAATGTCAAAAGTCAGATGTGAGTCCAGGCCTTCATAAAATCAAGTCAAACACTGTCTACTTTTCCAAACTCGTGAGCCTCACTGAAAAAATATTGATGTTAAAAAGGTGGCTTTTATGGCAAGGATTAAAATATGAAGAGTTAGATGAGACAAAAATTAAATAGTAATGAAACTAAATAGTAAAATAGATGTCACCAGGCACTAAATGATTAATTTCCAGATGAGTGGAATAGAACATTGGTTCTCAACCTGTGGGCCCAGAATCCCTGGGGAGCAACAGAGTTGTTACAAGGGGTCCATTGTTCCACATGCACACCAAGCATCACCATTATAATCTTTATTTAGCAGCAGCAAGGTATGAAGCATGACTCAGTTTAATAAATAAGCAAACAAAGCTTTTGTAGCTTGAATAAATCTCATGTTTCTCATATGTTACTATTATCTAAATGTTTATAGATGCTGTGAATGAAATATAAATTGCTTTGAAATGTTACTAAATTCATAATAGGTTTTCATTACAGATTTGCTTAATCAATTAATAATAAGAGCTGACATTTACATAATATTTTCAGTTTGCAAAGAATTTTATATAACCTTATCTGAGCTTCACAACAATCTTATGGCATTCTATTGATATTTTCATCTGCATTACAAAAATGAGAAAGCTGAGGCTCAAAGAGGTTAATTGGTTTCAAACCTAGGTCTTCCTGACTAAGTTCCTCACTTCTTTTGTTACATATTACTGGTTATAAGGGCGGGAATGAAATTTGGAGGAGGCATGAATTTTTTTATATTAAAAACAATCTCTTTTTTTGCTTTTTTTTTTTTGGAGGGCAATTGGGGTTAAGTAACTTGCCCAAAGTCACATGGCTAGTAAGTGTGTCAAGTGTCTGAGGTCGGATTTGAACTCATGTCCTCCTGACTCCAGGGCCAGTGCTCTATTCACTGTGCCACCTAGCCACCCCTAAAAACAATCTTAATGTCAAAAAACCACATGCACATATGCACACAGGCATGCACACACACTATCATACAATGTAATGAATAAAGTTCTAGACAATCAGGGTGATGACTGATTAAATCTGGCCTCCAAATATTACTAGTTATGAGACCATTGACAGTCAATTAACCTTCTAAGTGAGCCAGTCAACAAGTATGTATTAAATATCTGCTGTGTGCCACGCACTGTCTTAAGCACCAGGGATACAAGAAAGACAAGGTAGTTAATACCCTGGAGGAGTTCACAATGGAATGGAGAAGATAACATGCAAACAACTATGTAGGAACAAGCTAGAGAGAGGACAAATAAGTAATCAACAGAGGGTGGGCATGAGAATTAAGAGGGATTAAGAAAAGCTTCTGGTAGAAGGTAGGATTTTAGCTGAAACTTAGAGGAAGATGGAACAAGAGATGGATTTTTAGGAGGGAGAGAATTCTAAGCATGAACAGCCAGAGAAAATACACAAAGTTGGGAGGCGAAGTATCTTATTCAGGTAGAAGCAAGACCAGGGTCATGGATCACAGAGGACATGGAGGTAAATAAGGTGTAAGAAAATTGGAATGGTAGCTAAATTCAAATGGGGCTGAGATTATAAAGGGCTTTGAATGCCAAACAGAGGGTTTTGTATTTGATCCTGGAGGTGACAGAAAGAAAGTAGAGTTTATTGAATAGATGAAGGAGGATGACATGGTTGGACCTGCTCTTCAGGAAAGTCAACTTGACAGCTGAGTAAAAAAAAGATGAAGTGGGGAAAGACTTGGGGCAGGAGGATGAACCAAAGACTATTGTAATCGTCTTGGTGTGAGACGATGAAGACCTACACCAGGGTAGTGGCAGAAGAGAGATGAGTTCATATGAGATGATTGTAGATAGAAAAGATAGGACATAATCACTGATTAGATGGTGAATGTGGGAGAGAGTGAAGATGATGCCTAGGTTTCAAGCCTGGATAATTGGGAGGATGGTGGCATCCTCAACAGTAATAGGGAAGTTCAGAAGTGGGGAGGGTTTAGGGAGAAAGATAGTAAGTTCAGTTTTAGGTATGGTGAGTTTAAGATGTCTATGGGGTGTCCTATTCAAGATGTCTAACAGGTAGTTGGTGATGTGAGTCTAGAGACTGGGAGAGAGGTTAGGCCTGGGGAAGTAGATCTGAGAGTCATCTACAGAGATGATAAGCCATGGGAACTGATGAGATCACCAAGTGAAATAGTATAAAGGGAAAAGACAGAACCTTGGAGAATACATATGGCTAAGGGGTATAGCATAGCTGCCAATCCTACAGGGAGAATGGGCTTAGGAAGATCTTTGCCCCTGAACTGGTGGTTGGTATAGAGAGAGAGGGAGACAGTATATGAAGAATCCCTATTCCTGGTCCTTTCTAATGGTCAAAGATAAGGAAACTGAGGCCTAGGAAGATTGTGATTTAGGATTGTCGAAGCATAGTTCTAGAACAGGTTTTTGTGTCATAGACCCCCTTTGACAATCCCATGAAACCTACGGATAGTGTCAGAGTAGTGTTTTTAAATACACATAAGAGGATTGAAAAGGAAACCAGCTATATTGAGATATAGTTATCAAAATATTAACAAAAAATTTAATGGACCGCACCTTAAAAACTACTTTTCTGGAGCTAGAAGGAGCATGGGGGCATAGATCTGGAGCTAGAAGGAGCATAGGGGCATAGATCTGGAGCTAGAAGAGGTTTCATAGGCATGTAGTATAACTGTCTTATTTCACAGATGAGGAAATTGATGCCTGTGGAATGGAAGTGGTAAAAGATGGAAATTTCCTAGGTCCAGGACCATAGAGAATTACAGAGGTTGTCCAGTCTATGATCCTCATGAGGGCTAGGTGGTTTAAATGATTTGCTCAAAGTCCTACAAGTGGTAAACATTAGAGGTGGGATCAAAACCCAAATCTGACTTCAGTTCCAGTGATCTTCCCACAGGACCATTGATAGGTTTGGGGCAGAGGCAATGATGAGTTGATCCTCAATATGTTGAAAAGTGAGTCATAGTAAGACACTCAAATGAAAAATTTCCACAAATATTTGGAAATATAGGACCAGATTCGATATTTGATTAAGAAGTCAATATAACAGCAATAATGGCTATTGTTATGAGATGAGGCCTCTAAGAAAAGCACAGAGCTGAGGACCAACCCATTGGGAACACCTCTATTTTTATTTTGGGGACACTAGGAAAAAAAGACTGAAATAGAAACAGTCAGAAAACAGAATCAGCATAGAAAGACAGAAAACAAAGGGAAATAGAGTTTAAGTGGGGACGGCAGGAGAAGAGGTAATCAGAATCAAAAACCCCAGAAAAATCACAGAGAAAGTTTTAAATTTAGTGCCTTAAAGAGAAAGAAAATGGCAGATTCAATGAAAAGAATCCTAGATCTACACTTGAAAAGTAGCTTAGAAATTATTGAGTCTGAACCATTTTACTGATGAAGACACTGAGGTCAAGAGACTTGTCTAAGTTCATAACAACTAATAAGTAGCTGAAGCAGAATTCAAAGCTAGGTCTTTCTGACTCTGGACTCCAAATCCAAGTCTAAGTCTTAGGTTCTATTTTCCCTCTGAGGGCTACAGAGACACGTTGGGACATTTTCAGTTCCCATAAATGCTTTGGTTCAGAATTAGGATTTCCCTGAAACATTTATGAAGATAACAAACACTGTAGGCTATACAAGATCTCAGGAGGAAATAATTACATCTAAATTCAATTTGACTCAAATTTACAGGCATTTATTAAGTGCCCACTATATACAAGACACTACACTAGGGACACACGATGCAAAGGCAAGATATACAAGTACTTGCCCTGCCTCAAGCTTTAATTAGTTACTTCTTGATTGATGGATTACATGCATTTTCAATCAAAGGTGTTCTTCATTTATGTTCATATTCTTTTTTGTCTTATTTTTTTCCAACTGACAGAGATTTATTTTCTATTCCCTATTTTAAAAAACAACCTTGTAACAAGTAGTCATGGTCACATGAACAACAAGATGGTGGACTAAGTATTTTCCCCAATCCCCATGACCTCTAGGACCTTTCCAAAAGAGAAATTATATGCCAAAGGTAAAGCAACTTCAGCTGTTTCCACAGTCTAAAACACTCCAAATCAAAAAATAGGATAAAAACCAAAACCAACAATCTGATGCCCAGTGAGCTCCCAGAAGATGATGCTCACTCATCATTCCTCTCCTATCTCCCAACCTACTGCAATGAAGATGCCCTAGCAGACCCAAGGACAGAACATAGACTTACATCAAAACCTGCTCCTAAACCTAATCTCCCCTCACTCTTTCCAGTGCCATAGAATGCTCTGACCTTGACAGCCAGCTTGACCACAGCCCTTTAGGAGCAAAAACCTGCAAGGGATTACAACCTGGAAGCACCAGAACTACAAAGCTCTGAACTATCAGTGCCAGAGAAAATAGGCTCTGAAATACTGGTGCTGGTTTAGAAAACTTAGGAATAGAGGGAGTGGAATCAGGACATGAAACCATGCATGTAGAGAGCTATGAAGTACTCTACAAATCCTGAGATAAAGAACTCAGCTCCCAACTGACAACACTGACCACTCAAAAGTCACTTGAGACAGAGATCCAGGATGATGAATTGTCTAGTATTAAAAGAGAGTAAGATGCATTGAGATCCAGCCTCCAAGGAAACCACAATTAGAAGGGGAGGGAGTCAGGAAGTAAATAATAAGGAAAATAAGTGGGGGACTGTAAGTGCCAGAGTACCCTCCAAAAAATTCCAGGAAGAAGAAAACTTAAAGACCTTGAACATATACAAATAAATCAACAGGAAAAACAGTAATAACAGAAGGAAATATGGCTTCCAGATCTAGTAAAAGAGTATATGTATCTATGAATAAATACACAAAATAAAGGAAAATTATCCAATGCTTGATGAGACAAAGGACCCTGTGGACTGTGAGGAGAATATGGAACTACAATACTCTATTCCTCAGTGAAGATAAGGAAGAGAATGAGAATTACAAAAGCAGAATTTATGGCCTACACAGCAAAAAAATAATGAGCAGAATAGAAAAATTGGAATCTGCAATGGCAAGCCTCAATAAAGAGAAAACAATAGACTGACAATGCAAATACATTTCAGAATTGATTGTGAGAACTGGCACAGGACCCTCCAGCATAGCAAGCCCACATCAAAGAAGACATTGTGTTCTATGAGCAAAGCAGAATTGCAGTAGTTCAAAGGAAACATGAGATACACATATTTAGAGACATCTCCATCTCAAATGATCATATGGGAATTTGTTTTGTTTGATTACGTATTTGTTTTAAGGGATTTGGTTTCTTTTCTTATTTTTACAACAGAACAGGGAAAATTTGGAGGGAGAAAAAAAGTAAATGCTTGATAACGAATAAAAAAATTACTTACTTTGTTAGAGAGAAACGATGACTGGCTCAAAACAGCAATCCATTTAGCCTTCAATGGAATTTGGAAGATCTCAAGACCAAGGACCTCTGCTCTTTATGGGTTGCACAGAGCACCTTTGAACATAGCCAATGCTCAAAGAGATGTGGAATGAAAAAATCTGGAGAGGAAGGAATAGATTGCATGCTTTAGCTTACATATACCCCCATTAATCAGAGTTGTCACTAGAAGTTTTGCAAAAAACCAAATCAAATTGTGAACTACTCCTTGCAAAGAGTGCTTCTGCCAGGTGCCACGTTGTTATTGATGAATAGTCCCTGTAAAGCCCATTGAGAAGAAGGCCCAATTGATGAGTCATCTGTACATGACAAGTTCATTTCTTTGAGTTTGTAATCATACCCTCTGTCTATCCTTCACCTGTTTTGTCTTGCTATCTGCCACTTCTACTAGGGCCATTTCTCAAATGCTTTCACCAGCTCTTTTTGTTCCATAAAACCCTTATTGATGGAAAAGTTCCCCTGGCAAAGAAAGCTGTCTAGCCAGAACTTGCTGATATTTTATCATTTGGTTTTAGATGAGAGCTGTAAAATTCTCTGCCCCTTCTGAAGTCCCTACTTTCCATCCCAAACCTACACACACACACACACACACACACACACACACACACACACACGAGTGTTTATAGCTGGAATGAACCCAGAGGTCATCTAGTCCAACTTTTTCATTTTATAAATGAGAAAAAGGGCTAGAAAGGTCTTAGATTTAGAATGGGAAGGAAACCTAGATATTATCTAATCCAATTTTCTCTCCTTTTTAAAAATGAGAAAAGTAAGGCCCAGAGGGATTTGCCCAAGATTACAAAGAAATGGCAAGTAAGATGCTCAAGTAAATGGCAGAACTGGAATTTGGACTAGGTTCTCTGCTCCCAAATCAGTGTCCTTACATTGCATCATTACACAAGCCCAAGGTCACCTAGGTAGTAGGTAGCAGAGCTGGGATTTGAACCCAGGTCCCCAGCCCAAAATCCAACAGTCTTTTCAATGCACCCCACTTCCTTCTCTCCATTCCCTAGGAAGTCTTGTCATTTGACCCTATTGGAACTATTCCTCTGATAAAGGAAAATTGAATTCTATCAATGACATAGGAGGAGACTTCTGTGGGTCATAACTAAAGCTATGAATTCACAAAACATCTTGTGACAAGAACTGTCAAAATGAATGTTTACAATGGTTTCATTAATTTAAAAGTTAAGTTCAAATTACCCCTAGAGGGGAAGTTTAAAGAGTATTGCATCGATCTTCAGAAAGGGGCCACTTTTGAAAGTAAAAAATTGTTGTGAGGGAAATGTTTTTAAAATGAGGTGGGAGTAGAGAGGAAGAAATAAGGGATGCTTTGTTGTCTTCTGCCTAGGTCCAAGCGCCAGAACATTAGTGAAAGAGTGTGATTGTTCCACAACACAAACAGGCTTTATCTTTCACCTAAATGAATGGGGCTGCCTTCCCTGGCTCTGAAGCTAAAGGAAGCTCTCCTTTGAAAAATAATTCTATCTCTATAGTCCTTGATCTCTAGCTCTGGCTGCAAACCTGGGATGTTTTGCTCAGGATCACAGGATCTCAAAGCAGAAAGAGACTTCAGAGATTTCTAGCGCCATCTGGACCTTAGCAAGACTTTCCTGACAACATATCTGGAGTCATCCAACCTATGCTTGAAAACCTCTAGAGAAAGTGAGCCCACCATCCCTACCCTGAGGTGGCCCATTCAGCTTCCCAACAGCTCTTCATTGCTAAGAAATGTTTCCTCATACAAGCCTCAGTTTTTCTTTTTGCAGGTTTCACATATTGTTCCTACTTCTGTCTTCTGTGACCAAGCAGAACAGGAGAACCCTCCTTCCACCTAACAGTCTTTCAAATACTTGAAGGCATTTAGACATGCATAGATTGCAGGGGGGAGGGATCCTGGGGACCTTTGCCCAGAGGGGAAGGGGAAATGGAAGGATCAATATCAATGGTCCCCCAGTATATACCATCACATCCCTCTTATATTTTATATGCACTATGTGAAGAGAGCTTTCAAGTTCATCCTCCCCAAGTCTTCTCTTCTCGAAGTTAGAAATCCTCAGTTCCTTCGATCAATCTTCAAATGGTACAAATTCAAGGCTCTTCACCATCCTGGTTACAGTCTCTATGCATTCTCCGTTTTATCGATATCCTACCTAAACAATTGTGAACGTAACTGACCATATCATTCCAGGTATTGTCTGACAGGAGTAGAGTACTAAGAGACTACCACCTCCCTAGTCTTGGATACTAAGCCTCTTTTAATGCAGACTAAGATCTCATCTAGGCAACTAGTGGACGGAGTGCTGAACCTGGAGTCAGGGAGACCTCAGTTCAAATCTGACCTCAGACATTTACTAGATATGTAATCCTGGGCAAGTCACTTAACTACTGTTTGCCTTAAGTCGCTGGAGAAGGAAATGGCAAAAACTCCAGTATTTTTGCCAAAAAAAAAAACCCACAAAAGTAAACAAACCCATGTATAATTTTAGTGTGGGTCATGAAGAGTTCAAAATGACTGAACAACAGCAATAAGATCTCATTGACTTTTTTGGCTTCCATATACACTCTTGCCTCATTTTGACCTGAAAATCCATGAAGATCCTCATTTTTTAGAGCAGTTGCTTTTTATCCACACCTTCCCTTTCCACTACCCTCTGAAATTCTTTGATTCTTTGAGCCAAAGTACAAGATTTTACATTATGTCTAATAAATTTCATCATATTAGATTTGATCTGTCCTTCTGTTCTATCAAGATCTTTTTAGATCTTGCCCCTGTCATCCAGTGTGACAGACCAAGAAGAATGGTTGGAAATTTCAGAGATAAGCTTAGATGCCGTGTCAAGATGAACATCCAAATAATATAGAGCTCCCTGAAAGTGAAATGGGCTGCTTGAGGATGTGGTAGGGTCTTCCTCCTTAGAGGTCTTCAAGCAGAGACTGGAGACCACTAGTCATATATGTTGCAGTGAGGACTCCCTCTGAGGTATGGGTTGGATTAGATGATTCTTCATATCCCTTTCAACTCTAAAATGATGTGATTCTGTGTGTGTGTGTGTGTGTGTATGAGAGAGAGAGAGAGAGAGAGAGAGAGAGAGAGAGAGAGAGAGAGAGAAAGAAATGGAAGGATAGTGGATGGGTAGGTGGGTATAGAAAGTAGATAGAGAGATGGACTGATGAATGGATGGACAGAAAGACAGGCAAGCACTGAGATAAGCCCAGTGGAAATAAATAAAAGCAAGCCCCCAAGGAGTTTATATTCTAATAGGAGAAGAAAGCATACAAATGGCACCTGGAAAATTATTGAGAGTAAGAGGGCAAACATTAGAGATATCTAGAAAGTGTGGATGAAGACTTGAAGCCCAAGGAGGTAAAGTCAAAGTTGGAT
The DNA here is from genome assembly GCF_028583685.1 of Petaurus breviceps papuanus. Taxonomy (NCBI): domain Eukaryota; kingdom Metazoa; phylum Chordata; class Mammalia; order Diprotodontia; family Petauridae; genus Petaurus; species Petaurus breviceps. Next base: position 26,640,854 of record NW_027186457.1, on the reverse strand, counting down.
TACCAAAGTCCAGGGAGAATCAAGGGCTGGAGTTCAATTTTTTGGTAAGGAGAAATTGGAGGGAGTATGGTTGAAGATATCTGGGAAGTGTCTGGTTAGTATAAAAGAGGTCTTACCCTAGGTAGTAATTGTTTTATACACATACACACACACACACATTTGAATTTTATATCCTCCATAACTATTATCTAAGGCCTGCCCTCTTTCTCCGCCACTTTACTGCCAAGTGTCTGGCTCTCATGGTGGGATGCCTCAATACTGGAGTGTATGGAGTGTTCAAGGAGTACTAACACTTCTGGTAAGAGGACTTGTTGAGTCCTTTTCAGGACTGCACCTCCACCTTTGGTGTCAACTTGGCACCCAACTCTCATCTGTGACTCCAAGAAGCTGTAGCACCATCTTGCCCTACAGGATAAACCAGATTGAGGTTAACTGACAGACCTCAGACCCATCAGTGAGTTAGGGATCTCTACCCCAAGCATGTGAAGACTCCCATTGGTAGAACAGGCAAATGAGAAAAATTTGTTTCAATGACCATGAAGGTGGCTGAAACAAAAGCTGTGGTGTTTAGAGCTTGGTCAGACATCAAAGACGCCAAGGTCATCCACTGCTATCTTGGCCTTTCACCATTCATTTTGACTTTTGTCTTGCACTGGACCTTGATGACTCTGGAAGAAAGAGTAAAGCTGATGACTTTGTGCAACTCTGCCTCTCTTAAATCCAGTTCACATGCAAGTCAAGATATCACCGCATGATGTCATTGGTACTCTCCAAAAATGAAGGGCAAACAACAACTCTTGAACTGTTCCATCTGGGTCTTACCCTCACCAAAGATCCGAGTTCTAGAGATTTCTATATATCTTAATCTCTATCATAATATACATCTCTATACATAATATGGACTGGGAAAAGATTTTATGCTCTATTCCTCTGTAGCCTTTCCCAGTGAATTCAACATAAACTGCCCAAGAGGGAGATGTATTGGCCCCTACTATAATATATTAGTGCTTACAATGTTATGGTTACAGTTCATTGTGAGCAAGACCTGTGAAGAATCATGTCTATGATTCCCAGTCTATCTATATACCTACCCACCACCATTAATATCTACCTTTTCCAATCAGTTGAGAAGCTTCTGGGAATATAAAAGTTCAACATAAAATGTGTGTGTTGCCCTTTCTTGGGTCCTTTCTCTCTGCTAAGTGACTACTAGTTTGTATACTGGACACGGATCTCTTGACCTCTGACTATAAAGTCCCACAACCTTCATCTTAGGCAGACCTGAAAGAATAGAAACCTCAGAAGGTGTGTCAAAAAATCTTGTTCCCCCCCCCCCTCAGTTTATGTACTAGGATTAGCATCTCCTGAGAATTTGCTTCCTTTCAGGTTATATTGGAAGAATCCATTCTTTTTGGTTTAATCCCTTTTGAAAAATTTCCCAACTCTCACTTCCCTTCTTAGAAAATGGTAGAGCTGGGGCAGCTAGGTGGCGCAGTGAGTAAGAGTTCAGGCCTCGGAGTCAGAAGACCAGAGTTCGGTTCCAGCCTCAGGCACTTAACACCCACACACACACACACACACACAAAAAACCTAGCCGTGTAACCTTGGGCAAGTTACTTAACCCCAATTGCCCTCCAAAAGGCAAAAAAAAAAAAAAAAGGTAGAGCCCCATTCTTATGAAAGGAGCCTTCTTTGCTTCCTCAGACATGTTTTGGTTACAATGAATAAATTGGACATTTGTGATTTCAATGTGAAATGGGAAAAAAGTTGGGCTGTTTTAGTAACATAAACTTTTGTCTATGAACTTGACTTACAGTGTTGTTTCAATGGTTTCTTCTATTTCTGTCCACTGGAAGAATTCATTGATCCCATGAGCACCATGCACAGAGACATTCATAGCCCTGAATAGAGCAGAGCTCTTTGTTGTAGGCACAGCAGTACAGTGGAGAAAGTATATAGTTTTAAGATTTGGTGTTTGGGGGCAGCTAGGTGGCATAATGAATAGAGCACCATACCTGGAGTCAGAAGGACCTGAGTTCAAATCCAGCCTCAGACACTTGATATTCACTAGTCCTGTGACATTGGGCAAGTCACTTAACCCCAACTACCCTGCCCTCCCTCTTCCAAAAAAAAATGATTTGGTGTCTGGAAAACCTACATTCAAATCCCTCCTTTTATACTTAATAGTTATATGACTTTGGGTAAGTCATTTAATTTCTTCAAGCCCCCATTTTGTCGTCTAAAAAATGTGTATAAGCAATACCTGTAATGTTCATCCCACAGAGTTGTCATGAAGATCAATGGAGATAATATCTATACAGTGCTTTGAAAAATTTGAAATGCCATAGAAATGATGATGATGATGATTATGTAGACGATGAAAGGCTCTGGTCGATCAAGGACAAAGTTTACTCTTTCTTCATACAAACTTTTTTTCCAAACATGGCAAATCAATGGTTTGCTGCTCTGATGAGGTGGTGCCCAAAACTAATTGTGATCTTTTTGATTATCATTGAGGACTTGGGGTATAGAAAAAGGGCAGAGGTAAGCAGGTGATTTCCATAAATTGTTTTAATGAACATAAGTAGATTTCCCGTTGGAAAATTTTTTCCCCTAAATATTAATGAGAAGCTGTGGCAACAATGGGAGAGAATTCTGTTTTTGGGGGTGGACCTCTTTGCCCCCAATCAAGTCTCAGCAGAAGGCAAATGATCTATTTACCTCAGCCACCATCTAACCCAATCCATAACCAAAAAAGAATCCCCAACAAATAATCATCCAGACCCTTATATACCAATACAGTCTAGTCCACATTTCTAATTTGGGGGACAGCTAGATGGTATATTGCATAGAACACAGGGCCTGAAGTCAGAAAGACTCATCCTCCTGAGTTCAAAACTGGCCTCACTTACTAGTTGTGTGACCGTAGGCAAGTCATTTAACCCTATTTGCCTCAGTTTCCTCATGTGTAAAATGAGCTAGAGGAGGAAATGGCAAACCACTCTAGTATCTTTGCCAAGAAAACCCCAAGTGGGGTCACAAAAGGTTAGATACTACTGAAAAATGGCTGAAAAACAACACAATTTTTAGGAAATTTTCCCTGTCCTTAATTAAGCCTTAATTTCTCTCTTTGCAACTTCTTTCCATTGCTTCTGATTCTGCCCTATGGGATCAAAAAAGAAATGTCTAAACCCTTTTCTACATGATGGCCTTTCAAGTGCTTTCTACTTGTGTGAATTTGGGTAAGTCAAACTTCTGGATCATCAGTTCCTCATCTGTAGAGAGCTGAGGAATGACAATGATGAAATCAAGTTATTTTGTGGGTCTGCATCTTTAAAGATATAGCTCATTGATGCCCACCAGCTCATTTCACTTTAATAGTCAGCCAAAAGATACAATTAGCATGAAACAGGGACATTTACTGAAACGGCCTATTATGAACATGGTAATAAAAGATGAACCCCATAAATGTTAGAGAATTAGACAAAGCATCAGTAGAAAGTAGGAATGCACATATCAAGTATACTAGTAAAGATGTACACATATAGAGAACATAGGAACTAGACCAAACAGTCTGATTGAGTGATGTGATCAGCAGAGATGCTGTGCCCAAGGGATGTCTGACTACAGTTAGTTAGAGATGCAATACTAGAACTCAAAATATAGGGAAGGGAAGATATGGAGTCATCTACTTAGAGATGGGTGCTGATGCAATCATGGAAAAAGATTGTAGAGAGAAAAGAGAATAGAGTCTGGGATGGAACCCTGGGATATACCCAAGAGGGATCAAAGGGTGGGATATGGATAATGATCCCACACAAGATCGAGGATTATTCTGAGAGCACTGTAATTCAATGGTGTCCCCAAAACCCAGGGAAGAGCGAATATCCAGGAGAAAAAAGATAATCAACAATGTCAAATACTGCAGAGATGACAAGAAGAAAGAAAACTGAGAATATTTAGCACCAGAGAGGTCACTGGTGAACACGGAGCAGGAAGTTTCAGTCAAGCATCACATACTGAAGTCAGATTGCCAGGGATGGAGAAGTGAGTGGGAGGTGAGGCAGAGGAGACAAAGAGCGCACACAGTTTATTCTAGGAGTTGGGCTGAGTAAGGGAGGTAAGATTGAAGAAAATAGCTTGAGGGAAAAATCAAATGAGAGTTTGGGGCTTTGGTTCATCTTTTTTTTAAGGATGGAGAGGTAGGGGGAGGTTTCAAGACAAAAGAGAATGAAGCTGGATATTGGAGGGTGGGTGGAGAATTAGGGAGAGAAGAAATCATGTCACAGCAAGCTACTAGAGGAGATAGTTTGTGGAATCAAGAGAAAATAGACAGTTTAAAAGTTAGAACATCACTTACCCTTATGTATAGCTAGTTATATAAATATAGCAATATAACTATGATGTCTGTGTAGGAGAAAGCGGGGGTGAAGAGAGAGGGGGGAGAGAAAGTAGGGAAGGAAAGAGAGCGGGAAAGGGAGAGGAAGAGGGAGTGAACGAGAGACAGAGAGAGAGAAAAACTTTATATAATGTTATCTCATTTGATCCTTACAACAACCTTTGTGATTGGGTACCTCTGTAAGGAGTTCTTTCTCTCCTTTTTCAGATTATATTGATGACACTCCCGCCCCTTACAGAGCTCCAAAACACCTGGTACCATCAACTAGGAAGAAGAGTAGGAGAAAAGAGGACCAGAAATTGCCAGGACACATGAAAGAAGAGATCCAACAGGAAGCATGAAGTCTGGGGACTCAGAGCCCGATGTTAAAAAGTACAAAGCATGGGCATCAAATAGATGAACTAAAAAGACGAATGAATGTAAGGAGGCAAACCTGACCCCAGAGATCTTACTAAATCTCAGTGGAATGGAACTCATGACATAGATAAATGGCCAAGCAGAGTAGTATTGGCTAAATACTAAAAAATATACTCGGTTTTTTTTTTTCTTTTTTCTTAAAGACCAGCCTTAACCCCAAATCACTCTGGATCTCACTGATTGGCCAACAGGTCCCAGGCTAAGCCCCTACTTGGTTATTGTTTGGACCCTGATTGGCTTAGAATGAATGTAAATAGCAATTGCTCTGTTTTAACCAGAAACCCTGAGATTCTTCTTCTCTGGGATCTGGTTTTGTTTGTTTGTTTTGTTTTTTTAAAAAGGCCATTATTTATATTATTTCTTATTAAGCCTTAATTACTGAACCAGCGTTGCCTCAGTCAAATTGAGACCTGTTAAAGACCTTAGCTTGAAAAATCCCCTACTAGATACTGGGCTATCTCCAGTTTCCCTGATCTCTATCTGGTCACTGGATTCAGATAACTCTGTTGCTGCTGATGGAGCAAGGGGACCCCTAAAACAAGGGTCCTTGAACTTTCCCACAAATTTTAGCACCAAGTCCCCCCCACCCATGTTTGCCTGAGGCATTTGACCCATTCTAGTCAATAATCCTTTTAACTATCCTTTCCTGGTGGCCCCCACCCCTACCCAGCCCAACCCTTCATTCTCTGTTAACCTCCAGACCATCCCAGGCTACTTGCCACTCTTAGATCCCATCCAGATCTTCCCACAGTCTTTTTATTTGCTTGTTTTTGGTTGGGTTTTTCCTTTTTTTTTTTTTTTTTTTTTTTTTTGGGGGTAGGAATGCTGGGCCACTGGGGTTAAGTGACTTGCCCACGGTCACAAGGCTAGTAAGTGTTAAGTGTCTGAGGCCGTATTTGAACTCAGGTCCTCCTGACTCCAGGGCCAGTGCTCTATTCACTGTACCACCTAGCCTCCTCTTCCCACAGTCTTTTTCCCTATAAAAGTATCAGTCTGGTCCTTAACAATTGTGTCAACTCACTAGGAAATCCAACTATGTCATAATAAACTCACTACTTGAATTGAAAGAAGGCTAGAGTGGTTGAATTCTTTCAAGGCAGATCCCTGCTCTGTACCCTTGCATTTTGTGGTTTCTAGCACCCCTACACCACAACAGGCCAGAGGTGGCTTTGCACAGTCCTTCCTCACTTAAATCCGATTCACTTGCATGTCTTGGCATCGCCTCCCTGATGTTATGGTCCTCTTCCAGAACAAAGCACAAGCAACAGCAGCAGCATATTCACATGAAGAAATTCATTAACATGAAGTGTGAAACATGATGGAGAGGGTTAGGTGAGGATCACCAGAGATAGCAGCAGAACTGATATTTTTGCAGGGGAATACTCTTCTACCACCTGGACAGAAGGAGGAATTAGATAAGGAGTTTAGGAAACAGACCACAACTGTCACAGAAACAGGCAAGTGAAGACACCTACTAATAATCTCTCTCTCTGTCTCTGTCTCTCTCTGTCTCTGTCTCTGTCTCTGTCTCTCTCTCTGCCTCCTCTCTCTCTCTGTCTCTCTCTGTCTCTCTGTCTCTCTCTCTCTGTCTCTCTCTCTCTCTGTCTCTCTCTCTGTCTCTCTCTCTGTCTCTCTCTCTGTCTCTCTGTCTCTCTGTCTCTCTCTCTCTCT
>NW_027186457.1:26533555-26634267 GCF_028583685.1 Petaurus breviceps papuanus | reverse complement strand
CTCTCTCTCTCTCTCTCTCTCTCTCTCTCTCTCTCTCTCTCTGTCTGACAATAGTAAAGCAGAAGATAAATTTGCTACTGACCTTAGTGATAATTCCATTCTTCAAAAGGTATATGAAGCATCAAGGAGAAGTGTCCTTCTAGATATGATTTTCATCAAGGAGGAACTAGAAATGGCAGGACTTCAGCATCAAGTCACCATTCCTTCAGAGATTACCTAATTGAGGAGAGGAAAGCATGGTCTATGTTTCATATACACGCTAATGTTACTATTTTTGTAGGGGAAGCTGCTCCAAGAAAAATAGGAAGCTCTCAAGAATGAAATTATAAAGACACAAATAGAAGTTACTTTGATGAAAAGGAGAAAAGGATGGGGGGGGGGGGGTCCTAAAGAGACCAATATAGATGTGAATGGAGCTCATTAGCAAATTCAAATTTACATATCAGAGACACATACATCAAGGTCTAATGACTGAATCTGAATAACATGAATCTTCTCAGGAAGTACTAAAGTCCCAAATGAGCTAAGGCTGTTAATGAATGTTAAAGGCAAACAAAAGGGGAGTTGTTCAAACTTAAATTTGGGGTGAAAAAAAAGATCCAAGAAGGGATTAGTCTCTCCCCACATATGTATACACACATATGATACTGATATATATAACTACTCAATTCTTATCGTGCTTCATTTTTTCTAATTCAAGGAAAATGATATTTGGATTGAAAAGAATAAGAGAAAAATTCCTTCCTAGGAATGGAGCCACAAAATAAGTTAGGAGACACCAACTGGCATGTTTAGCAGCCCTCAGTGAGTATGGCAGATTTGAACTGAGTACCACAGTAAGGACAGATATAATTGCTGAGTCATCAGTGGCATCCAAAATACTTGGAGATGGGAAAGGTACCACAGAACTGGAAAAGAACAATGGTTGTCCCAATTTTCAAAAAAGAGAAGAGGATGAAGTCTGAAAACAATAGACATAGAGGTTATTATCTGTTGCTGGAAAAAAAATCTAAAATGCACTATTAAAAGCACAGTTTATGAGTCCTTAGAGGGGCAGTGATCTTCAGTCTTACACTAAAACCCAGTATAACCCAAGATTAAGAAACTTCATGCTTTAAGCTCACACAGAATAGATCTGACCTTGGGAGGTACCACCAAAATTCAGAGAACCATGGATTCAGAGCTAGAAGGGACCTCAGATATCATCTAGTCTAACCTTCTTGTTTTACAGATGAGGAAACTGAGGCCCAGGCTGGTTACTATATTTGTCCTAGTTCTACAAAATGTCTGAGGCAGAACTTGAATGCAGGTCTTCCTGTTGCTAAATCCAGAATTCTCTCCACTATACTACTTATATAGCCACTTCACAGAGTTTAATTTGGGAAATCTCAGACTATAGCTCATGCCTTAGTCTCTACCAATATGAACAATAGGGTTCCCAGTTCTGTAGAAACACATAAGGCATCAAATGCATTTATCAAGTACTGGTCCACCTTTATATCACCTGATAGAGAATTTGGAAGCCTTAAAGGATTCTCAGGAAACAATAATAGGAAGAGGTAAAAAATTAACCAAATAACAGACTTACGACAATCCATCAAGCAAATCAATAAAATTCTCTTTTGTCTCTGGAGGTGCCTACTTTCCACAGGATCCTAAAGATCTCCATATTTAGTGCCACCTCAAGATTTCAACTCCCTTTGGAAAAGAAATGAACTTGGGCTGCTAAACAAAACACTCAGCCATTTTCAGTGAGTCCCCTCTTTAACCCCACAGAGATCCTTAGAGACCTTCAACCTAATGACACTACACTGGAGACTTAGACTAAACCTAAGAGAAAATACACTGGCAACTGTCAGGCAAGGTAACAATATTCAGGTGAGTGTCTCTTTCATCCCACAGAGATCCTCTAAGGATGGAGAAATTCATAAGGAAACATACACGGGCCTGCTATACTGGCAACCTTTTTCCCTTTAGGCCTTCAACATTTGAATCATTAACTCTAAGAGCTTGTTTGTTCATTCAAATGTTGGCTTTGGGCCCTTGGTATAATCAATGAGAGGATCCAGGTGAATGGTCTTCTTCTACCAAGAGCCAGGCTACTCAGGAAATTCCCTTCCTGGATAGAGGCAGGCTTTTTGAACCTGGGGTTACTCAGAAGGCAACATCCAAGGCTGGCATTGCCTACAACAGCCTCTGTATAGAGTGCCATATCCTAGGACTCCCAAATTCAAACTGTTGGAGAGGCAACCTCAGGAATTCACATAGATTCTCCCCACTCCCAAAAGCTTGAGTTCAGTAACTTAGTGTCCAAGCCACATGGGGGTACACATGCTTCTCTTTGCCAAGCACTTCTCTAAAGCTCCCATTAACAGTTCCTGGCAAGAAAGAATTCTCACTTACACCTGCTGCATTCTCAGAATCCAAATGGAAGAAAGGTACAAAAGGAAAAAGCACAGAGCAGGTCTTTTATATGTCACACAAAGGTTGTCTTCTGCCCCCTAACAACCTGGCATCCCAAGAGTGTTAATCAAGTCACCTTAAAGATAGCCTGAATCACTGAGACTTCATCATATGTTCTCAGTCCTCACAACAAGACTCCAATGGGCATGTTCATAGCTTTCCACAGGGAGCTATTTTTGAAAGTCCCACTATTAGCTCATCAAGTTGATCAGAGAACTTCTTTTATCAATCACTCTACTGATGCATCTTCATCAGAACAGGATATGCCAGACTAATCTTGCCTCTCCTTTTTTGACAGGATAACTGAATTGGCAGATCAAGTAAACTATGTAGAAATTGTTTATGCTTAGATTTCAGCGAAACATTTGACAAAGTTTTACATGTTATCTTAGTGGATAAGATAGAGAGATGTGGGCTAAATAATATGGCTGGGCATATTTAGAATGGGTTGGGTTGGACTGAAAGAATAGTCGTTAATGAATCAACGATGATTTTTAAAAAGGTCTTGAGTGAAGAATCCCCAGGGATTTTTCCATGTTCTTTCCATGAACAGCAATCTGCTGTTCAAGGACTTGAATGAAGACATGGAAGGCTTGCTTATTAGATATAAAGGCTTTACAAAGTGGGAAGGGAGATCTAAAATTGGATCACAGAACCTTGGACAGACCACTTTGAGATTATTATATTCCATTCTTGGCACCACATTTTGTTGAACACATTAATAAACTGGAAAGCATTCAGAAGGCATTCAGGTTTTCTTTAACTAGAATTGGTTAAGGAAATCAATACCATTTAACTCAGGTGACCTCTTAACAGTCTCCAAGAATGGTAATATCTTGTATTTAAAAGAATCTTGGATTTGGAGTCAGAAGACCTAGTTTTTAATCCTGACTCTGTCTCTTATTTTCTGTATTTGATCTTGTCCAAGCCATTAGAACTGTCTCTGGAACTATTTCTCCATCTGAAAAGTGAGAAATTTAATGAGAATTTAATGATCTCTAACTTCTGTAAAATTCTAGTTTTTTGTCTTTTTATATATCTCAGAATTTAGCACAGTGTCTAGCACATAGTAAGCACTTAATAATAATAAATGCTTACTGCCTGATTGATTGTTTAATTTATTAATATACTTGACCCCAGAAAGCAAAACAAACAAGAAGTGGATGTTGTAAAAAGGCAGATTTAGGCTGATGTATGGAAAAGTCAGACATGACTGAAATGGCTGAACAACAACACATGGAAAATCTTCCCAGCATGGATAGCTATCCCAAAGTGGAATGGCTTCCTTGGGAAATAGTGGTTTCCTTCATTGAAGGTTTTAAAGCAAGAGCTGGGTAACCAATTTTCGAGTATATTGTAGAGTAGATTCCTATTTAGATATAGATTGAACCAGATGGTTTGTTCATCCAGCTCTGAGATGCCTTGATTCTGTAATTCTGGTGATATTTGCCAATTTAATTGGTGAGTAAATCTTTATTGAATCAAACTGAATTGAGTTGAATAACAGAATTGTCACTGAGTTGAAGCCATAAGTCAATCAACAAGATTTTATGAAGTGTCTGCTATGGAATAGTGCCAGGCACTGTGATGGGGGAGTGAGGTATGGAGACAAAAAAGAAAAAGTCACTGACCTCAAGGGGCTTGCATTCTATCAGTGCAAAAGGAAAAAAACCATATATTTGGAAAAGAACAGGATGCTCATTCTTTACAGTGATCAGCAATCCCATCATGGTGGCTTTCATTGACAGGATGAGCACTCAGTCTGTGCTCATGTTTCTGCAGAGGTCTCATAGGACAACTAAAGCCCCAGGACTGTCTGTCTTCGAAACCTCTGTTGCTCATCCTTTATCATGGCAGCCCTTTGCAATAGATAGGCTCACGGTCGTTTGCATAATATTTATAGTCAATTTTCTTAGCCAATTATGTAAATGGATTTTTTTTCCAAACACAGCTTGGAGAAAACAGGTCATTCTCATCTTCAGCCTGGATCCTGCTGTCTTTATTTAATCTTGACAGAAACTCATTGCAAGCTATTTGTAGAACTGTAGCTAGGATCCTTGTGAATCCTTTGATGGGGAAGGAATAAGGACTAGGAGGTAGAAGCTCCAGACTGTGGGGACCAAAGAAAAGGAGATGTCAACATAAGCTTCTGAAAGACAGTCCAGAAGAAAAAAAATTGGTAAAGGCTTCTCTCTGGGCCTTGTTCAAACAGATTGCAAGTATAGGCTCCAGATTTGATGATTTTAAGTCAACAAGACAGATGGCACAAAAAAGAAATCCTCCTTTATGGGTAATAACAGCAGTGTTGACTGGCTTCAATTGGGTAATAGCATTCAGATACTTGATAAAGCTACAGAATGCATTAATGAGCCCAGCTTGCTAGGTCCCTCAGTTTCTTACAGAGATCTGTCCAGATCAGTAGCAAGAGTAGCCTCTTTGGAAGTAAGGAGTCCATCAGATCTAAAAACCTATTCCTTCTTCGTACCTAAGGTGGGCCGTACCACATTTAGTCAATCAGTGAAGTGGATAGGATTCTATTGCCAAATTTGAAACAGTATCCTATTATGATCCTACCTGTAAGGACTGTGCATATACCTTGAATTTCTCTATATAGCCTGGCCTGTGACTTGTATCCACATACCAATTAATCAATCAATTAACATTTATTAAGCACACTTACTATGTGCCAGGCACTGTGCTAGTCATGAGGGTTACAAGAACAAAAATCTCTGCCATCATTGGGCTTGCAGGGAAACCAAATACAAAATATATACAAAGAAGAGATAAGTGTAGTTGACATTGCATGTGATTCCATTGATGGAGGAAATGCCCGGTGAGGAAACTCCTTATCTTAATTCAGGTTGGCATCTGGTCTACAACTTATGCTTTTAAAGAGTTGCCTCTAAAGCTACAAACAAAATTTTAAAAATCAAAACAAATCATATTTTTAAGTGCTTCAAGATTGTTAAGTGTCTGAAGCAGGATTCAAACTCAGGTCTTCTCAGCTTCAAGTCCAGATCTTCATCCACTATACCACCTACCTGCCTGAAATTACAAGTGTGGAGATTAAAAAGGTTCAAGAGACATCATTTCTGGTTAATTTAATCATTTCATTAATGAGGCCAAGACATGTATTAATAAAAGGATGGTCATTTGGTCATCTCTCTTAGACCAAAGACAATCACGGTGGGTGGACTCACAGTGGTAATATCCTTCAAAGAGTAGTTGTTTCCCAGGGTGGGACAATTAATGAAAGAATGATATTAGAGTGGGGGACTGAGAGTGATATCACATCACCCTTAAACTGAGAAATTATCCCTACAGCCAGACCACTCCCAGCCTTGAGCAATCTATTCACAGAATTTACGTCCCACCAAAGACTGAGCAGAACACAATGGCTTCCCTATCTGGGTGGAATCTGAACAAGATAGTCCAATTTCATTATCAGCAATATCCTTCAAGACATTGAACTTTTTAAAGTCGGGATTTTAGAAAAAGCAAGAACTCTAGATCTCCCCAAATTATTGGTTATTGATAATCATTTCTTTCACAAGGTAATATGGACGGGGATCACTAGCATCTGAAGGGACAGAGGAAGGCTTCATCTAGGAGATTGTACTTGAGTGTAAAGACTGTACGAGCATAAAAATTAAAAATATCAGCATTTACACTCAGCCTCTCAAAGAAAGATGACTATCATGGCAAATTGGGTAGAATCACAAAGATCTGGGTTTGAGTACTGCCTAATGTTTATTTATGGTGTGACAATGAGTAAGTCCCTTAAAATCTCTGAGCTTCAGACACCAAAGATATATCACCTAAGTTATATCAGTGTTGAAATGAAGTATCTGTCAGTATTTCTGAACTAGAAGTTGGGGACCCAGGTTAAAATCCCAGCTAAGAAACTTACTAGCAGTATAATCATAAGGAAATCCTATATGCATCTCAAACTCCACATATCTAAAGCAGAACTAATTTTCTCCCCTCCAAGAACACATAGAAGAAATCCATGCCAGAGGGACACAATTTTGAAAACACTAAGGGATTAATTTTCAATATTTTTCAACAAGGAAAAAATGCAAATGAATGGGATAAAACATTTAGTAAGTTCTTACTTACACACGAACACACACACATACACACACACCACTCTTGTGTAAGTTTACTTATTTCTCTCAAGGGTGTCATCTACCTTCTACTCTCCCAGGTTTCAAACCTCAGTGTCATCTGAAACCACTCTCACTCACCCCACATGTCCAATAAACCATCAAATCTTGTTGATTTTACCATTACAACATCCATCATCTTCTCACACATGGCCACTACTTTATCTCTAGACCACTGAAGGAGCCTTCTAAGTGGTCTATCTCCCTCAAGACTCTTCCCACTCCAATCCATCATCCTCTACAGAGTTGCAAGAGTGATCTTCCAAGAACATGGATCTAATTATACCATTTTAATTAATTTAATTAATAAATGCCAGTAGCTACCAATTACCTTTAGGCATTTAAAGTTCTTCACAATTTGACCCCAGCCAACCTTTCTAGATTTATTATGCATTACTACCCTTCACACACTCTATGGTCCAGCTACACTGAGCCTTCTTTCTATTACATAAAACACTCCATCTCCCATCTTTATGCTTTTGTATAGGCTGTATCCCATGGCTGGAATGCACAATCTTCTTCACCTTTGCCTCTTAGATCCTGTTTCCTTCAAAATTGAATTAAAACATCACTTTACATAAAACCTTTCCTTGTCCTTCTAGCTACTAGTGAGTTCCTCTTCTCACCTGAAAAAAATTATCTTGTATCAATGTATTTATTTTGCATATATGTATATAACGATTTTCTTACAGAATGTGAGATCCTCGAAGACAGGGAATGTTTTATTTTCTCTTTGTATTACCAGTGCCTAGGTAGTATATGCTTAATTCATTCTTGATTGATTAATTGATTCAAGTGAACTAATACCTCAGTTTAATCAATTGCAAAATGGGAATAGTAATATTTTCAGCAGCCATTTATAAGACTTTAGTTTGGAAAGTTCTTTGCAATATTTAATGTGCTATGTAAATGCGAATCATTAATATTTATATTAGTTTCCATCAGACTGAAGTGAGAACCTTTGCCATCCAAAATATGAGCTGACTCCCCTCTATCAGGGGCATGGAGAGAGGAAAAAGATAAAAATGTAGAGTTATGTCTTGGGCTACTTTATGCTTTTCATCTAATTTTTAAAGAGACATACGTAAATTCACTTGAAAAACATCATGGGATATTACAAGTCATACTACCTTCCAAAGCAGAGAAAAACAGAGTTGGTAGAAAAGTCTACAAAAAGCTGTGTATGAGACTCAATTAATCCAACTTATCCCAAGAGCACTGATAGGCAGATCTGGAAGGAAGACAACAAATAGGCAGAAAATGAAATTGATTGGCCAGCATTCCTATGATGATCTAGTCTCATCATCAGCGAGTGGGGCCACCACATTTGGATTCTGGCACCCAAGGATCTGATTGCTGCTTAAGAAAATAGAAATGGCCCTTAAGAAGATGAAGCTGGGAAAAAGCCCAAAGGACCAGACCAAGAACACATAGAAGAAATCCATGCCAGAGGGACGCAATTTTGAAAACACTAAGGGATTAATTTTCAATATTTTTCAACAAGGAAAAAATGCAAATGAATGGGATAAAACATTTAGTAAGTTCTTACTTTGTACCAAACATTATGCCAAATAAAAATCATAAAAACAATCTCTGACCTAAAGGACCTTACATTTTAAGACAAGGAGAAAACATAAATAAGAGAGTAATGGAGAGGAAAGGAAACTGTGGTTTGGAAAGTTGCAGGATTGGTAAATTAACTATACAAAAGTGGAAAATTTATTGGAAAAACTAAAGATTGTCATCATCGAATTCCGATACCTACTGATCTATCTGCCTTCTTTCTCATCTCTTTAAAATTATTGTGACATTAGTAGCCCTTCATTGTGTAATGCCCACACTGGGACCCCTTCCCTAACTCCCACTCACATTGGTGAGCTAAGTCACCAAGGAGCAATTGTCATTTTATCCTTTGGGATTCTTGGAGTAATCCTGAAGGGTAAGAGATGCCTGTTCTGTTTATCAGGAGCTCCTATCTGGGGAGCTCCCCAGCAATTATCAGCCAGTGCCACAATTATATGTAGGGTTCATCAGGAAAGTGGGCTTAAGCTTGGAGAGAACATGCAGCTAAGAAGTAGCTTATAGTTGCTGGTTACTATGAATCCTTTTCTGTCTTCAAGGAGTTTTCATGCAGTTCCCCTTAGGAGAAACTCTCTGCTGAGTTCCAAGGGTTGGTACCCTGACAGACACAACACAAAGTTGGGTTTCCTTGCTAAGTCTAGGCAGATGCTGCTATCACTGATACTCCAGGGATACCATTTCAGCCAACATTAATGGAAACTCTGATATTCAGACATTTTGAAGTACACAAGACAATCACCTAGTCAATGGAGGTTGGGATGAATAATGGAAAGTCCCCTCTGGGTTCAGCCCCCACCCCCACCCCCACCTTTGTATTTTTCCTCTACAAGGACAAAGTTCTGCCTGAAAAAAGCACTCCCAATCCCAGAAACTTCCAAAGAAATTACAAGAATGCCATCTTCCAAACTCTTTTGTACTATACTTAGGCCCAAATGTGTATCTGATTCTTTCAGTCAGTCACAAAAATGTTTCTTATATGTCATTTCTTTCATCATAATGATCCAAATACTTCATCCCTCCCAAACTTATTAAGAATTTCTTTCCACCTAGTTTGCATGTTTAATCAGTTTATTCAATAGAAATATCTAGGATTTGTTTGTACCTAATGTACATTTTTGGTTTATTGAGTAAATCAAGAAGTCTAGGCCTTGTGTATTTAACTAGGATGGGGCAGACTCCTAACTTCACAATGAGAAGTACCATAGACAGAACACTGTTACAGAAAGCATCCATGCTAAGGTCTATCACTACATCTGTTCACTGGGATGGTCACTATTATATCTTTATGAAAATGATCTATACGTATATAAAGGTCAACCTTGGTGGGAGGCACATGAGGTAGAAATAGGAAATTTTTCAGATTTTCTGCAATAGCACACTATATTTCACACATTAACTGAATGTTACAATAAGAGGAAGAGGAAGAAAAAGAAGAAAAGAAGTTTTCAAAGGTTTTCCTCCAAAAAGGTATCTTCATGCACATGTTAATTAATATTATATAGATTTTTGATAAAAGGAGAAGGGGAGAGAATAAGGATTTATATAGTTCCTATATAAATATCAGGAATAAAATAAATAAAAATAATTTTAAAAACTCTATATCAGGCAATGAGCTAAACACTTCATAAATATCATCTCATCTTATCTTCAGAACAACCCTGAGAGGTAGATGTTATTATCTTCATTTTACATTTGAGGAAACTGAGTCAAACAAAGGTTAGTTGACTTGCCCAGTATCACACAGTTTATAAGTGTCTGAGACTAAATTTGAATTCAAGCCTCCCCAGCTCCAGACCCAGAACTCTACCCACTGTTCCATCTAGTTACCTGGACTTTATTCAATAGTCATCTGGATATAAATATCAAAGGAGGTAGAAAATGGAGACATATGCATGGAAATGGTGTGCACTTCTATTATGGAATACTCTTAGCTATGATTTCATCTGGGAATTAGGTCCTTCAGATGTTCCATGGGGACACTCTGTTGTTTGAATTAAGCACTGGAATGCCACCAGACCCTTCTCAATCAGATCCACAGCTGTTTTTAAAAAGACCAGCCAGAAAACACATGAAAAGAGAATTAAAAACAAACAAATGCATGAAGACTGACTATGAAATGACCTAGCTAGATAGTCCATCAGCTTAGAGAGCCAGTGCAGAAGGTCAACGTACCAAATGAAGAACTGACTATGAGGAACATTATAAGATTTCCGACTTAGAGCTATAGGTTATCATCTAACCTAACCTCCTCATTTTGTAGGTAAAGAAACTGAGACAGACATTCAGTGACTTGTCCAGAGCCACTTAGCTGGTAAGTGTCTAAAGCAGGATTTGAATGCAGATCTTCTTTGCTCCAAGTCCAGTTCCCTTTGGATGACACCATTTTTCATAGTGTCTCCATAATTCCAACCTGTACCTTACTTTAAGATCCCAGATTTTAATACAAATGGATTAACTGTCTTTGGGTGTCCCATGCAAGTAAGATAACTTGCATGTGAGTGAAAAATTTGTGCTGATGGAAGGAGTTCCCATGCTAGGAGTTTCCTATTCTATTGAAATTACAGGATCAAACTACTATATTTGGCTCCAAGTCATGGAACACCATGAGCTCAGAAAAAAATGAAAATTGCTTTGGTCTGAAAACCAATGGAGAGCCAACCATGTGGTGACATTAAGCAGGATGTAATATATTGCCAGGGATATATGCAAGAAGTGGCTTCACCTGGAAAAGCAAGATCATAAAAGAAGGTGAGGCAATTATGAAGTGAGAGTGACTGATAAACCATCAGCAGCCCAACTGCTGTCCCAACGCTCATATCATTTTGGAAGGCCCCTTCCTCACTGAGGACTTCTGGGAAGATATGGACAAGAATCCAATCAGATAAAAAGGTACACATGGATTGTGATCAGTACCCAAGAAGGAAGAGTCTGCATCAATGTAATCATGAGTCAATTAAAATATAATAAGTTGGCATTTATATATCAATGAAAAGCTTACAAATCACTTTACAAATATTATTTTATTTGATCCTCACAATAACCTTAGTAAGTAGGTGCAATTATTATCCCCATTTTATAGATGAGGAAACAGAGGATAAAAGACTTGCTTGGGGTCATGTGGTTAGTAGAGATCAGATTTGAACTCACATCTTCCTCTTTGGCACAGCCCAATATTCTATCCACTGTTCCACCTAGCTGTCTCAGTATTGCCAGTATTAAAATCTATTCAAACATAAATGCATAAATAAATGATTTCCTGCTTCATAGCTCACAATTCATAGATTTTGAGCTATAAGAGACAAAGACCTCAAAGAGCTATTGTTTTATAGTGGGATGCATATTTCCTTCACCAATGCAAATCTCATCCCTTCTAGACTTTGGTCAAAGGCCTTCATCAGTCAAAGAAATTCATTCTGTGCAGTTCAACTTAGCTATATTGATCAATGGAAGTCCATCCTTAGGCTGATTCTCAAAGACTGCTCAGGAGAAGGCATCAGAAACAACGAAATATTTGGTTCTATAGATCTATCGCCTTCTACCTGTCCTTTTAGGAATGACATCATTTTTCTCTGCGGTACCTGCCAGAGATGGCACTTTGCTAGCATTAATACTAAGGACCAAGGGTCAAATCATGATTCCAAAGGATTAGTGATTCCAAAGGACGGATGATGAAGCATGTTATCTACTCTTCATAGAGAGGGGATAGGCTCACAGTACAGAATTAGACACTCATTTTTAGACAGCCAATATGGCAATTTGTTTTGTTTGGCTATGTATATTTGTCCCAGGAACTTTGTTTTTCTCTTTTTTTTCTAGTTTGGTGGAGGGAAGGAGAAAATAGATAAGGATAGGGCTGCAAACAAAAAAGAAGAGACTTATTGAGGCATCTCATTTTTTTCTTAATGAAGAGAAAAGAACAGAAGGAAGGCCAGAAGGAAAGCCAGACAAGCAGGAGACAGCTTTGAAAGCTACAGCCTGATCTTATTATATACTTTAAAAGAAAAACTAACAATATGAAGTAGAGAGTACTTCAGTTACATGCAAAACTCTCTCCCCTCACTGTATTATGCATATGCAAATACTCATTAATAAATGAAGCCAAATATGGTGTTTAAGTTCAGAACAAAAATAAAAATTAATTTTTTAAAGGTCCTAAACATTTGAGTAGGACTTTAGGGGAAGAAGGGTGGCTAAGATAAAATTAGTGAAAAAGATGTAACAAAAAGAGAGATAACGACTCACCATTTTACATGTTTGTTTACTTCTTGTCAGGAAAGATTGTTTTTGCTATTGTATTTGTACTTCCAGCACTCAGCAAAGTGCCTGGCATATTGTGAGTGCTTAATACATTTTTTTATTCCTTCATTCCTTTCATTCACTTATTCCATTCATCGAGGCTCCTCCCCTTTTACCTTTCATTGAGACAGTCTGAGGATCTACCAGTCAAAAGGTGCTACTTTCCCCTGCCCACAGGCTCTACAACCCACTTTGGCACTTAGACAAGATGCTTTGTAATCTTTTCACATGTAGATTCTTTGTCTTCTCAAATGGGCTTGTCAAAGATAGGAACCCTCTCTTCCAGTTCTTAGAGCACTCTGTGATGGTCCCCTGCTTAGAGTGCCAGGATAAGCAATCAAATGCTAGCTGACATTTCTCTTGACATGTCTTTAACACCATTGGAACACATGGGCTGAACTTCAACTATCCCTTGGCCTCAACCAGTGACCATTCTTTCTTCCTTTTTAATTATACATTTGTTGGATGAAATTTTTTCCTATAGCACCCTTTTGTACCTTATTTTGTAAATATAGCAGCCTGAACACATTTTATACTGTAAGTGATACTTAGAATGAAACTATACTAAATAATTTGAAATTATAGATTCCCAATTAAAATATGAGAAATGACTTACTTGCCTTTCTTTTTTAAATTAATTTTTATCAATCTCTTCTGTATCAGAAATTATGCTAAATACTAAGACAATAAAAAGCATTCTCTCCCCTTGAGGAACTTGCATTATATTAGGGGAACGAAAAAGGTATGCAGATAAAGGGCAGAAAGTAATTTTTTAACAATTTTATTGATCTTTAAATGCCATTTTCATTTCCACTGTATTTTTCCCTCCTCCTTCACCCACAGATTCATTCCCTATTTAAAAAAAGAAAGCTAGGAATGTATATGTAGAGCCTATATCAGATTGCATGCTGTCTTGGGAAGTGGGGAGGGAGGGAAGGGAAGGGGAGAAAATTTAAAACTTATGGAAGTGAATGTTGAAAAGTAAAATAAATAAACCAACTTTAAAAAAGAAAGCAAGAAAAATCACTTCAACAAAACTAAACACATCACACAAGTCCAACAGTATACGCTGTTTTCTACACCCATAGTACCCTACCTCTGCCAATAAGGGAGCAAAGTATCCTCTCATATCTCTTCTTCAAGGTTAAGTTTGATCATTATAATGCCCCAGTATTCAGTGTCAATTTTTCCTTTTGCCTTTCATTAAATAAAAATAAGTAGATCTCCAAGGGAAAAGATCATTGGACCCATTACTCATTCTGTGAGCTCCTTAAAATAAAGGAACTGCTTTGGGGATCGTATATTTGGAACTGGAATAGACTACAGAAGCCATCTAGTCCAACTCCATCATTTTACAAATGGAGTCACAGAGAGCTTTAGTGTCTTGTCCAGAGTTGTACAGTTAAGGAATGTCTGAGGCAGTATCTGCATCCAGATCTTACTGACTTCAAGACCAAAGCTCTATCTACTTTGCTGCTACAACACTATCAGTATTTATTTACTTATCTGTGTGTTTTTATACCCTGTCCCCAGCAGAATAGAAGCTTCTTGAGAGCAGAGATTATCTCGTTTTTATCTTTGAATCCCCACTTCCTGGCTGTGCAGTAAAAGCATTGAATTAAACTGAATTGTTATGGAGTCCAAAAGGGTAATTATGCAAGTCTCTCCTTGCAAGCCTGGGTTGGATTGGATGTTCTCCAAGGAATTTACTACAAAAATATAAAGAAAGGTAGAGACTACTGGGGAAGATCTCTCTGCTTTTTCAAAAGGAATGGGTATACACAATACCCAGCAAGCTTAGCATCTCCTAGAATTTAAACCTTAACGAATTCACACTAGACAGCTAGAGGAAACACTCATCTGAATTATATTCAGACATGTCTAACTAATAAATTTCTCCTTTCCTGACTTATCCCTGAACAAGTAACATGGCAAGAGAATGTTCCAAGATTTAGAGCTAGAAGGCACCTCAAAACCCAGCACATTTAAACCCTTCATTTTCCAGGTCAGAAAATTCAGAAACAAAGGAATTGAGTGATTTCCCAGGATCCTACAACCAGAAAATGTATGAAGCAGGATTTGAGCTCATGCCTTCCAGATTCTACTGCCCTAATCACTACAACATGCAGAGACTCACATGCTTCAGTGGTCTTCAAGTTCTGCACATTGCTTAGCCAAAGTAGGGGGCAGGAAAGAGACAAGGAACATAGAGTGATTGAGAGAGAGAGAGGGACAGGGGGAGAAGGATCCATTTGTCTTTTTTCACAGTCATTTATTCAAGTTAGCGATGGCCTGTTTGCTGATACATCATTGATTTTTAGAAACCTAGTAGCTGTTATTTTCACCAGAGAAAAGACAGACTGTATCTATTGCATGGGCTCCCTGCCAACCCAAAGGGAAAGAGAACAAAAGGTCAGACTTCCCCCTCTTTATAATTAAAACAAATCACAATTTCAAGCCCATGATGCTAAAAAATAATTAGTAGTGTTAATAATAAGCTCACCTTTAGATAGAACTTTAAGTCTTCCAGAGTGTATAACGTCCATGATCTCCCTTGATTCTGACAAATCTCTGAAGACATTCTAGGTATGCTAGGAACTCTCTGAGTTCCTACATTCTGTAGATAGGGAAATTAGGGCTCAGAGAAGTTAGGTAATAAAACCAAAGCCACATAGCTGGTAAGTGTCAGAGTCAGGATTTGAACCCACTTCTTTCCATTGCCCCATGCCACCATCTATGCACAGATATCAAAGTGCTACATGGTTACAAATAGAAGGTGAGATTGTTTTGAACCCAAGAAAAAGTTTTGGAGCTACAAATCATTCCATATTCGTGTATTATATTCTTGGAGGTTGGGGTGTTGTGAACAGGGATGTGGTATCCGTTGACTTGGGATTGTAGTGAAAACCAAGGAAAATAAAATGTATTTATGAGAGAAGTGAAAGCATTAAATAACTTCTGCTATTTAAGAAGTGTCAACAAAACAATAATAAAATACAATACAGTGAGACTAAGCCAACATATTTATCAAGTACCTGCTATGTGAAAGATACCATGCTAGAAACAACAGTTGAAAAAAGAAAGAATATGAAGAAATGCTCTAACTTGCTATTGATTAGAGAAATACAGATTAAAACAACCTTACACACAGGTAATGTACCTTACACTCATCAGATAGGCTAACATGACAGAAAAGGAAAATGACAAATGTTGGAGGGGGCGTGGGGAAATTGGGACATTAATGCAGTGTTGGTGGAGTTGTGAACTGATCCAACCATTCTGGAGAACAATTTATAACTATGCCCAAAGGTTATTGTGCATACCCTTTCATACAGCACTATCACTACTAGCTCTGTATCCCAAAGAGATTAAAAGAACAAAAAAAGGAGGAAAGACATATATCACAAAAAATATTTATAGTAACTCTTTGTGGTGGAAAAGTATTGGAAATTGGGGGAATGTCTATCAATTGGGGAATGGCGGGACAAGTTGTAGTATATGATCGTGATGGAACACTATTGTGCTATTAGAAATGACAAACGGGATGGCTTCAGAAAAAAAAAAAAACCTTGGAAGATTTATATGAACTGATACAAAATAAAGTGAACAGAACCAAAAAAACATTCTGCGTAGTAACAGCCATACTGTAATAAAGATCAACTATGAAAGATGTAACTATTCTCAGCAATACAATGTTCTGAGGGACTTATGATAAAAAATGCTATCCACCTCCAGAGAAAAAACTGATGGGAGTGTGACTGCAGATTGGAGCATAATTTTTTCACCTTATTTTTCTTCCTTTTTGTTTTGCAACATGCTAATATGGAAATATGTTTTGCATAATTTCACATGCAAAATTGATAACACATTTCTTGCCTTCTCAATGGGTGGGTAAGGGATGGAAAAGAAAGAATTTGGAACTCAATTTTTTTAATGAATGTTAAAAATAAATAATAAATTTTTAAAAAGCAAGATCAAAGCAAGTCCTGACCTTAGGGAGCTCTCTCTACCTCCTTACTTCCACTTCTCAGTTTCTCTTACTTCCTTCCACACTCAGCTTAAATACTCCCTTCTGCAGGAGGCCTTTTCCAGCCCTGCTCCAAACACCTTCACTGCTAGTGCCTTCACCTTTAAGGATAGCTACCTCATATCTAACTTCATATATATGATGTATACAGTAAACCTACTGCTGTAGTGCTCTATCCCCCATTAGAATGTGAGCGCCTTTTGGACAAGGACAGTTTTTATTCTTTGCATCCTCAGCATATAACACAGAGTCTGGCATAAGGTAAGTGCTTAACAGATATTTGTTGATGGACTGAATTCTTACAATCAGTAAAATAAACATTTGCTAAGTAAGCATGGACACTAAGAGAGATTCCAAGTTTAGTTAAGGTGTTTCCCTACCCTCAGGGAGCATATAGTCTAATGGGGAAGTACAACATAAACATAGATAACTTTAATACACAATATTACATGACAAGTACTTTGGACAGTGGAGAGAGCTAAGTGACTTTTGAAGTGCTAAGGGATCATACAGGAAACCATCAATTATGATGGAAGGCATTCTCCCCCTAGAAGATTCCATTTTTATTCTTCATCAGTGCCTGTCTAGAGACACAGAAATCGGTTTGACAAATTTGTGATACACAAAGCTAGAGGAGGAATGCCAGAGGGGAAATATTGCTGAATGGGTGCAAAGTAGCTAAAAAGATTAATATACCCAAATACCTATTCAACTGCCAGCCTTGGATGGTGAAAAAGAGAAGGGTTCCAAATGGATTGGCTTTGGCATGAAGAATTTGCTAGCTCAACTACTTACAAATCATTTGTTTAGAAAAAAAGAATCTCTTTCCAATTGGAAAGTTAGATTTATTTGTTCTGAATCAGGTAAGTAATCTCAACTCAAATGAACTGTAACTAGGGTGGAATGACTAGAGTTCTGTCCCAAGGTGCTGAAAATGAGAAGGCACTATCAGCATTTGGAATTTTTTAGTCCTATATGTACTTAAATGATCTTGGTAAAAACAATTTTCTCCCTGATCCTTACCCCTCTCCACTCATCTCTTCCCTCCCCTACCTCCTGAAACCTCTTGTACTAGGATCTCTCCTTAAGAGGTTCCTTTTGGGTCCAACTCCCCATTCCTTCAACTAGGTGGAGCAGTGGATAAAGCACTAGGCTTGGAGTCAGGAAGACCTGATTTGAATCTTATCATTGATGCTTACTAATGTGTGACCCTTAAAAAGTCATTTAAACACTCTCTGTCTCAGTTTCCCCAGCTGTAAAATTGAAGGAATTCAACCTGATGGCCTCTAAGGTCCTTTCCAACTATGATCATGTACATGGAATTTTCCTTTTAAAATTTTTATTTGAGAGCATTTTTCCAGCCAATTTGTCCTGGATATCAAAATTGTTACCAAATAGGATCAAAGATTTAGAACTAGGATGGACTTCATCTAGTCCAATCCCTTCATTTTACAAAGAAGGAAACCGAGGCATAGAGAAGTAGAGTCATTTCCCCAAGGTCACATAATAGCAAGTAAGATAGTTGGAATGTCTTAGTTGTAACCCAGGTCCACAGACTCAAAGCCCAGCACCCTTCCTGATGCCCCACTCTGCTCTTGCTAGTTCTGGCTCCTCAATCAGACACCAAGGTTCATTTCATACACAGCTGTCATGGTGAGGAGGGGAAAAGAGTGGAGTGAGGAATCTGGCAATGGGAAAAGCACTAGATATTTCAAAGGACAATCACAGACTTACAGATTCACAGAATTCACAGAACCAGGTGGGGGGCCTTATCTAGTACAATGTCCTCACTTCATATAGACAAAGAAGCTGAGGGCCCAAGATGTGAAATGATTGCCTAAAGTCACACAGCTAATTAGGTCCAGCCCAGGGTAGCTTCCATGTCCCTCACCCTGAATCCAAGAGGATGCACATGGGCGGCCTTTCCTCTCTGCATCAGTATTTGTCCTAGGCAGGCAGCTTCATCTACTATCAGTCTGAGAAATCAGAATTATCAAGGTAATTCTCCTGGAGCGTGATGACACATGATAGAAAGAATGCCTTCTGAATTCAAACACCTGTGCCACTGTTCTCCTGATCTGACTACATAGGGTATACTTCCACATGGACTGAGCATGTGCTGTTTTTGAGGAGCAGAAACGTGAAGTCATTTGCCCAAGGTCAGACACCAAGTTAGCTCCAGAGCCAGGACTATAAACTGGGTCCTGACTTCCATTTCAATATTTTCTCTGCAACATTCCCATTCCCTTATTGCTTGTGCTCCCTTATATTTATTTTTCTATAAAGCTAATATTTGTCTTTTCATAGAAAGTTAAAGAGCTTCGATATAGGCTCATGGTTCGTAGGGCTATTTGTAACAATAATAATAGCTACTATTTACCTGGTGCTTTAAGGTTTACAAAGCATTGTACATGTTTGTTATCTGGCTTGATACTCACAAAAACCTTGTGAGATAGGAATTATTATTACCCCCATGTTACAGAAGAGCAAGCTAAGGTTAAGTGATTTGCTCTGGGTCACACAGGAAATATCTGATGTAGGATTTGAACTTGGGTGTTACTGCGTCCAGGTCTAAGATTCTATCTACTTATACTATTTAACTGCCTTTGTTATTGTACAGTCCACTCTTTCATAGCAAACAGTAGCTCAGAATTCATTGAAAATCAGTTTATCTTTATCTGGAGACAGAATTCACTTTTTAAAAAAATGTGTGGATAACAAATAAACAAGATTTTAATAGAGCAAGAAACTACTGAAGGTAAGAAATGCCATTCCTCCAACCATCTTGTAAATGTCCTTGCCTCTCCTTTCTGCCCTCCAGCCTTAGAGGATAAAGTACCCTCAAAAGTGGTCATACTCTGTCATAAGCTACCCTACCTTCCAGTCCCATTCCCACCCATCTCTTTCATGATCTTGCTCCATCAACTAATCTTTATATAATATCTTGTGCACCCTTACTGTCTCCATTTTGCCTGGCTCTTTCCCTTCAGCCCATGAGCATGTCCAGGTCTCCCCAACTCCTCCCAAAACATTCTCTTGATCCAAACACATCCTCAAACTAATGATCTATCTCTCTCCTCCCCTTTACTGCCAAACTCCCTGAAAGGTATTCATTGCCTTTACTTTCTCCCACAACACTAGAATCTCCTGGTTTTCTCCCTGTCTCTCCGACTGCTCTTTCTCTGTATCTTTTACTGATTCTTCATCCTTCTCTCACCCCTTGAATATAGGGGAGTGTTCCCCAAGGATCAGTTCTAGGCTCTTCTAGGCTTCTCTTAACTAACTTCTCCCTCTGTGCTCCCTCCTTTGGAGAGTCTTATGCCATAGTTTCACTAAGCCCCTCAATACAGATAATTTCAAAATTCATATGTCAGTCACTACCCCAAACTCCAGTCCCAAATTCCCAACTGCCTCTTGGATATCTCTACCTAGATCTAATTCAACTGAATTTAACAAGTGTTTCCTAAGCACCAACTCTATGCCAAGCATTGTGTCATACAGTGAAGATTCAAAGAGCAGACATTCTGTTGGGGATGGGGCAGAGGACAATACATACAAAGTATATATTTTTTGTATATATTAAATCTATACAAGATAAATACAAAGTAATTTTGTGGGAAGAGGAGGCATTTATAAATAAGGGTATCACTAAAGGCCTTACCTAGGAAGTAGTACTTGAACTAATTATAGGGATCTAAGGATTTCCAGAGATGGAAGGAGGGAGGGAATACATTCCAGAGATGAAGGTAGTCAGGACAAAAGTCAGGACAAAAGGCTAGAGATGGAATCTTGTGTATGGAAAAAAGAGTATGTAGATCAGTCTGGAAAAGAGTACCTCGGAAAGAATAATGTGAGATCATTCTCGAAAGATGGGTTAGGAGCCAGATTATGAATGCTAAACAAAAGTATCTGTATTTTCTTTAAGCTTCATAAAGCATTCTCCTCCCCAAAAGACTTAGAGATATTTCAAAATATAATCAATCAATATACAATCATTCATAAACATTGATTAAGTGATTGCAAAGTGTCAGGCACTGTGCTAAGTGCTGGGGCTACAAAAAATAAAATAAAAAGCAAAACCTATTCCTCCTCTCACAGAATCTACATACTAAGGAGACAACATGTAAACAGACACATGTAACATACATAGGATTATTCAGAGCTCACACAAAGTTGGAAAAGACATTAGAGGTATTTGAGTTACACCCCCTTTCTTGTTACAGATGAAATAAATTCACAGACTTTCCACCCAAACTGAATTATTCCCAACTCCCAAAGTACACCCTGTGATTTCCCAAGTCCGTGTTTTTGCTCATATAATTTCCGGTGAATGGAATACCTCCTACACAACATCTGTCTGCTGAAAGCCTGCCTATTCTTCAAGGCACATCTCAAATGTCATTCCCTCCAGCAGGTCATCCCTGATGCCTCCAGCCAGAAATGACCTTTTCTTCTCCTGCTCTGACCTCATATCTTGTTTCTCATTCTTATACTTTTATCATATTCTCTTTTGGGTCATGACTATTTATCTTGTCTGCTCCTTGGGTAGATTGAATCTTTTGATATCCTATGCTGCAGTTAAAGTGGACCACCCACGAATGCAGCCCATGCTTTCCCTCCTTCAGCCTTTGTGTGGACTAATCCCTATGCCTAGAATCCACTCTGCTCTCCTCTCCTCCCCCCCCCCCCCCCCCCCCTCATTCTCACCTGTTTAAATCTGAGCAACTCTCCAAAGCCAGATGGTGCTTATGATAATAAACACACATCAGCCAACTGGCCTAGAGAATTGAGCAATGCATCAGCAACTTTTAGGACTGCAAAAGGGAAAATAGAGTTCTGAATGACATCCCTTATTGTCTCTTTTTTAAAAACTGAACTGGTGTGGACCACAGGGGAGGTGATGTGGGGCAGGGGGGGGGAGGAGTGGTGATCAGCTACATTGAGGAAGATGCCATATTAGGGCTGAAATTCTTCTTTGCTTCTCATTTCAGACCGACATTTGAGCGTGTCACCTGCTATATCTCTCAGATAAGGCCTCAGTGCCATCCATCTCCAATGTAGCCAAAGACAAGCATCAGTGAGGCTTTGGCAAGAAAATGAAAGACCTTGAATTTGGCTCAATAGACAACTAAATTATGACAGCTGATCCATCAGCACCAGGATCTAGCAATTGCAGTGCAATTATTCTTGCTTGGGGATACTAAATATCGTGTTACAAAAAACAAATGTACAATGAAAGTCTACGGTGCCACTGGAGGAGAAAGGGAAGGAAACAAGTTCTCGGGAGCAATGTGAATTTACCAAGGAATCTCACAATGGAACCTAAAGTGTGTTTTTCTTGTTGGTTGCTCAGTGTGTAACTATTAGCATCACTAATGAGGTTGCAAATGTGAATTTAGGGTTTTTTAAGCCTTGTTGATATCTTTTGTTTTTCAAATCCCAATCAGACCCCCATATTACCCTCTTCTCCCTGCCAATGAATCCTTCCTTGTAACAAAGAAAAATAGTTATGCAAAAATTGAACAATTTAAAAAAACTCATCAGACAACATACACAACATCCTCCAATTTTTTTTTATTTTTTTAGAGGCAATCCAGGTTAAGAGACTTGCCCAGGATCACACAGTGATTAAGTCTGAGGCCAGATTCAAACTCAAGTTCTCTTAACTCCAGGGCTGGTGCTCTATTTACTACATCACCTAGTTGCCCCTTTTTAAAATTTTTTTTGATTTTTTCATACACAACAGTCTGAACCTAGTGTCCTTTTCCTCTCTACCAAGGAAGTGTCTTTCATCATTTGTTTTCAAGGATTGGTTGCTTGATAGGTGATTGCAATTAATCAAAAGTCCATGCCCTTTGGGGCTTCTTTTTATTTGTAATTTTGTAGCTGTACATACTGTTCTCCTAATCTGTTTTCCTCATTCTGCTTCAGTTCAGGTCCTTCTATGTTTCTCTTGATTCAATTCAGTTCAATGAGCATTTCTTAAGCAACTACTCCATGTCAGATACCACACTAAGTGCTGTGGACACAAATACAAAGATGAAATAGCCCTTGCCTTCCAGCAGTTTATACAGAGTATCCCAAGAGTCTTCTGTTTTAACCTACTGTACCTTAAAACTTCACTAAGACTTCTGGAGCACCCTATATTTTACTGAATTGGATTTTTTTAAGTCTAAAAGGAGAAAGAAAGGGGAGATTGGCTTAAAAGGAGGTGGAGAAGGACTTATATCAGAGGGGAAAAAACAAAGGTTTATGTGGAAGTGTTTGTATTAGATCCATAGGTTCTCTTGGGAGACTAATTTGGGCAACTAGACTGCTGTAAGGGAAATTATGATTTCTTCCATTCTCTTGTCCTTGAGAATGGTCCGAGAGCTATAGGTTCAGGTAGCCTGAATGACCCTGGTCCCAGGAGAGCCCATCAAATCCCAGATATTAAGCTGTTCAGTGTAAGAATACCTAAGGTCTAACATTGTACAAGTGGCTCATCCATGTTGTTAACTTGCTGAAAGTGTGACCTTGGGCAAGTCACTTTCTCTGAGCCTCAGTTTCCTCATCCCAAAATGGAAATAACAATACCTATAACATTTCCCCAACAGGGCTGGTGGAAGGATGAAATGAGACAATGTATATGATAAAAAGCAGTTTATTTGTCTTAAAGCATTAAGGAAATATCAATTGTTATCAGACAGCTGGGTGACACAGAGGCACTGGGCCTGAAAACAGGAATACCTGAATTCAACTCTTGCCCCAGTTACTAGCTGCATGGTCTGTGCGCATCATTAAACATCTGCCATTTCCTCATTTGGAAAACAGAACATAATAGCACCTACCTCCCAGATCAAATGAGATAATCCTTGAGAAGTGCTTTGCAAACCTTCAAGCTATAGAAATGCTTCTTATTATCATCATCATAATTAAATACCACCCTCCCCAAACTAAAATATATTAAAAATCAAATTCTTCTTCCTTCCTTCCTTCCTTCCTTCCTTCCTTCCTTTGCTTTTTGGAGGGCATTTGGGGTTAAGTGACTTGCCCAAGGTCACATGGCTAGTTTTTGTGTTAAGTGTCTGAGGCCGGATTTGAACTCAAGTCTTCCTGACTCCAGGGCAGGTGCTCTATTCACTGTGCCACATAGCCACCCCAAATCAAATTATCTCTTGATCATTTTAGGGGACAAAGTTTAGTACCAACCCCAAGACACAAAAGAACTGTATTTCCATGCCTACCCTATGGGATTGCTTCTCAAGCCTCAGCTTGGTCTCAGACCTGGTCTGATTTCTCCAGGGCTTTCTGAAGTGGTGGTGAGATAGAATCTTTCATGCTATTTCTAGATCATGGCATATTCTTTGCCCCTAACCAGCTTGCTCAGTGGGGCATTCTTCTGAGATCATAATACTCCATCAACTGCCATCATACAAGGTATTCCAACAGTCTTTGTGAAGTTTTAAGCTTTAGCAAGGCTTGGAAACATTTTCATAATGCCTCATTCTCCTTGATCTCTCTGCAGCCTTTAACATTCTTGATCACTCTTTTCTCCTCAATACTCACTTCTCTCTAGGTCTCAGGACACCATTCTCTCCTGGTTTTCCTCCTACCTATCTGACGTCTCCTCTATCTCCTTTGCTGAATTCTCCTTCAGATCATGCCCTCTAAACGTAAGTGTACCTCAGGGCTCTGTCCTGGGCTCTCTTCTCTCCAGTTCCCATGGATTTAATGACCATCTCAATGTTAATGATAATCAAATCCACCTTTCCTGCCCCAATCTCTCTTCTGACTTTTAATCTTGCATCTCCAACCACCTTTCAGACATCTTGAACTGTATGTCCAGTAGATATCTTAAACTCAGTAGGTTCAAAACAGAAGTCATTATCTTTCTCCCTAAACACTTCCTCCTTCCTACCTTCCCTGACTGTAGAAGGTAACACCATCTTCGGAGTCCCTCAGGCTTGAAACTTAGGAGTCATCCTGGATGTCTCGCTCTCTCTCCCCTGCCATATGCTAAGGTCTGTCAATTTCACTTTTGCAACATCTCTCAAATACTCCCAATCTCTCCTCTGGTGCAGCCCCTCATCATCTCATGCCTTGATTACTTCAATAGCATAGTGATGGGTCTGACTACCTCAAATCTCTCCCTACTACAACTCTATTCATTTACTAAAGTGATTTTCCTTTGATACTGGTCTGATTATGTCACTCCCTTATTCAATAAACTCTAGTGGCTTCCTATTGGCTCAGGGATCCAATACAAAATTCTGTTTGGCATTCAAAGCCTTTCATGATCTAGCTCCCTCTTGCTTTTCCTGTCTTCTAACACCTTCCTCCCAGAAATATATTCTTCTGTCCAGAAACACTAGCCTGCTGGCTATTCCATGAAGAAAACCTCCAACTTTCAACTCTGGATATTGTCTCTGGCTGTCCCCCAAAACCTAGAATTCTCTCTCTCCTCCTTTCCAGCTACTGACTTCCCTGGCTTCCTTAAGTCTCAGCAAAAATCCCACCATTTACAGGAAGTCTCCCTCAACCCCTTTTAATTCCAGTGACTTTCCTCTGTTAATTATTTCTTGCTTATGCTGTACAGAGCTTGCTCTGTATGCATATTTTTACTTCTTGTCTTCCCCATTAAATTGTAAACTTCTTGAGGGAAGGAACTACCTTTTGCCTCTTTTTGTATCCCCAGCATTTAGCACAATACCTAGCACGTCATAGGTACTTAATCAATTTTTATTGATTGATTTAAAAAATGAGAAGCTAGAGAGACTTGCCATGGATATTAAATATCTTCTAAGACATTAAAGAATGTCTTATGTAAATATATGTTCCTTGGATTCATGTCTTTCTTGATGTCAATACTCAATAATTTTTTAAAGTTATCATTATGATTTGACATGGCATAGAGTCTTCTATGCTTATCTTGTGTAACTTAGAAGTTTACCTGTTTTGCTGCCTCTCTGAAGAGCTCAAGGGCTGGCATTTGCTTGGAGGAGCAAAATCTAAGATCATAACACTAGCTGGGAATCCTTTGGTATGCTATGGATGTCTTGGAGACAAGGAGTCATGCAAAAGGAAAAGAGATGGGAGCTGTGTTTATAATTGCTGTCTCTCATTTGGACCTCCAAGATTAGAGACATGGAATATTGGCTAGAGAGCCCACATGAGCTGGGACACCACGGTCTATGAGGACTGCATGCTACTATATCTTCTAGCTCCAACTGCACTAATAAACCAGAAAGAGATTTCTCCAGATGTTGCTTCTGAGAAAGGGAGTGAAACCCCTCCCCCATTTCTTAATGAATCGGTGATCTACATGTTTGGGTGCTCTGGAACTTGCCTGTCCACATGGAAAATTTGAGTCAAAAACAGGGAAAGATGATTCTTTCCATGTGGATTAAGGAAAGTTTTTCATGGGTAATGGGAGGATTGGGAGAGATTAGATTTGCCCCTGGTGTCCCCACATATAAATTTTGGATGAATTAGTCGCTTTCAGAAAGACTACTCATAATTACATGGGAGGTAATCACCACATGAAATAGAAAGATGCACTTGTAAGGAGATACCAGTGAAAAGGTGTAGGTAGGAAAGCAATGAGTAAAAGAGCTGAGGGGATTCCCTCAATTGATAAACATCCTCACCTACAAGTAAATTGATAGAAGAAGGGGAGTCTCAGATAAACAGCAAGAAATATAAAAGGTAGCAGCAATATAGTACTCAGAGAAGATGTTTCCCTTCCCTGAGTCATTCCCAGTTGGCCTGTTTCTCCCTTGGAGGGCTTATTGTTTCTTCTTCTTAGAGTCAACTAGGTGGCTAGATTACTGGGCCTGGAGTCAAAAGGTTCTGAACCTGGTTTCAGACATGCATTAGCTATGTGACCCTGGATAAGTCACTTAATCTCTTCTGTGTTAGTCTTTTCAACTATAAAAAGGGAATAATAATACCACCTTCATCAAAGGGTTGTTGTGAGGATCAATTACGATAATATTTGTAAAGCACATAGCAAATACAAAGCACTTAATAAATGTATGTTCCCTTCCTTCCTCTGGTCTAATGGGTTTTTAAAATTCACTTCATACCATTAACCTCTCTCTATTTACACTCTGTAGCAGCAACCACACTGGCATACCCAGGACAGCTTGCAGCACAGGTTCTTAGATCTGTTTCACTAGGAAAGATAGCTAATTAAGGGGTCAACAATCTTTTTAAATCACATTCACTAGGTCAAGGGAAAAGTCAGCACCCTGAACTTCAGAGAAAATACAAACAGAAAATACAAGCAGAGAAATAAAGACCAATAGACAGGGCTCTGACTGCCTGAATCAACTATACACTTTTTATATATATATATATATATATATATCCCTGGATGGAGAGAACCTTTACATCTGAACAGTCAAGGAGCTCTAAACATGCAGCCACTCAGAATCTCAACCAGGGAATCATGACATCCTTCTCATAAGCGAGCCCCCAATGCAAAATACCAACTCAGAATATATATATACACTTCTCAGAGCCAGAAGACATTACACTCCTCATGAATCAGTATCTAATTAGAAAATAGCAAAAGTTGTGTAAGCCTTCCTACAAGCAAGCCTCCCCTAAGCAAGCTTCCCTTAATGGGCTTCACCAGAGGCCTATTCATGGGGGGGGGGGGGGGAGGGGATCGTGGAAGATCTTAAATCCCATTAACATTGCACACTCTTGTAAATTAACTTTGAGTTGGCTAGTGAACAAGATCACAGAACAACCAAAAAGTATTAGGATATTCCCAGGGAGAAGAAATCATTCCTCTACTGCTACCTACACATCTCCTGTCAGAGTTTGGATGGGTCTCTCATTCTTCCTAGGCTGACTGGTTTCCTCAAAGTTTATTCATACCATTAGCATTGATCATGCAACAATGACTAATGGCCACCAATGTCTCTATATAGCAATGGGAATAAGTGGTAGTGAAAAAAACGACAGAGGTATGGGAGTGGTGGGGGAGGGGAACGATCCATGGGTAGACACAAGCAGCATGGATTATTGCCAACTAAAATAGAGAAATGGCTGCTCTAACTCCTTCCTCACCTGGAAAAAGATCATGGCGGTTGTGTCCTTACTCAACTCAGAGTCATAGAACAGGGATTTTGTCCTTAAGGGGACTTGGGGTCAAGTGCCACCATTCTCATTGGACAAACCCTCTCTTAGGCCTAGAATCAAAAACCTTGCTAATAGCAGCCTCAGCTGCAACCTCCTCTCAAAGTAGTATAAATCAGGGTCCACCCCTATTGTTGCCACGTCTCAATTACTTACAAAGCAATATATTATTGAGCTATTATATTTAGCATACTAGTCTGGATCTTTCCTTTTCCCTCAACACTCACTACCTCACTTATACTTTTTATGTACATGTTGGATCCCCCTGGTAGAACAGAAACTCCTTGAAGAGTTTCATCATTGGTGTCTTTTTATCCAAAGCACCTGCCACCATGCCTTTGCATTATGGTAGTATTCAAAAATGCTTATTTAACAGGATTGAATTAAATTTGGGAAGATATAAAGGGAACTTGTCCATTGGAGATAAAGTTGGACTGCACAATCTCTAACATACTTGTAAACTTTTATGGTCTAGGAAAATGGTTGGTTCTTATTTCCAATCATATAAACATGTTTCCATAGCCTGGACAGTAAGAAGACCAGTGGCTACTGAAGCATGAGGGACAAGATACAGCACAAACCCTACGGGGGAGAAAGAAGGTTGGAGAAGGGAAATAGATTAGGACCCATGTCAAGCTGAGAGCAGCATTACATGAACTTCTAATAAGCACTTATTGGAGGACTTTGATGACATTCACCATTTTTTGGAAGTGAATCCCCAGTGCAGTAAACAAGGACAAGGTCTTGCATGAAGCAGATGGTTGGGCAGATGGTAGATTGTTCCTTTTCTTTTCTGGAGCCTCATTTTTATAAAATATATGTGGTATGCAAGACTTCTAGGTCTGGTTTTAATTCTTGAGTCTTAAACAGCAGATATTTCTGATCCTGATAATACTTTCTTATCCCCAGTTCAAAGCATGTACACATGTAGTCCAAAGCTGCCCAACTCTGCCATTATCTTCACATCCACACCTACCTAGAGGCACCGTGGTGTAATGAAGAAAGGACTAAGCAGAGAGCTGAGAGGCCTGGCTTCTAGTCCTGGCTCTAAAACCAATAGTTCTTCTACCTCATCAAATAAATCAACTTCTCTGGACCTCAAATCATCATCGGTAAAATAAGTATTAAATTAGACAAATTCTAAATTAACCTCAAACATTAGATATCAATTACTGAGTCCTAGTTAAATCTTCTAAAATTAACTTTTTAAAAAATAACGATCAAAAGTCTGGGGGGGGTGGGGAGCAAATAACTAGAAAGAATGGGAAGAAATGACAGCTTCCTCCAATAATAATAGCTCACATTTATGTAA
Organism: Petaurus breviceps papuanus; assembly: GCF_028583685.1. Classification (NCBI taxonomy): domain Eukaryota; kingdom Metazoa; phylum Chordata; class Mammalia; order Diprotodontia; family Petauridae; genus Petaurus; species Petaurus breviceps. The sequence continues at coordinate 26,605,292 of NW_027186457.1, read as the reverse complement.
TGTCTTAAGATGTATAAAGTAATTTACAGACATGATTTAATTTGACCCTTACAATAACACTTAGGTAAATAGTATTATTTTCTTTTTATAGATAATAACTGATGGAGTTTAATTGACTCTACTAGGTTCACAAAACTAAATTCTGAAATGGGATAAGAATTCAGTTCTTCTTGAGGTAGCCAAGTGGCATAATTATCAGTCATGGCATATAGTTATCAGTCATGGAGTCAGGGAAATCTGAGATCAAATCCTATCTCAGAAATTTACTAGGTGTCTGACCCAGGGTAAGTCATTTAACCTCTCCCAAGTCTCCATTTCTTCATCTGGGAAAAATAATAAGTAATACCTACTTTACAGAGGTGTTAGGAGGATAAACTGAATAACATAGAGAGCACTTCAAAAAGTTATAAATGCTGCCTCTGAGGATAAGGAATAAGCCAGCTGAAAAATAGTCTTAAAGTGCCACAAGATCACTACTATTTCACAGTGTCATTGGTTTGGATCATAGATTTAGAGTCTAAAAGGATATTGGAAGCCATTTATTCCAATCCCCTAATTTTATAGAGATTAGGCAACAAAGACTCAGGGAAGAAATAATCACTGTGACTTTGGTAACATTGTAAACACAGACTTGAATCAAGATCACTAAGGAAAGTCACAAGTCTTCCATAGCAGTAACCATTGACAAAATCACTGTGTGAATGGTCAGTCAATTCCCATGAATTTCACAGGATGCTATAAAGCCTTGATATTCAATGTACCAAGTGTTTCACAGAGGCGTCATATCCCCTGAGGAATTCCTTAAAGAAAACATTTGAAAGAAATCTTCAAGAACTTCTTGAGATAAACATGTGAGGGACAGAGCAAGGACAGCCTCTCTCAAAATGTGCCCTGATCTATAATAATAATCTCTTCCACTTCCAGGAAACTTTGCAGGTGTCAGCAGAGACCTAACGATCTCATTTGAAGTGTGGCACAGTTGAAGGAGGGCTGGGTTTGGAGTCAATATGGGTTTAGATCGAAGTCTGCCATTCACTACTTGTGTGACCTTGGACCCTTGACTTCTCTGGGTCTCCGTTTGTTTACTTGCCAAAGGAAGGGGTGTGCTCGGTTCCCTCTACTGTTCCTTCTGCTGTTCCTTCTGCTTCTTAAGCTTAAGTTCTATGACCCTTATTTTTCTCGGAGCACAAAAGGGAATGAACAGTAAATGGGCTGATGTTTCTTGAGGGTCTTCCTTTTTATGTAGTGACATGCACTTTGTTCTTTAACCACATTCCATCTCTTTAATCTAATTTTTTGAAATAAAATTTAAAAATAAGCAAGTACAGAACTATAGCCATTGTGCTCAAGATGGCACAGAATAGAAATACGGATGTCAGCATTTGTTCTACTATTCACTATGTAACTTACACTATGTGTAACCTTGGGACAGTCTATTCACTCGGGGGTCTCAGGTTTCCTTGTCTGTAGAATAAGAGGATGGGCTATAGGACCCACCCATTATATTCCTTCCAACCCTAGATCTAGGTCCCTATGATCTCTTTTTTGGGGAATCCTTGAAGTTCTAATCATTAGTTAGGGTCAAAAGCCAAGTAAGAAAAGGAGCTGGGAGAGTTTGACTGGATGGAGGAGAGGAGAGGAGAGGAGAGGAGAGGAGAGAAGAGGAGAGAAAAGGAGAGAGGAGAAAAGAGAAGAAAAGAGAAGAGAGGGGAGGGGAGGGGAGAGAGACAGAGACAGAGTGAGACAGAAAAATATGTCAGGAAAGCAGGAGAAGTAGCAGATGAGTTCAATGTCAGGAATCCAAAGGATGAGAGAATGTCAAGGATAAGGCAGTGCAACGGTTCGAAAGAGGACAAGGAGGATGAGGACTAAAGAAAGAGCACCAAGTTCAACAGGTCATTGGTAACCCTGGAGAGAGATGCTTTCTTAGAGTGGTGGAGACAGAAGCTAAGTAAGAAAGGATCAAGAAGTGATTGGATTATTAAAAAGTGGAGGCAGTGATTATACTCTCTACTTTCTAGATGTTAGGCAATGAAAGGAAGGGGAGAAATGACCTATTATCTCTAGGCAAGGGGGATAATCAAGGGGAAGGATTTTTTGATGCCAGGAGAGACCTGACTGCTTTTGCAGACTGAGGGGAAGGGGGCAATGAAGGGGCAAAGATAAAAGACCATAATGAATGAATGAATATCCTAGAAGAAGTAGGAGGGCAGGGGATCTAGGACATAGCTAGAGGAGTAATCCTTGGCAAGGATAATGATCACCTGCCCCTCAGACAAAAGGGAAAGGAGATGACAGGGTAAAGATACAGAGAATTTTTTGAGGAATGGGGAAGAGGAATGGATCCTGCCAAACCTCTCGTTGGTGAGAAAATCATTTGTCATGAGGCTGGGAGCAATAAGGGGAGTTAATCCAATACTGAGGTAGAAAAGACTCCAAAATGTCACTACAAAGATGTGGAAAGGGAGTGGATGAGATGGATACAAAGGTTGTAATGGGGAACCAGCAAAAAGTATCACAGTGCAGTGGAAAGAGGCAGCAGTTCCAAGTTAGAGTCCCAGTTCTGCTTTTTAGCAGCTATGTGACCTTTGATGAGCTTCTTAAACTCTCCTCTCTTGTTTTCACAGCTGTCAAATGTGTAGGGAGGCAATAACACTTGAAAAATCTATTTCACAGGGTTGTGAGTTAAAGTAGTTAAGATGTTTATGTAAATGCAAACAAAAACTACTAAATAAATGTCAGCAGCTGTAAATAGAAAGCATACAGTATCCTTAAATAGATGCCTTCTTTTGTACAGTACAGTCCTTTATTTGCCTCAGTTTCCTCATCTGTAAAAAGGAGGATGATAATAGAACCTACATACAGGGCTTTTTTGAGGAACACATGAGATGGTAATTACAATGCATTTAGCATCATGTTGGCACATAGTAAGTGCTATTTAAATGTTAGCTAGCAGTAGTAGTATAGACACATATATTTTGAGTATAATATGCCTATTTACAAGGCCACCGGCCAATATTTTCTAAAGATGCTAATTCTGTGTGCAAAATGGCTGGCTTAGGAAGTCAGAAAAGCAGCCAAAAATAGACTGCCTCTCTACAACAAAGGAATATCTGAGCTATTTTTCCCTTTCAGGGACTTAGCAAACAGCACCCTTTTGTGTGAGTGATATCAGATGGTTTGCAACGGTCTTCCCTAAAGCTTTGTCTCTTCTAGAGTCTGAACAAAACCTAGGTCAAAATAGGTACAAAGGAAGGGGAGACATGGACCTCTGAGCTTCTGGGAGAGCAAATTATATTGAGGACTAAGAAGTAAAAATAATATTCAAGAAAATTAAGTTCTCTTTCAATCACAGGAAAAAGAAAAGCAACAGTTGCATGATTTGACTTGGTTCTCCATTTGTTAGCTTGATTTTCAACCCTGTGGTAGACGGATAACCAAGGCTATGGCATTCAACTAAATTCAAAGAGGACAGAGGATAAAAACAACTTTCAGTAATTAGCTTTAAGGTTAGAAGAATATCCTGAGACTATAGGACACAAAAGAGGAAACAGCAGGAGGCTGAACTACAAGCTAATTAGACCATTAATCTTCTAACCTTGGGGAAAAAATAGATGTACACAATAGATATAAGTAATCTATCTCTCCAGCTTGGCGTCACTAATGGTTTCTATGCCTTGATGATGTTCAAATTCTATCTCTTTGACACTGGACTTCTTTCTTTCATGTTATCAAAGTGCTGACCTTTATGGTTATGCTAACCTTCATATTTACTAAAAATCCTCAAAAAAGGATTTGCAAATTTCCTCTTATTGTGTTTCCCCAAATAATTTGAGATTATAGCTAACACACATAGGTGGGATATATATATACATATATATATATATATGTATGTATACATGTATGTTTCATTTTATTTGAGACATAGAATGGATTGGCTTCTAAATTTGGAATAGCGAGATTTGGGTTCAAATCCTGCCTCAGTCTCTTGATATCACTGATGACATTGTACAAATCCCTTAACCACACTGTGCTTCAGTTTTCTCATCTATAAAATGACAGGCTTGGAATCGATGGCCTCTAATTTTTCAATGTGTGATTCTTATAACAATCCTACAAATCATGTAGTTTGAGCATCATGATTCCCATTTTACAGAGGAAAAAACTGATGATCAGACAGGTTATGTTGTTTCTCCAAAGTCACACAAGTAACTGGCAGTTAACTAATATATAAGGGTGAAAAGGTAGGATTTAAATCCAAGTCCTCTGACTGCTGATCCAGATAACCTTCCACACTCCACCATCAGATGCCTGAGCAGAAATGATTCAAGATGGGGCAGTTAGGGGGTGGCTAGGTGGTGCAGTGAATTGAGCACCAGCCTTGGGTTAAGGAGGACCTGAGTTCAAATCTGGCCTCAGACACTTGACACACTTATTAGCTCTGTGACCATGGACAAGTCACTTAACCCCAATTGCCTTGCCTTCTCCCCTCCAAAAAATAATGATTCAAGATTTCTTGGTGTGTAAGGACTCTAGACCAGTGGTACATGGAAAGATTTGCTTTAGTTTAAAAGAGGCTACTACCTTGTCAGATTCCATATACATGCTTTTAAAAAACAAACTGTACTTAACAGACTTCAGTTTTCTATAGAACCTTATTCTTATTCTTTGTCTATTCCTAAGATCATAGATCTACAGATAGAAGAGACTCCAACAGTCATCTAGTCCAATTCTAGCATTTTAGAGATAAGGAAACTGAGGCCCAGTCAGGTAAAGTGACTTCTCCATTATCACACAGGTAGTAAATGCCAGTGATGAGATTTCAATCAAGATCATTCAATTCCCCCACCCAACCAAGTCAACAACACAATTTTAATGAATCCTGTGAAGGTTTATATGAAGAGTGAAGTGAGCAGATCGAGTAGAACAATTTATACAATAACAATAACATTGCAAAGACAAACAACATTGAAAAATGTAAGAATTCTGATCAATGTAGTGACCAACCAAATGAATGAAGCTGAAGAATGCTTCCCACCTCCTGAAAGAGAGTTGATGAATTCATGATACAGATAAAGACAAACATTTTTGGACATAGCCAACGTAGCAGGTTATTTTCCTTAGTGACACCTATCAGTTACAATGATCTTGCTTTTATTTTTCCAATTGGGGGGATTTTAAACATACCTGCTAATTGATTTTTTTAATCATTTATTAAATAGCACTAGATGCATGGTGACTGGCATTCTGCTCTCTATTTCATAAGCTCTGAATTCTTTCCAATTTAATTCCTAACATTAGCCGAAATTCATCCATAGGTGGTTAAAACTGCACTAACAACAAATCTCAGCTGAAACCTTTGATACCAACTCAGCCCACTGGCACAATATTGGTCCAAGTAACAAAGAATCTGATAGGTTCAGAAATAAATGCTGACTTGGCTATTACTGCAATGAAACTTCTGGCTATTGTCTAAAAATTTCTGTCCATTACACTTATTTGTCTTGTTGACACTTGGCAATGGTTTATGTGTCAAGACCATGTGTTTCATTAGTTGGCTAGGGAAAATCTTCTTCTCCCTAGACACATTTATCTTGTTTTTTCCTATCACTTTTCAGCTTCATGCTCAAAGCTTCTTTTTTTCTGCTGTCTAGATGAATGAAAATGAGTCCAGTATGCACTGAGGTGAATAATGCCTGAGATAAATGATAATTCAATGCCTCAGATGACTGTAAAATTCCATTGTTTGTGCTCTATTCCATCATAAAGCATTTTAGGAAAATGTATGGCAAACAGTTTAAAAGAACTCCAATCTTTTATCACTTAAAAAAAAAAGACTGATGCAGAGTCAGGGGCAGAAAATTGTTTTTGCAAAGCTGGCCGGACAGTTGCTGCCAAAGATTTTTATAACAATATAGCTGTGAAAGGTAGAACATGAACCTACAAATAATTCTTAAATCCACTTTAGGTTAGGACATCACTAATATTACAAAAGAAAAATTCTGCTTCAGTTTCATTAATTACTATTAAGACACTATTTGCATATGGTGGATTTAATCCAATCAATACTGATCACTTAACTTTGGGAAAAATGAACATTTTAATTTGAAATTGGTTTCTAATAATAACTTCTAGAAGCATTCACTCATCCACTCATTCATTCATTCAATGATCACCTTTCATTTTTTTGTATCTTTTTTTTACATTATCTGAATTTCCTAATATATCCCTTTCCTCTCCTTTTTTTTGCCCTTTTTTTTTTGGAGGGGCAATTGGGGTTAAGTGACTTGCCCAAGGTCACACAGATAGTTAGTGTAAAGTATCTGAGGTGGGATTTGAGGTGGGACAGGTCCTCCTGTCTCCAGGGCCAGTACTCTATTCACTGAGCCACCTAGCCACCCCACTTCCTCTCTTTCTAACAAAGAATTTAAGGGGGAAAAAACAGGAAAAGAATTCAGCACACCCAAAAATAAATAAAAACAAAAAAGTATTCATCACACTAACCAACTGATCAGCAAACCTCACATTATATGTGATGTTCCATACCTTTCAACAAGCATTTATTGTCTACTATGTCTTAAGCCTTTTATTAGTCACAGAAACCCTTATACAATTAGTTCAACTTTTAAGTCCTACACTAATGAAAATGATCATTAGAAATAGGCAGTCTTGATTTCTTGAGGTTAAAAAAAATCCCCTAAGAGCCCTCTGACCATTTTTCCAATAGACTGGCAGTGATTTACCCTCTTCAGCTGTGGCCTAATATATATTGCTTCCAATCAGACCTTGAGTCTTTCCCCTCAGCCCTGCTTTTCTTTCTTCTCTGTTTCAGTTATGATAGAACCAATCTCCATCACTTATACTCAAAACATCAAAGGCAGTTTTGATTCCTGCCCCTCCCTCACCTTTCACAAAATCATCCCTGAGTTATAAATAGGATTTTAGTACTTGAGACAATGGCTTAGGTGGAGGTAAACTGGGAGTCAAAACAGGGAAAGTCTAGGAAAAGAAGCAGGGTGGGGCCAGTCCAAGAAGAAATTCACCTGAGATGTGGAAAGGTTCCATTGAATTCTGGAGAACACTGGCCTTCACCTTCACATACCACAGATGTCCCTCCTGTGAAGTAATTCCTGGTTGTGTCCCCTACAGCACAAGCAATGACTGAAGATCATTCTCCTCCTCCATTCCCTAACTCCCTAAGGAGGTAGGTAAGGAAAGATATGGCAGCTGTCTCCATTAACCCTGGGATAAGGGAAGCTTATTCATCAGATAGGATAAACAGCTGGTGCCATGCCCTCAGAAAAGGAATAAGTATGATCTGTAAGAATCAGTCCCTAAGTTTGTGCCCCTACAACTTCATTACCCTCATCTCCCCTTCACTGTATTGTAAATTCCTCTGACCACCTCCTGGTGTTCTATGGTAATCCCCCTTTTTAGTAAGGTGTTTTAGGTATATTGCTAATATTTTCTTTCGAAACTTTTCTTAGAATCTTTCATTTCCCTTAGATGTTGGGAGCAGAAACAGTGTAGTTTTAGTGGCAAAAACCTGTCTTCCCTGGGGCTTGCCAGGAGCAAAGGCAAAAAGTGCTTTACAATGATAATGGGTTCCATACTTTGGACAATTCCCCTCCCCAGCCTAGCTGCTGAATCAAATGGTATTGTAAACAATGCAGCAGAACCTTGAGTAACTTGACTTCAATGTAGATAGAGGAGAATCCTGATTTTAACATAAATTTTCCGAGACTCTGCCTCCAAAAAGCTTTGCTGTGAGATTTATGTGTAAATGAGAATTTTTTTAAAATAGGCTGCTAGAAGAGAGTAGTGGAGAAAATAGTGCTAAGGGTATTCACACAGAAGTTGGGGTCAAACAGCTTAAAATACCAGTAAGTATTTTAAGTGATGAGAACATGGAAGCCAAGTACCTTGGTGACCTATTTCTACATGTGATGCCAGTAAATACATTGTGACCACCCCAGGTAGCAGTACCTCCTCTAAATTACAGTGCCTATGACAAAGTCTTGATGGTTCTATGATTCTACATCTATAATATATCCCCAGCTGATTGCCTCCTTTCTACTTCCACTGTCACACCCTAGACCAGGGACCCTTGTTGCCTCTTATCTATTCTATAGCAATAACCTACTAACCAGGGGCATGCTAGTAAACAAAGCACAATACACTTTTAAGATTAATTTGCACCATTAACATCTTCTCCATCACTTTTTAAAGTCTAGATATTAATCAAAACAATAAATGAAGTCCCGATTCATAGCATTTGCTGATTTCCAATGTAAAAATACTCATAGAGAAAACTTAACAATCATCCCTACTACTAACCCACCTTATCACCCTTATCATTGATGTCTTCCTTAAACATGTTCAACACTTTCTCACCTTTAGACCTTGGCACAATTGGTCCATATGCATGGAATGGACTCCCTCTCTTTCCATCTGCTGAGTACAACCCATTCCCTAAGACCCAGTTAAATCGTCACCTCCTCCATGGAGTCTTATTTTAGCCACACAGTCAGATAAAAATTTTTCCTCCCTCTAAACTTGCATAGCCTTTTCTTGGAACTTCTCTCAGGTACTCATATGTTAGGTTGTAGTTACTTGTCTGGATATGTGTATGTTGGGGTATGGGCTTGATATGAAGTGAACCTTTAATATCTGATGTTTTGGAGTCCTGGTCCTAACCCAGACACTTATACACTGTGTGATTTTGGATAAATCACTTGACCTCTCTGAATTTCGTTTTCCACAACTGTAAAGTAAGAAGATTGACTTAGATGGTCTCTGACGCCCCTTCTAGATCTATGAGTCTATAATAAGGGAAAAATACATTAGTTAATGCCAATGTTTTTGGCAATCTGTGACAACAGAAGGAAGACAATGTCCTTGAATAGTTTCCCTAATTTTCCATACCTGGGTTTTTATGTAGACAAAACCAGAGGTCCTCTCTTTTATACTGAGTAGAAAAGGTTGCCTAATACAGATTAGGAATTGAAGGTGTTTAGCACATGAGTCCTTTTTCTAGAAGCTTTGCTTACATTACCAAGATTCATTCAATTTTGTGGCCATCCCTGATACATGCAGTGGCTCTGCTCCCCGTTTCCCTCTCACCAATAAAACTGACAACCCCTCCATAGCTTAAGTAGTCAGTTTCACAAGTGACTGTGACCAAAAAACAAAAATCCATTAAATGGTAGCCAGCCCACTGATGACAAGCTCTCCATACTTCTCTAGGCTGGATGTTAGCCATAAATGCCCAGTCTGTCACTGGCTCTGTACTTGAAGTCTTTCCAGTCAAGGGAGACTTGCCAGGGCTAAAACTTCATTGGCAGCATTCAAGACCCCAGGATTATGTCCAAATTCCAGTGAGGCACCATAGTAGCACATCATATAAATGCATATATTATACCTGGTAACAATATAGCTTTTTGTGGCTCATGATAAAGTAAATGGGATCATAGAATCATAGTTGTGGGGCTAGAAGTTGTAGGGCTCAGAGAATTTAATTCAGCTCTCTACCACCACCACCACTTACAGGTGAAGAACAGAGGCAGAGAGAGGGCAAATAGAAAGCAGAATCAGAATTTGAACCTAGATCCTTGATTCCAGACACTGTTTCTCCCACTCCCCACCTCTAATTTTACAGACAAGTAATGCTGATCCCACAAAGGTTAGGAAATTCACCTAAATTCCCATAGGTCACAAATGCCACAGGTCGTATTTTAGCCTTCAATGCCAGTACTCTTTCTGTTGTACTAAATAGACTAGGGTCATTCCCAAAATGCATGGTTATATTTTTACAGTCAACTATATAAAACTATATTGAAGCAAGGATTTGCAATTCCCTTGTTTGTAACAGAGGGCATTGAGCAATATCACAAAGTTACTTTTTGCATGTTTAGGGAAGCAGCATGGGAACTAAGAATGCAGGAATGTGGAAGGGCTCAGTGACTTCAAGGGTTTATATTCTAGGTATATTCTAGAAGAGAGGTTGTGGGATACCAGAGGGTTCAGGACTCCTGAACACTAGAGGTGAGCTTAGTTTGAAGACACTGGTTTGGACCTCAGTGAGAAAACTATGGGAATCACTTCACAGTGACTGGAACATGATAATGCTGGTGAGGGGTGGACCCATGTGATGGCATAGACCCTTAAGGAAGCAGCCATGAGGTTGTGTCAGCATTGGAGTTTGCATTCCAACTTAGCTACTTTTTATGTAGATGACCTCTCTGCTCCTGAATTTCCTCATACAGAAGACACAAGTTTTGGTCTAGATGAACTCTAAAGTCCCCTGTAGCTCTAAATCTATTACCTTGCCACCTCTCCATGTATACCAGCACAGAGTGAGCTGTGATGAAAGACTCTCAAACATTCAACATGAATTTATTAGGAACATTCTATGTACCAGACAGAACAAGATTCTGAGCAGCAGAGTGCTTTCTGAGATCCTTGTAGCTTCTGTATTGGTCAGAAAATAAAGGTTGGGAAGAAAGAAAATCTACCTCTCTGAAACTTCCAAATGCAGCCTCTAGTTCTGTCCTTTGGGGCAAAACAGAATGAGTCTAATCTGTCTTCCAAAGGGCAGTTCTTCAACCACATGAAGGCAACTAGCATGATCTCCTGAGCCTTCACTTCATCAGCTTAAATACTGCCAGTTCCACTGACTGATGCTCACATAGCACAGACTTAAGGATCTTCACCATCCTGGTTTCCTTTCTCTAGATGTTCTCCACCTCATCAGTGTCTGTCCTAAATTGTGGTGCCCCAAATTGAACACAATATTCCAATCTAGACATTAAAGAGGCATAAGAAGTTTGGGGGTGAGGGTGGGGAGAGGTTGTTGAGGTTTTTCTGAGTTAATCACAAATGATAAGAAGCTTCATTTTCTATTTTGTCTTTTTTGAAGATTCTAACTAATTAGACATTTTTAGAAAAAGTCCCAATTGGCCCACTTAGGCATTCATGAATGCGTCACAGGGACCCAGGATGGAAAGTCTCCAAAAGTGGAATGAAATAAACCAAATGAAATTGAGCTCAATTATGCATTAAAATGGGCTCATGAATGCATAGTTCAAAAACATCACTAAATTATGCAGGGAATTGAGTTATTTTGCTACCTCATTGTTAAATCCAAGATGTCTCAGGGATCCTGCCTGCAGGAACTTGTTAATAAATAGAGAAGAGAAGACAGGCTTCATTATTTTTGACATTGGTTATATTTCCCTTTTTATCCAGCCTAATTAAAGTTTAATGCACACAAACCTTGAAAAGTTTTGTTTGGTGACAAGTATTTGATAGCTTCATTTTCAACTACATTTGAATTTATTCAGTACCAGAGTGACTAGAGTCCATATGTCTAGAGGTATACATCACTGATTCAACCCATCATTTTGTAAATACTGCAGTTAATCAATCAGAAATATTTATTAAGCCTACTGTGTGCAGGGCATTGTTCTAGACACTGGGGAGACAAAGACCAAAACAAAATAATCCCTGCCCTCATGGTACTAAAATCCTATCAGGTGAGTTAACATGTATATAAGAAAGAATATATATAGAATAAACATAAATGAGCAAATACAAAATAATGAGGTCATTTAGGAAGAAATATGTTTGTGTATTTTGTGACTTTCTCAAGTGAAGGGACCGGTTTGGGAGTTTTGTCCTTATGTTACCAATATATAATAATAAAAGCTAACATTTGTGTAAGAAATTAAGGTTTATAAAGTACTTTACTGTACATGCTATCTCATTTGAGCCTCACAACCCTGGGAGGTAGGTGCTATTCTTATTCCTATTTTACAAATAAGGAAACCGAGGCCAGTAGAGGTTAAGTGGCTTACCCAAGGTCACACAGCTATTAAGGACCTGAAATAGGATTGAAACTCATGAAGGTACAGCACTCTCTTCACTTTCTTCTCCATCTTCATAAGTATAACACTAGCATTGAGGAGAGATGGAGGGTGGGGGTAGGAGATCAGGAAAACCTTTATGTAGAAAGTGGTTCTAGGGTCACATCTTGACATAAGATGTTACTGGGCAGAAATGAGAAGGGAGTGAATGCAGGTGTGAGAGATCCCAGACCACCACAAAGGCAAGAGATGGAAGATGAATTACACTGTGCGAAGACTAAAGAGAAACATAACAACTATGTCTCAGACCTCTTTGTATTTCTACCCCAGCACTCAAGATAGTGCCCTGCATACAGTGGTGCCTGAGAAATATAATTATAACAGTTCACATTTGTATATCACTTTAAAGTTTGTAAAGATACATACTATTCCATTTGATCCCCTCAGCAATCCTGTAAGTACTATTATTATTAATTGTTACCAATTATAATTCTCATTTTACATATGAGGAAAACTAAGGCTGAGAGTAATATATTCAAGATGAGTTCATGTCACATAAAGATCAGCTGCAGGAAGTAAGATATTTAGACCGGAGGAAAAGAGTCTTTTTAGGACAGAGTCATTTTAACTGTCTTCAAACATATGAAGGATGTCACATCAAAGAGGAACAAGGCTTGTTCTGTTTGGTCCAGAGGGCAGAAATACAGAAGAGAGAGAAGTTGTAGAAGTTGGTCATATATAAACTTGAAGTTAGAGGAAACTCTTTAATAATTAAAACTGTCCCAAAGTGCAAAGAGCTGCCTATAGGAGAGGTTTTTGAGTAGAGACTAGATGTCACTTGTTAGAGATCATGCAAAGGGGATTCTTATTCAAGTACAAATGGTACTTGGTAACTGATGAGGTCACATCTACCTTGGAGGTTCTTGGATTTGATAAGTGACTGCTGTGAGAGCTAAAATCAAGTTTTCCTTGAAAAAGAAATTCCCTAGTGACTGTCTTTTTTTTTTAATAAAAGATCTATTTTCCTCAAGAAATTCAGTCAACAAAACTGTAATTTCCTGCTCACACCTGATATTTTAGGCCATATCGTCCTCCAATTTGTGTTGAATTTGCTGCAGCCGGCTGCAGTAAGTATGCAGAAGTGAAGTCCTCTGAGAGCTACAAGGAAACCAGATGTGATTTTCCAAGGAGCAAAACACTGAATAAATAAAATTACCCAAGTACTCACTGTCCTTGCTCCAGGTGCCATTCTATGATTTCTCCATGCAAGTTCCTTTTTTCCCTCAACCACCTCTGTTAGAAGCCTGACACTATTTTGAAGTTACAAAACCCAAAAGAATTAGAAAGAAATGAGGGACTGTTATTTCTATTAACTGGATAATCTATTTTAAAAAGACATGGGATGTAGTTTTCACTCCCAAGACTACCAGGACTTAGGTTGGGAACAATAACAGCCACTTCAATCACTAACTGGGTTTGAGACCCTGGGCAAGTCACTCAACCTCTTTTGGATCCAGTTTACTCATCTTTTAAATGTGAATAACAATAATAATAATCTACCTTACAAGGTGTCTGTATCAAATGAGATCATTTGTTTAAAGAGCTTAGCAAATGATATATAGATAGGTATTTTATATATATATATATATGTATGTATGTATCTATGTATGTGCATGTGTGTGTATGTGTGTATTAAATGTGAGTTATTGCTGTTATATAGTAGAGGGGAGACTCATTCAGTTCTGAGTTGGGTTACTTGGGCTCTGAGGGTCCTCCCAACTCAGAGAGGCCAGGATTATACACAAAATATCCAGGATTTTATAAGCATGAAGAAATCTTAATAGGGGAACTCCTTCTAACTACACTAAATCTAATTGAAGTCTGCCTATGACCTAATGAGAAGTCCTAGCAAGTGAGTTAGGAAGTGTAATTATTGTTATTCCCATTTTACAAAAGGAATAACCTAAGCTTAGCAAGCTAGAATGACTTGCTTAGTTATTGTTAGAGTTTTTGTAGCCATAATTCAGACACAGGTCCTTTGGCTCCAAATTCAATGCTCTTTCCATTATGCCATGGTGCCTCTCACAAACAAAACAATTAGGCAGTGCGGAACAGAAAAAAGGGATCAGAAAACCTGAGTTCTGGAGTTAAAGGACCTAGGTCCAAATTCTGCCTCTAATGCTTTGTACTTACTTAACTTTGGGGAGGTCACTTAACTCTTTTGGGCCTACATTTCCTTGTCTATGAAATGAAGAGCTTTACACAGACTCAGAGGTCCCTACCAGTTCTAGATATACAATCCTAAAATAGCTAAAGGGATTATATAGGACATATAGATAAATGCTAAATAAATTGATAGATGAAAGAGAAGTGGAGAAATGGGGAGGGAAGAGGAAAGGGAAAGGAGAGGGAATGGAGAGGAGGGGAGGGGAGGGAAGAAAGGGAGAAGAAAGTGGAGGGAGAATAGAGAGGGAGGGAGAGACAGAGAGAGAGAGAGAGAGAGAGAGAGAGAGAGAGAGAGAGAGAGAGAGAGAGAGACAGAGACAGAGAGAGAGAGAGACAGAGATAGAGAGACAGAGAGAGAGAGAGAGAGAGAGAGAGAGAGAGAGAGAGAGAGAGAGAGAGAGAGAGAGAGAATTTATTAAAAACTTACTTTGTATCAGGCACTATGAGAACAGTGAATTTTTTGCCTTCTCTAAGTCAATAATAGGTCCCAATCCACTTTGTCAATAATATAAAAGCAAAGCCTGGATTTTTCGAAATGGAATCATAGGATCATTGACTTAGAATTGACAGGGAACTTAGAGTTAAATTAACCCAGTGCCTTCATCTTGAAGGTAGAAAATTGAGCCACAAAGAAGTGAAGTAACAATTACTTAAGGTCGCATAGATAGTAAGGGATAGGAAATGAGTTCAGGGTCCCGCAACCTTGAGAAAGCCACTGACAATCAGTGCCTCCACGTGCTCTCTTTGAACTTTCTTCTAAACTCTCCCTGCTTCTTCTCCTTCTCCTTTTTCTGCTCCAATGCATCCTCCACCCCCTGCCAAAGACATTTTCCTAAAGCATAGGAGGGACCATATCATCTCCTTAATCAATAAATGCCAATGGCTCCCTATTACCTCTGAGATCAAATATAAAGTTTTTTTCTTTTGCATTTAAAGTTTCTCAACCTGACCCCTTCCTACCTTTCTAATCTTCTTACATCCTCTATGAAATTGGTGGTACAACCATCCTAACTTACTTGCTGTTCCTAGCATACAACAATCCATTCTCCATGCCTTTGCTCTTCCTCCTAACATCTGACTCTAAGAATCTCTGGCTTCTTTTAAGACTCACATTAAGTGCCACCTCTTCAAAGAGACATTTCCAAGTTCTCCCACCCACCCCCACCAACTGCTAGTTTCATACTCTCTAAACTTACCTTCCATCTACTCTATATTTATCTTTAATACTCTAATTTATGTAGGTTGTTTCTCCAATAGAATCTAAGTTACTTGAGGGCAAAACTTTTTTCCTTTTTCTTTGTATACTCAGCACATAGCACAATCTCTTGCTACATAATAAGTGATTAATAAATGCTTATTGATTTATTGTTGAATTTTCACAGAAAACAATGTACAACTACCAAGATAAATACTTTGAAATGTGATAGAAACAACTCTATATCAAATGACATTCCTTGTTTTCTCCCCAGAGACCCAGAGGCCTTGTCATATAGCCAAAGATCAGCATCTATGTGTCTTTTTTTTTTTTTTAAAGCAATTGGGGTTAAGTAACTTGCTCAAGGTTACACGGCCAGTTATTTCTGGGTGTGGTGCTGAGTATCTGAGCCCAGATTTGATCCAGGTCATCCCGACACTGGAGCCGGTGCTCTTACTCGCTGAGCCACCTGGCCGCCCCTAAGCAATTGGGGTTAAGTAACTTGCTCAAGGTTACACGGCCAGGTGTTTCTGGGTGGGTGCTAAGTGTCTGAGCCCAGGATTTGATCTCGAGGTCATCCTGACACTGGAGCCGGTGCTCTTACTCGCTGTGCTACCTGGCCGCCCCTGCATCTATGTGTCTTGATAAAAAGAATAAGAAGGTGTGAGAGCATGAGACACAGAAATCAGAGCTCACGCTGACCACTGTTATAAAACATTATTCACTGAGTTAATAAAAAGTAATCATCCATTTTATATTTTAATGACAGAATTTGGATTTTTTTAAGACCTTAGATATCATTAATACAAAGTCTTAATTAAAGAGATGAGAAAATTGGGGCCCAGCAAAGTGAGTTGAAGTGACTTCCTAAGGTGACCGGGTTTGTAGGTGGCAGTGATCATACTAGGACCCTGAGTTGAATATGCAATTGATTAATATTCCCTGTATACAACCTTATCACTATATATATGTATATATATACATATATATATACATCTTGCTGTAGATATATCACTATATCTTTTAAAAGCAAGATACTTTATCATGTTTAAATAAAGTGATGTGATGCGATGTGATATAATGTAAAGAATTACAGACTAAGAGTCAAAGAGTCAAGGACTAGTCCTATCTTGGTCACTAATTTTGTGACAGTCATTAATTGATCTTGAGACCCATTTGGGGAAAAAAGCAAAAGGAAAGATTTAGTTTCAATGATTTCTGAGGCCCCTTCTAGTTCGAGACCATTAAGGTTGTTGATTGACTGACTAATTTATCTAAAACAAGCCATTGATTTTTCTAAAGAAATATCATGAATGAAAATGTCAAGTTTCATAAATCACTTTGATAAACCAGGATTTCATCAAGATGGCTGATTTCTGGGGCGGCTAGGTGGCACAGTAAATAGAGCACTGGCCCTGGAGTCAGGAGGACCTGAGTTCAAATCCGGCCTCAGACACTTAACACAAAAAAACCAGCCTTGGGACCTTGGACAAGTCACTTAACTCCAATTGCCCTCCAAAAAGCAAAAACAAAAAAACAAGATGGCTGATTTTTCCACCAGTCATGTTGTATCTCCTCTATGCTTCTGCAAATGTGCCAGGGAAGATTTAGTTTAGCTGTATGTGATGCCAAGATCTTTGCTGACTTGCTTACTCCTCAACTGCTTTTCTCTGTTTTATGGGACAACAGTGCTTTCAGCACTCCATCTTCTTCCCATGAGATTTTGCAAATGAGCTTGTACCCTTTAGCCAATGTTATCATTGGCTGCCATTTTGCAGACTATGTTGCTGCTCTCTGGACATCTTCATTCCATGCCACTTGACTCCCACCCTACCCTTCAGCTTCTGCCTCCTGACTACTGAAAGTTCTCCATAACTACATCAATGCAGGCCCATTAAAATGCTGTTCCACAGCCAACTTCTTTCCGTGCCATCATCCTCATGCCCTTTCTTTTCCCTATCCACTCACCACCACTAGTTTTGGGAACACAGTCATATCAACACTACCACTCCAGAAAATGACATGTTAATCAATTGCCCTATGATTCTCCTGGCCCTCCCTGTGACTCTACAATTCAAAACACCCCTTCTTGGCCCCCATTCCCTCATATGTAATGTTTTCCCAAGTTATAATTTAAGTTCTTTGAAAACAAAGACTATCTTTTTTTTTTTTAATTTACATCTCCAGTGCTTAGCTCAGTGTTTGGCACATAGCAAACACCTAAATGCCTTTTCCATTTCCATTCATTTCATTGCTGGCAAGGAGACTAAGTTTATAGGCTAGAGCAATGTGGGGGTCTTTTGGCTTTTGCATTGTAATGACTTCTTTGTACTGGTTAAATTTCTTTAAGAAATGATGTTCAATTAACTGCCTATTTTTGTCTATTCCCATTTTTCAGAGTTGACAACTAATTTAAAGAAGCTACTGGAGAAGGCATATGGTGCTTTCTCATCTTTATCCTTTCTTCTAACTTGGTATTTGCTTTGATCTTTGCTTTCACCAGTCAATGATTTGACTGCACACAGATCTTTGATTCTGAAATCACTGGTGTCTATAGACTTATTTCCTTTCTGTTAAAATATAGTAACTTTTATTTCTGATATGTTATTGTATTGCTCTCCATGCCCAATACTTTGAAATTTTTTCCTTGAAGGAAATATATCAATCAATGACCATGTACTAAATGCTTCCTATGTGCCAGGGACTGTGCTAAATGTTAAGGATGTGAAGAAAAAAACAAAATAATTCCTGACTTCAAGGTGCTTACATTCTAAACATATAAACCATGATACCTGTGAATAGATTAAAAGTCTTGGGCTTCCTTCATTTCATAATCCCAAATCATATTCTTCAGCAGAAGTTTTTATATTTTCTCTTATAGCCTTTTTTACACTGAAGTCATCAAGTAACATGGTCCTGATAATTTGAAGGATCATTTCAATTTCTTCATAGTAATACCTATATTTCTTTATCCTCTTCAATGAATATTGGCATGTGAGGAGCAATTACTTTCATGGTATCTTGTTTGCTTAAGTTAAATGCAAGATTAGATGGCCAAGGACCTATGAAATGGTGATGTTGCTGAGCCACAGAGTCAACACGGGCCTGGATTTAAGTCCTCCTTCTGATGCTTATAATCTGTGTGACTTATGAGCAAATCATTTGAGTGCTCATTGACTCAAAGCAATTCCAAGGCTATAAGTTATAGAAAAGGTGATAGTCTGAATTATTTGAAGCAGTTTCCTCATTGGGAGCTCCCTATGCCAGTGAAATCCTAGGTCCAGTTCTAAATAATAATAAAAACAACAAGAATAATAATGTCTTTGAGCACAGTATGAAATAATCTTTGCCAATGTACTTATGAAACATGTGGAACATCCTTCCATTTAGCTATAACATTTTACGTTTTTTAATTCATTTGTTGTTTTAAAATTCAACATTTATATTGATGATGTCATGGACATAATTCAGTTCCTAAAAAAAGTATATCAGTTCATTGGTTGTTAAACTAAGCTTGTATATTAAGCAGAGTTTAATTGATATTTGCTGGCAGTTGAAGGACGGTGAGACTCTTAGAACCTCTGCCCCCTTTGCTCTGCAGGATCACCAGAAACTAAAGGAAGAAGAATTGGAGGAAGAAGAGCTGAATTTCCATCCTGGCTCAGCCATTTATTAGCTGGGTGGTTTTCATCACCCTTTCACTTCTCTGAACCTTAGTTTTTCCATCTGTAAGATGAAAATTGAACCGGAATAGACAGATGATCTCTAAGACTTACAGCTCTGAAAATCTGTGATTTTATGCATCCACATAGGGGCCGTTTTGAATTTTTGTCCTTTTCATGGATTGCCATGATCAAAAAAAGAGAATCCACCACTCTATGCCCAATTGTATTCATAATGAACCTCTCTCAGAAGCACAGACTTTCTGAGCTGGAAGAGAGCTCTGTGAATTTCTAGTCTAGACCATAGCCGAAAAAGTAGCACCTCTACAATATGCCTAGCAAGTTGTCATTAAGCCTTTGCTAAAAGCCCTCAATTGAAAGGGAACTCACTCCTTCCTGTTCCCAAGGAAACCCATTTCACTCTAGAAGAACTCTCATTGTGAGGCAATATCTTTTCCTAATGTCAAACCTAAATTTTTCCTATCTCAATTGCCATCCCTCCTTCATTAAGTCTGGTTGTTGGGAAACAGTCAGCTGTCACCAGGATGATATTTGAAGCTTGCCACTACTCTAGTACAAGACCTCATCACCTCATGCCTGCCTCAAGCCTCTTGCCACTCCACTCAGCTATCAATGATCTTTCTAAAACATTTCTGACCATGTCACCACCACCACCACCACCCCATTCAATCAATTCAATCAATTCCACTTGCTCCCTATTACCTCCAGGACCCAGTGTCCCCCACATGCTCTACAATCCAGTGTCATTAATAACCTTACTGTTCTTCACACATAGCACTGTCTTCCTGACTCCAGGCATTTTCACTGACTATTCCCTGTGCCTGATACTTTCTCCTTCCTCATCTCTACCTCCTGGTTTCCCTGACTTCCTTTAAGTGTCTGCTAAAATCTTACCTTCTACAAGAAGTCTTTCCTGATCTGCCTTAATGTTAGAGCCTTCTCTCTGAGATTATTTCAATTGATTCTGTATGCACCTTGCTTATAGAGAGCTGTTTCCCTGTCATCTCCCCCATTAGACTCTGTGATCCTTGAAAGCAGAGACTGTTTTTTGCCCCTTTTTGTATTCATATCAGCACAGTGCCAGGCATATAGTCCATACTTAATAAAGGTTTACTGACTTAATTTGCCTTCTCAGTTCAGTAGAACCTCCCTAAACTTGTGTTTCAGTGAGAATTTTTCTAATACTTCTGCCCCACAAAGTAATGTAAAAGGAACATGTTTGGGAGACTTTCATCAACACCATACCTAAGACCAAACTGAAGCTGAATTGGCAGATTTGGGTCATCAGAGAATAGGTGATGGATAATTCCTTTGTAATAGACTTTGATAGATTACCATCTGTCACTGTCATCTACCAGCCAGAGACCTAATAATAGCTTCCAAAAGAAATACACATGGGAATGTCTTGCCAATCAAATATGATATCTTGACAGTAGGTAATATGCATTGGTCCAACCATGACATACAGCTAGAAGGACACCCGCAAGGTTCATCCATCTCCAGAAAGCTAAGGGAGACAAACAATTAAAATTAATGCTCCCCAAAATGCATTTGTAAATGGAATTTCTAATGAACATGAAGTTATCCACAAAGGTAATTCAAATTAGGTAACTAGATGACCTCTTTCCCTCTTTGACCCTCAGTTTCCTCATTTAAAAAAAGGCCAACCTCAAAGGTTCCTCGTGTCCTTAAATCCATGACCTTATTGTTTTTCCAACTCTGGAAATTCCATTCTATTTCGTGATTTTATTGATGGGGTGATGGAACCTGGACCCCTAAAAGGAAAAGACCCAGTCTCAGACCACTTAATTGTCCTTTCACAGTGGCTCTTGACCCACTCCAGAGCACTTAACTCCTTTCACTGTTGCACCTGGACCACCCCAGGTCAAGAGCCACTGTGAAAGGACTATCAAGTATCTAGGTGGATTGGGGTAGGCCAGATTCCTCAGGTCAGATGTCTCAGGCCAGATGCCAGTGATCTCTGCTGCTGAAATATGTGGGAAAATTCAGGGATGGGGTTGCTTTCAAAGACATGTTTTTTTTTCTTTTTAGGGTTCTAGGTCCCATCACCCCATCATTATGATCCTAAGGGGGGGACGTTTTAAACAGATAAATTAGGAGTGGATTTTTGGCAAATACCATTACAATTTCAAGAAATGTCAGATGTTCTATTAGAAAATTTAAAATGTTCTAGTTGTCATTTCTATCTACAAATAACAGCAGTATCTTGGCACTAACAGTTAATAGATAATTTTTAGCTATGGTACCATCTTTTATGTAAATGATAGTGAGTTTCTACTGATTTATTCTTATGGAATCATGGCGGGGTCAAGGGTGTTAGATAAGATCTAGTTCACATTGTTCATTTTTATAGATGCAGAAAGCAAGACCAGAGCAGATTAAATGGCTAGCCCAAGGTCACAGAGTTGAAGAACTGGAACTAGGTCCTAGGCTTCCTGACCCCCTCCAATGTTGCTAGTCCCTTTTTATAGCTTCTGTTTTCTTTTCATCAATTTGACTGTTTCACACCACATGCAACTCTCATTTAACTTGAGAGAAGGCAGAAACAACATCTGTAAATATTTGGTGTTTTAAGGATGAGAAATGTGTTAATTCACAAGTGCTTTTCATTAGGGTAGTAATTACCTTAATAAATGCATGTCCCTTCAGGCTCAGTGGCCCTTGGCCTTACCAGGGAGACTGAAGTTGGGCAATCCATTGTGAGTTCAAGAGTTCTGAGATATAGTAGGGCTAAAGTCAATGAGGTGTCCACACAAAATTTAGCATTAATATGCTGAACCCCTGGGAATGGGGAAAGGGAATGCCATCAGCCTACTTATTTAGGGGTAAACAAGACCAGGTTGGAAATGGAGCTGGTCAAAGCTCTGAAAGAAATGATTATTTCTCTCTTATATTAATAACTATTTATTATTGGGGAGAACCAGGATTTTTTCCCTTCCTATTTCCTCATTCTCTACTAGGTCAAATCAGCTTCTGAAGGACATTTCTGATAACGAGATTGAATTAACTTTTTTTTCAATCTTGTTCAAACCCCTCCCAAATGGGGAAGCCCATAGTGTTCTATTCAGGCTTAGATGCAGTAGATCCTTTGTCTAGATTACCCAGGACTGAAGGTGGTCTGGGAGTAAAAGTAAAAATCAAAGTCATATTCTCCTACCCCCTCATTAGACTAGGTCCACCTTAATTATAATATTCACTCTTCTCTTTAATTGCTAACCAGTCAAAGTTAATTGTCCCTTATCAAGAACACCTATTTTTCCAAGGGTATATGTGTCAATAAGTCACCATGATTCATCTTTGGTTCACAAGAGATGACCAAATGACTATCCTTTCATTAATTACTTGCTAGCCATAATTAATAAAATGATTGATTACCAAGAAATTATTTCTCTCAAACTTTTCATTCACCACAGCCACCATGTTGATCAGTAGTGAGATCAGGTCTATGAGTGGCCACTACACTTATAGCCTGGACCAGATAGGGAGATGTGGGCTCCAAAAAGCAAAGAAGCAAACAAATCTGCACAGCCCTTTGTCAAAGATCATAAAACTGGCATCCCTATAGCATCTTAAGATTTATATATCTTATAGACATTTGGCCTTCACAACAACCTCTTGTGAGTTATTATTCTTTTACCCCATTTTACAGATAAGGCAATTGAGGTTGAGAGAGGCTAAGTAATTTGCCCAAGGTCACACAGTACATAGAAGAGCCAAGCTTCAAATCCTAGTTTTTTCTAACCTCCTTTATAGCACTCTACATTGTACCACACTAAATCTCTAAGTTAGTAGACAGATGTTAACTTATTATTGAGTCTCTGTTCAACCTTTGAACTTAAACTGTGTTTGAAATTTTCCCTTCAGGGAAGCATTTAACCAGTCAATTAAAAATATTTAAGTACCTACTATGTGCTAGGTATAGGGATAGAGATACAAAGAATGAAAGTCCCTTGTATCAAGGAGATTACATTGTATCAGAAGAGACAACACATGTGTGTATCTGTACATGCAGAATAAATATAAGGAGAATAAATACAAGGTTATTGGATACAAAATAATTAGGAAGAAGGGCACTGTCAGTCTGGGAAAATGGTATAGGTAATGCTTGAGATGAATCTTGAAGAAAGTGAAGGATTCCGTGAAGTGGAGGTGAAGAGGGAATTCATTCCAGTCAAGAGAGAAATTGAGCATCCTTGGACCATGGAGTGTGGGAAAGAAAGTCATGTACAATGAAGTAGAAAGATAAATTGGCATCGGATGGTAAAATACTTAAAAGCTAAATGAAGGATTTTATATTTGATTCTAGAGACAATAGAGAGCCATTGGTGTTTGCTGGATAAAGGCCAGATGTTTGCTTACAGAATATCACTTTGAGAAGGAAACACAGAAAAGCAGAGTAGCTTGGAAATGAAGTGTAGTATTTGCTACATAATTTAAAAAAAAAAGTTAGCAGGGTAAAATGGAAATTAATGGTTTATATTGAATCCTCTTTGTATGTTGAGCTGTGTACATGGAAATGGCCTTTTTGTCTTTTTGTATTTAAATTCAAAATGAATGAAAAAAAATTTCAAAAGAAAATTACTTGGAAGTTGTGCAAAGAGACATAAAACAAAACTCTTTTAAGAGTTCATTGCAGTTTTGGGGTGGCCAGGTAGCACAGTGAGTAAGAGCACTGGCCCCAGAGTCAGGATGACCTGGGATCAAATCCAGGCTCAGACATTTAGCATCCACCCAGAAACACCTGCCTGTATAACCTTGAGCAAGTTACTTAACCCTGATTGCTTAAAAAAAAAAAGTCCATTACAATTGTTAGGACAGGTGATGAAGTACCTGTATAAGTAAAGATAAGCTTTTTGGATTCAAGATAGAAACAGCAAGATTTGGCAACATATATGTGGAATGAATGAGAAAGAGGAAAATGGAAGACTGATGATGCCTTATAAAGAAAGAGAGGAGCAGTCTGATAAAGAGATGGGGGGCAGAAGAATATAAAGAGATGTTTTTGGACATGTTGAATTTGACAAGTCTAGTATATCCAGCTTGCAATGTTCAATAGGCAGTTAATGATATGGGATGAAAGCTCAAGGAAGAGACGCAGGCTGGATTTATTGGTCTGTGAATCATGTTCATAGAGATGCTAATAAAACCTATGAGAACTGCTAAAGTAACTGAGAGTGGAGAGAGAGAAGAAAAGGCTTAAGAAAGACCCTTAAGGAATGCTCACTGTTGGGGGTATGATGTGGATGATAAGTCTATAGAGGAATGGAGGAGAAGGAGACACTTAAAAGGAGAACCAGGAGAGAACAGTATAATGAAAATTCAGAGAGGAGAGCATATTCTGAAGAAGATGGTAAATCAATCAACAAAGATTTATTAAATACTTACTATCTACCAGGCACTGTATTATATGCTTAATATATAATAATATAATAATAATATATAAACAGTACCTACTATGTGTCATGCACTCTACTAAGTGCTTTATAAATAGTATATATTTGTTCTTTACAACTCTGAAAGATAAATGCTATTATTATGTCCATTTTATAGTAGAGGAAGGTGAGGCAAACATCAATTAAGTGACTTGACTAAGGTCACACATCAAGTAAGTGTCTGAGTCCAAATCTGAACTCATATTTTGCTGGCTCCAAGCACAATGCTCTATTCACTGTACTACCTAGAAAGCACAAGGAATGAAGCAATTCCTACTTATAAGTACATATCAAAATTAATATGGTATAAATATAAAGATAATAGATACACATATATCCAACTGAATACAAGTAGTTTGGGGAAAAGGGTATTAGCATTTGGGATAGGGATGGGGGAGGAACCAGGAAAGGTTTCATAGTGCTTAAACAACCTCATAAAGGAAGAGAAAACCTCTTTGAGGTGCATTTAATGAGGGAATGAACTGCAAGCCTGTGAGTCAGACAATGAAAGGCACTGAAATGGGAGATGAAGGGGCGGCCAGGTAGCACAGTGAGTAAGAGCACCGGCTCCAGTGTTGAGATAGACCTGGAGATCGAATCCCGGGCTCAGACACTCAGCACCACACCCAGAAATAACTGGCCGTGTAACCTTGAGCAAGTTACTTAACCCCGATTGCTTAAAAAACAAAAAAATTAAAAAAAAAAAAAGAAATGGGAGATGAATTGTTAAGTGTGAGGAACTAAGAAAAGGCCAGTTTGATTAGATTTCAGAGTATGTGGGGTGGGAGGGAAAAGAAGGGATGTCCAATGAGGTTGGAAGGAAAGGTGTGTGCCAGAGTTGTAAAGGACTTCAAAAGCTGATCAAAGGAATTTCTGTTTTATCTTGGAGGCAAAAAAATCCAATTGAGAAGACAGGTCGTGTGGTCTGTGTTCACATAAAATCATTAGGGCAGCAGTGAACTGGAATAGTGAAAGACTTGAGTCAGGGAGACTAATGAAGAGGCTGTTGCAATAAATACTCCAGGTGAGAGATGATGAGGACCTGATATCTATGTGATTAGAGGGAAGAGGCCAGATGGAGATATGGTGTAAAGGTGGACACAGTAAAATCTGCAATGAATTTGTGTATGTAGAGTGAGGGAGAATGACGATTCCAGGATCATGCCATAGTTATGGAGGCCTAAAGAATAGCCTTTGCAAAAACAAAAAACAAAAACACAGAGGAAGGCTTAAGGAGAAAGATAATGAGTTCAGTTTGGAGCATGCTGAGTTTCAGATCTCTCTGAAGCTGAGTCTGCAATGTCCAGTAGACATTAGGTAATGTGGGATGAAACCTCCAGAGAACAATTCTATATGGGTTTATAGATTTGTGAATCACATGCATAGAGATTATAGTTAAACCCATGGAGTTAATGAGGTGACCAAGAAAGTGTATATAGAGAATAAAAGAGGTTATGATCTAGAACCTTGGAGAGCAACTAGGTTTAGGAGACATGGTCAACCCTAAAAAGGAATGGAGTAAAAAAGAATGAAGATCAAGAAAAGACCATAAAAATAGGCAACTAATAGATAATTTATGACTTCTGAGAAAGCATTTCAATAGAACAATGATGTCAGAAGTCATATTGTTGAGGGATGAATAAGAGAGGAGGGAATAGCATTATATCCTTGGTGTGCAGCCTTGTTAGGTTAAGGTGAAATAAATTTCCTTTTGTTGATGGTTTGGTAACTTGTGAGGGTTTTGTTTCACCTTAACTTCAAACTTGAACTGAATATGCTGGAATTGGAGCTACCTCCAAAAATTGGGAAGAGAGAAAAGTAAGATCAGTTCAGAATAATTGTAGTGACCTGAGAAAGTAGTAAGGCATGGGGGGATTAGAATTCTCCATAAAAGCAAAGAAAACGATTGGTAGAAATGAGGCATAGGAAGAGATGGAATAATAGAATATTATGGTCAGAGAGAATTTCAACATTTTTAATCAAGGCAATGGAACACATATGAGTAATGGTGAGACCCAAGGTGTGATCATTCCTGCCTGTGATTAAGGTGGAATGGTAAAGTAGGTCATGATATTTGAGAAAGTTGAGGAACTGGGAGATTTAAGGGAGTATCAACATGAATGTTTAATTCTCCTGGGATAAGGGTAGGATTTGGTGGAAAAGATGGTAGGCTTGGTTCTGAACTCCTTGAGACAAAGAGAGAATGATCTATAGCCAATATAATATGTTTAAGTTTTTGAAAATTCAACAACAATAATATCTGCTATTTCTAGAATGCTTTAGGTTTTTAAAAAAAAAGGTGGCCAGCAAGTAAATAAATTATTAGATGTGAAATCAACTAAAACACTAAAATGCAAAAAATGACTGATTATTTTAATTTTAATTGACTTTGATCTCAGTGACATATAATAGCACCCCCCCCAAAAAAAAACCATAATCTCTAAGGTAATTTTCAACAATTAAATGTCATTAATATGGGCTAGTGTGGTACAAATGATTGTTATATCAAAGTGAAAATGATAAAATACCAATGTCATGTTTTTAAATATTCAAACTAATTTTACCTTCCCTCCTACACTGAGAATTAAAATTCTTTTGTTATAAAGGACACAATCACAAAGGAAAATATGCCATTTCATGTTCTTTACCATTTTGGGTTCCCAAAATGCTATAAAAAAATCTCATCCTAAGGAAATTAAGGAAAAAGGAAATGTCCTTGCCCAGGGGCAAAATTCACAATCAGGGAAAGTCAATAAACTCACCAGGGAGACCAAGTGAAATATAATACCCCAAAAGATGTCATTTACTAATTACTGAGACAGCCATGAAGGAGGGACTGAGTATGTTTGTATACATATTGGAAGTGGGGTCATGTATTTGACTAAAATGAAGCATTTATTTGGCATAATCCTCCTCTGAATATATATATATATATATATATATATATATATATATATATATCTTTCACTCTTCCACTAAAGTCAAGGCAGCTAGGTGGTACAGTGAATAGGAGTCAGGAAGATTCTTCAGAAGTTCAAATCTGACCTCAGGCACTTACTAACTGTGTGACTGGGCAAATCATATAACCCTATTCACCTCACTTCTTCATTTAGAAAATAAGCTAGAAAAGAAAATGGCAAATCATTCCAGTATCTTTGCCAAGAAAACCCCAAATGTGATCAAGAAGAGTCAGACACAATTAGAAAAAGAGTAAAGTCAAATAAATTAAATTCAGCCAAACAAAAAAAAAAAGACTCATTCTCCATAGAAAGACCCTTGGAATTTCAGAATCTAGTTCATTTAACTTCTTTTAAAAAAATTTTTCCCCTAATTTATTAAATTATTTTTAGTTTTCAACATTCACTTCCATAAGTTTTACATTTTCTCCCCTTTCCTCCCCAAGATGTCTTGCAATCTGATATGGGCTCTACACATACATTCCAATTAAACACATTTTCACATTAGTCATGTTGCATAGAAGAATTACAATGAATGGGGAAAATCATGAGAAAGAAAAAAGAAATAAAACAAAAAAAAAGAAAATAGTCTGCTTTGTTCTACATTCTGACTCCATCGTTCATTCTCTGGATGTGGCTGGCATTTTCCATCATGTGTCCTTTGGAATTGTTTTAGGACCTTGCATTTCTGAGAAGGCCTAAGTCTATCAAAATCAGTCCTCAGACACTGAGGCTATGACTGTGTATGATGTTCTCCTGGTCCTGCTCCCCTCACTTAGCATCACTTCATATAAGTCTTTCCAGGTTTCTCTGAAGTCCACCTATTCATCATTTTTTAATTGCACAATAGTATATGAATGTTCACTTCATAAACAAAGCTCTTAGTTCCCTAGTAATTACTCAGTCTAATAAGACATCAAATAGAGAATGAGTCTTATTTAGCCTGAAAAAAAATGTAGAATAGCAGATGCAGAAGCCCCTTGACCATCAAGAAAATGACCTCCACTTTCTGTAGATCTTCAAGTAAGAATATCAAGAAAAACATTACCAAGAAAAATATCTGACACTGACATAGCACTTAAAGATTTATGAATCACTTTACATACATGATTGCATCTGGTGCCACAATTCAGAATTGGTTGTTATTATTACTTCCATTTTACAGATAAAGAATATGCAGCTAAAAGCTATCCAATAATTTGCCTAGGGTCGTGAAGTGCCTAAAGTGACTGAGGGAGTATTTGATTTTTGAACTTCTTGACTTCTATGGTCCTATGCAGTCCACGTGACTGCTAATCATGGCTTATTGAGAAGGGAGGAAAAAAAGAAATTTAAGAAAACCTACCAATGAAAGTGGTGACTGGGAAAGAAAAAGAGAAAAGTATAGATATTCTACAGGCATGTGAGGAGCTTACATTCTGTAATGGCAATGCTACTTGCAGCTGCTGTGGGGGTGTAAGACCAATAACACCAGCACACAGGAGGGCTGCTAGCACAGGTTCTTTGATCTGCTTTTCTAAAGGAAAGCAACTCAAAAAGGGTCAACCATCTTACTTTAATCAAACATATATATCATTTACTTATTTCAGGGAGGAAAGTCAGCACCCTGAACTTCAGAGAAAATACAAACAGAAATTACAAGCAGAAATAATAGCATAAAGACCAACAGACAGGGCTTCTAACCACCTGACCAAATAATACATATATCACAGATCAACAAACAGATCCAACTGTCTGACCATTACATGCACACATAGTTACCAGAAAGAGAAGCACCAACATCTGGGTTTTCAAAGTTGGGGGGCAAGGATGGGGGGGGGGGGGGAAAGGGGCTTCATAATGGCAACCCAGAATCTCATCTGGCTACATCACTTGAACACTCTTCCCATGAGTAAGCCCTGAAGCAAAATGCTAAATTCAGAGTACACATACATTTTTTCAGGGTCAGAGGGCATCACAACCCTCTCGTGACTCATTACCTAATTACAAAGTAAGAAAAGGTGTGGGCCTTCCTGAAAAACAATTCTCCCCTAATCAAGCTTCTCTTGTTGGGCTCTACATGAGGCCTATTAATAGGTAAGGAAGATCTTCAACTCCCATTAACATTACACATTCTAATGACGTTCACTTACTGAGGAAGATGAGATGAGATGAGATGATATATGATATGATATGACATGATATGATATGATGCAATGTGATACAATATGATATTATATAGTATAATATGACATATCTAAGTACATGTCAGATATTTTCTGAGTAGATGGAAGGTAAGATGAGAAGGGAAGCAGCTGGAAGGAACAGAAAAAGTAAGATTTGAGTTGAGCCTTGAAGGAACCAGATAGAGGAAGAGGAGAGGAGGCAGAGAATTCCAGGCATGATGAGTAACCGGTGCAAGCGCATGGAGATGAGAAATAACATGCTATATAAAAGTGCTATAAACCAGTGAAGTTGGATCACAAAATGCATGAAGGGGTACAAAGTTTAAGGACATTGGAACTAGGCTATGAAGAGCTTTATATGCTGAACAGAGGAATTTATATTTTATCTTACAAGTGATAGGGAGACCCTAGAACTCAATGAGCAGAGGCTGACATAGTCAAATCTGTGCTTAATGAAAATCACCTTGGTGGCTGAGTGAAGGATGTGTTTACATGGAAAGTGAAGGGGCAAGGACCTGTTAAAAGGCTAAGGGATTGATCCATGCTAACTAAAGGCACAAGAGATTGGTTTCTACATGAATGTTAATTTATTCATTTACAGTGGGAGTTCTGCACCTCAGTTTGCTCATCTGTACAATAGATGGGTTGAGCTTTCAGCTATCCATCTATAAAGATCCTGCAACATCATGCTTGAGAGCCAAGACACTTCCTTTTCCTATGAAAATATTCACTGAGGAGGCTAACTTATGATCTGAAGTTCATTGGGAGAGCAAAGGATCTAAAGGAAAGAAATTGGGTGTTACAGAAAAAAAAAGCCATGTCCAGCTAAGTGGTCTGGCCCATCACTTGGGTTCAAAGTAGGAAGCTGGGTATTTCATGTTAGAAAACTGAGCTCACTGTACCTGCTCCCTGTTATTCTCCATTAAGCATTTCCTGATTCCCTCAACTGCCAATGCCTTCCATCCTCTATCCCCAATCACTCAATGTACGTGTCTCTCCTGAGGCTCCTTGATGGCAAGTAATGTTTCACCTTTGCCTTTGTATCCCTGGTGCTTAGCATAGTGCCTGACACATAGTAGGCACTTATTAGTGCTTATTGACACATTGATTAATAGATCACTGTTGGAGAAGCAATCAATTCTTAACATTCAACTGTACTTTTCCAATATTCCTTTTAAGCTACCCAATGCTTCTGTCATTAATTCTTGACAACACATAAAAACTTCCCAAATTATGATATGTTTTTCATTGCTTAACTTTTAGTTTGGTTGCTCATTTTGTGTTCATTGGTAAACAATTTCCAGAGGACAAGGAGGAAAGGTTCTTAATGAAGGTTAACTCATTCATTGGGTTTTCCATTGGGAATCCATTCATATGAATTCTTCACTGAATCTCAGAGTTGGAAGGGATTGTGGAGGCTATCCATCCCATCCCATACCTGAACAAGAATGCCTTCTATAGCCTCATGTGTCTAGTACATAGCAGGTTTTTAATAAAAGTTTGTGGAATGAAATTTCCCAAGTGTTCACAATAGCTAATAAAAGCTAATATTTATACAGAACTTAATGATGGGGTGACGGTACCTGGAACTCTAAAAGGAAAAGACCATGTCTTTGAAAGCAGGCCAGTCCCTGAACCTTCCCACATAACACCGTCCCCAGTGTCTCACCCTGTTGTGCCCAGAAAACAAGAGCAAGGCCCCAGTAATAATTTAGACTTGGACCCTTTATTTTGCGCCATGTTTTGGCTGATCAGGCCACATGATGGGCTGACAAGATACTGTCCCACCATCTCAGGTGGTAAAGCAGACATCTCAGGTAAAGCCTCAGCTTTTAAAGGAACACCAGCTGGCCAACAGTTAGGTATAAGTAAGCAAAAACTTGCAGAAGCCAAAAACAGTGACTGGTCAATACACACATTGAAATTCCCGCCAGTGCCAAGTCTCCCTGACCGGGCAGCCCACTCACCTCCCTGAGGGAGAGCTGATTGGGAGATGGGAAAGAATGGGGCCAAGTACAACAGCCCAAGGTATCAGGCTGATCACAACTCAATAACACTTTTAACAACCCTCCCCTTGTGACTCTGACTACTTAACTCCTTTCATTGTCAGCACCAGGCCTACCCTAAACTACTTACCACTCCTTAATCCAATCAAGATCTTTCACTGAACTTTTTTCCCTTTTTTGTATATGAATATCAGTACTATCCTCATCAAATTTGCAGATTTACTAGATATCTGCCCACCATACCGGTATTACAATAAACCTTGCTACTTTGACTGAAAGGTTTGAATGATTCAATTCATTTCAGGCAGACTTGCCCTGCACCCTTACATTTCAGGGTTCCCAGCATCCCAAAGCACAACATCACTATATGCTGGGCACTGTGCTAAGTACTTTACAATTATATCTCCTTTTATCCTTGCAACAAGCCTGGGAGGTAGGTGCTATTATTATTACCATTTTACAGATGAGGAAACTGAGACCAACAGTTGAAATGACTTGCCCAGGGTCACATAACTAGTAAGTGTCAGAGTCCAGAATTGATCTCAAGTCTTCTTTATGCCAACGCATCATTTTTTCCCCTGTGCCTCCACCTAGGCTTCACACAATGACCTTTACTAAGTGAGCACCTACTACTTCCAAAAGCAGCCTCATCTACTTTGTTGTAGCTGTAGTTTTTAAAAATAATTTCCTTACATGAATTGAAATGGATGTCTGCAACTTCCATTTATTGCTCCCAATTCCTAGTTCTGCCCTCTGCGGCCAAACTGAGCAAGGTTAATCCTCTTCCATTTGATGGTATCTGTGCCTTTGGACCATGCCTAGTACATAGTAAGTGTGTAATAAATGCTTGACTGACTGGGAGCAGCTTATGTTTGATGGTCCATAGCTCTTTCGAGGTAGATCAAAAGGTGTAATTTTGTTGGCTTTGGATAACTTTCCTAAGAAACTAATCCCCCACCCTACCCCACCCCACCCCAAAAAGCACATTATATAGTTCTGGTTTTAGTTGGAAGTAATTTGCCAAAAGTTCTTACATTCTTTTCAAATAAAGTGATATTTTGGCAGCTTCTACAGATACATTGATATGAAAAATGTCCATCCAGTTACTTAATTTCTGAGTCATCGTTACTTGATGTTTTAGCATTTCCAAATAGGTTTATCATTTTTGTGTCAGCAATTAAAATATGGAAGAATTGGATGGCAATTTGGAAGTGTTCACCTAATCTGTGCCTACTACGAGTAGAAAAAAAATGATGCAACTGAAAACAAAATGTAAAATTACAAATGGTTATTTGATTTGAAAGCATTAAAAAAGATTAATGGTAACTGTAAAACACCCTAACACTGGGAATAATGAAAAAAGAAAGTTTTCAAAAATGAGGTTTTGATCATTTAAAATGAAATGTATTAGATAGAGTGAGAAAAGAATGAAATGAAACGCCATCAAAAACATGATCTGCAGACTCATTTCTCCAGCTAAAGAAAAGAAGAAAACTCACAAAACTGGAATAAAAACTGACATGATCCTTGGGTCAGAGATTTTCATGACACAGGGGCCTTGTAGGTAATTTGGGAAAATTTTCTTTTTCATGAATCAGCCCACACACAGGAAACATAGTGAAATATGTGTTAATGCAACTCCTAACCTCCATCCACTCTTGTAAGTATGCAGTTCAAAATATTACAGAGAAAAAAAAAGATTAACTAAGAAGGGAAGGGAAAGAAAACAGGAACCTCATATGAGAAGCCATTAATCCTAAAGATGTAAATAAACCCCCAGATTCACTAACAGTTATAAACAGAGGAAAATCCCATACCTATGTACTGTTTTGGCTTCATAGTTCTTGCCACAAAAATTATGGAGGAATGAGTAATGTTTTTCTCTCTTCTTCTAATCTAAAAAAAAATTATTTATGGTTTTTTGTTTCTTAATTTACCTTGATATCCCATCTGTTCCTGCCACCCCCCAGTCCCAGAGTCATCCTATAAGACAAATTGTACTTTTTAAAGAGGGGGAAAAAATCAGCATAACTAATTTGCATCTTTTAAAAGTATATCTTTTAAAATCTGAAAACATGTGCACTGTATAATACATGTGGACCTCCCACCTCCACAAAGGGGTCAGTTAGGCTATCTTTTCACATCTCTTCATTTGAATCCCACTCAATCTTTATAATGTTGTTACATTTACTTTTAATTTTATGGTATGTCAATGTTTTGTGGGTTTTTTTTCAGTTTACATTGTTGTATTTACTGTGTATGATGTTTTCTCAGTTTTGCTGACTTGGCTGCATCAGTTCATATAGATCTTTCCATGTTTTTCTTATCTTTTAATTTATTATTGATTTATTTTTAACAATCTTTTTTTTTCTATTTTGAGTTCCTAATCCTTTCTCTCTCTCAGCCCTCCCTCATTCATTAAGACAAGATATGTGATGCCAATTATCATCTGAAATCATACTATTACCATATTAGCCATGTTGCAAAAAAAAAAAAGATAAAGGAAGAGAGAAAAATTAAGATTCAATCTGCACTCAGACTCCATTAGTCCTTTCTCTGAAAGTGGATAGTAATTTTCATCATAAGTCTTTTGGAATTTTCTTAGATCATTTTATTACTGAGAACAGCTAAGTCTTTTATAGTGGATCACCATACAATATTGCTGTTACTTTTGTGTACAATGTTCTCTTGGTTCTGCTCATTTCACTTTGTATGAGTTCATATAAGTCTCCAGTCTTGCCAGGTTTTTCTGAAACCATTCTGCTCATCATTTCTTTAGGACAATAGTATTCCATCACAATCACATAGCACACCTTGTTCAACCACTCCTCAACTGATTTAAATATTTCTGAACATATAGGTCCTTTCCCCTGTTCTTTGATCTCTTTGGGTTATAGAGCTAGTAGTGGTATTGCTGGATCAAAGGATATGCATAGTTTTATAGCCCTGTAGGAATGGTTCCAAAATGCTCTCTAGAATGGTTGGATTAATTCACAACTCCACCAACAGCGTATTAGTGTCCCAATTTTCCTATATCCCCTCCAACACTTATCATCTTCTTTTTCTCACATTAGCCAATCTGATAGGCATCTCAGAGTTGTATTAATTTGCCTTTCTCTAATCAATATAGTATTGAGAGCATTTTTTTCATATGACTTAGCTTTGATTTCTTCTTCTCAAAACTGCCATTCATATCTTATAACCATTTGTCAATAGGGAAATGACTTATATTCTTACCAACTTGACTCAGTTCTCTATAAATTTGAAAAATGAGGCCTTTTACAGATAAATTTGATGCAAAAAAATTTTTTTCTGAGCATCTTGCCCCCCTTCTAATCTTGACATCATTGGTTTTGTTTGTTCATTTTTAAAAATTTTATGTAATCAAAATTATCCATTTTACATTTTGTAATGTACTCTATCTCTAGTTTAATCATAATTCTTCCTTTATCCATATATCTGACAGGTATAATTTTCCATGTTCCACCAATTTGCTTATGATATCATTCTTTGTGTCTAAATCATGTACCTATTTTGACATTACTTTGATATATGGTAGGTCTGCACAACCTGCAGTTATTTCCTCTACATTTTTTCTCATGTCATCCAAAATTCTTTGGTGGACCACAGGTTATGCAGGCCTGGTATACAGTGTGAAATGTTGGTATACCTAGTTTCTGCCAAACTACTTTCCAATTTTCCCAGCAATTTTTGTCAAATAGTGAATTCTTATCTCAAAAGCATGGATCTTTGAGTTTATCAAATACTAAATTATTATGGTCATTTACTACTATTTATTGTGTACCTAATCTTTTATGTTGATCCACTACTCTACTTCTTAGCTAGTATCAGATTGTTTTCATGATTACCACTCTGTAATATAATTTCAGATTATGTACTTCTAGGCCACCTTTCTTCACATTTCTTCATTGATCCCCTTAATATTCTTGACCTTTTGTTCTCCTAGATGAATTTTGTTTCTTCTAGCTCTATAAAATAATTTTGGTAGTTTGATTGGCATGGAACTAAGTAAATAAATTTAAGTAGAATTATCATTTTTATTACATTGACTCAGCCTACCCATGAGCAATTAGCAATTTAATTTCCAATTTAGAACTGTCTCTTTGTATGAAAAGTGTTTTGTAATTGGATGATTTATGTGGGTTTATTTTATATCCTGCAACTTTGCTAAAGTTGTTAATTGTTCCACTAGTTTTTTTTTAATTGGTTCTCTAGGATTTTCTAAGCATATCATTATAGTTTTATTTCTTCATTGCCTATTCCAATTCTTTCAATTTTGTCTTCTTATCTTACTGCTTCTAGTATAATATTAAATAAAAGTTATGATAAAGGGCCACCCAGTTTCATCACTGATCTTACTAGGAAGGCTTCTAGTTTATCCTTATTACAAATAATGCTTGCTAATGGTTTTAGATCGCTACTAATTATTTTAAAGAAAGTTCCATTTATTCCTATGTTCTCTAGTGTTTTTTAATGGGAAATGAGTGTTGTGTTTTGTCTTAAGTTTTTTTCTGCATCTATTGAGATAATCTCATGAATTTTTTTGTTATTGTCATAGGCAATTATGCTGATGGTTTTCCTATGATTGAATCAGACTGACAATCCGAGTATAAATTCTATCTGGTCACAGTGTGTGGTCTTTATAATATATTGCTGTAATCTCCTTGCTAGTATATTATTTAAATTTTTTGCATCAATATTCATTAGGGAAATTAGTTTATAGTTTTCTTTCTCTGTTTTTGCTCTCCCTAGTTTAGGTATCAAAGCCATATTTGTATCATAGAAAGAATTTGGTAAGATTCTTTCTTTGACTATTTTTCCAAATAGTTTATGTAGTACTGGAATTATTTTTTAAATGTTTGGTTGAATTCATCTGGTCCTGATGATTTTTTTTAGGGAGCTCATTTACAACTTTGTCAACTTTTTTTTGTAAGATAGGGTTATTTAAGTATTCTATTTCTTCTGTTAATCAGACCAGTTAATATTATTATAAATATTCATCCATTTCACTTAGATTGTCAGATTTATTGACATATAGTTGAGCAAAATAAAGCAATAATTTCTTTAATTTCATTGTCATTAGTGATGCAGTCAACATTTTCACTGTTGTTGCTGGATTTTGGCTTTCTTCTTTTTTAAATCAAATTAATCAATTATTTATCTATTTTCTTGGAGAGGTTTTCATATAACCAACTCCTAGTTATATTTATTAGTTCAATGGCTTTTTCTCTCATTTTTGCTAATATTTCCTTTGATTTTTCAGGATTTCTAATTTGGTGTTTAATTGAGGATTTTTAATTTATTCTTTTTCTAGTTTTTTTTTTAATTGCATGCCCTATTCACTGATTTGCTCTTTCTCTATTTTATCAGTATAAACATTTAGAGATATAAATTTTCCCCTAAATACTGGTTTGGTTGCATCCCATAAACCTTGGTATGTTGTCTCATTGTTGTCATTCTCTTTAATTAAATTATTGATTATTTCTATGATTTCTTCTGTGACCTATTCATTCTTTAGGATTAGATTGTTTAGTTTCCAATAATTTTTAGTCTATGTTACCATTACCCTTTATTGGATGTAATTTTTATTGCATCATGGTCTTAAAAGGGTGTATTTAAGAATTCTGGTTTTTGTGCATTTTCTTGGGAAGTTTTATATAACCCTAATATATGGACAATTTTTGTGAAGGCACCATGTATAGCTGAGAAAAAAATGTATACTCCTTTCTACCTCCTTTTAATTTTCTCCAGAGGTCTATCATATCTAAATTTTCTAAGATTCTATTCATTTTCTTAATTTCTTTCTTATTTATTTTGTGGTTATATCTAACTCTAAGAAGGCAAAGTTGAGGCTTATTATTTCCTCCTGTAGCTCATTTAGATTTTCCTTTAAGAATCTGGATACTATCCTATTTGGTGCATATATGCTTAGTATTGATATTACTTCATTGCCTATGATACCTTTTATCAAAAAGTAGTATCCAAGCTTATCTCTTTTAATTAGATCTATTTCTGCTTTTGCTTTGTCTGAAATCATGATTGTTACCTCTGTTTTTTTTTTAACCTCAGCTGAAGCATAATAGATTCTGCTATAGTGCCTTATATTTACTCTATGTGTGTGTCTCTGTTTCAAGTGTGTTTTTTGTAAACAACAAATTGTTGGATTCTTGTTTCTAATCCATTCTGCTATCTGCTTCTGTTTTATGGGTGAGTTCATTCCATTCACATTCAGTTATGATCACTAATTGTATATTTCCCTCCTTACTATTTTCCCCTGTTTATCCTCTTTCTTTTTATCCTGTACCTCCTCAAAAGTTTGTTTTACTTCTAACCATTTCCTCCCTTAATCTGATCTCCCTTCTATCAGCAGCCCCCCTCCTCTTATCCCCTTCCCCTCCTACTTCCCTTTGGATAGGATCGATTTCTATACCAAACCGAGTCTATATGTTATTCCTTCTTTAACCAAGTCTGATGAGAGTGAGGTTCAAGCACTGCCCACCACCACCATCACCTCTCCCCCCCCCCCATTTTCCCCTCCATTGTAAAAGCTCTTCCTCTCACACCTCTTTTATGGAAGGTAAATTTCCCCATAATTCCTCCCCCTTTCTCCCAGGGCATCCCTCTTTCTCATTTTTTGAGAACATCCCATCATAGTCTATTCACACCTATGCTCTCTGTAGGATACTCTTTTTAACTGTCCTAATAATGATAAAGTTCTTAAGAATTACAGGTATCGTCTTCCCATAAAGGAATATAAACAGCTTAACTCCATTCAGTCCCTTATGATTTCTCTTTCATGTTTGCCTTTTGAGGTTTCTCTTGAGTCTTGTATTTAAAGTCAAATTTTCTTATCCAGCTCCAGTCTTTTCATTAGGAATGCTGAAAGTCCTCTACTCCATTAAATA
This sequence comes from Petaurus breviceps papuanus, assembly GCF_028583685.1. NCBI lineage: Eukaryota > Metazoa > Chordata > Mammalia > Diprotodontia > Petauridae > Petaurus > Petaurus breviceps. Next base: position 26,566,817 of record NW_027186457.1, on the reverse strand, counting down.
TAATTTTTTCCCTGAAGGATTATACCCATTTTTGCTGGTCTGGTTATTCTTGGTTGTAATCCTTGTTATTTTGCCTTCCAGAATATCATATTACAAGTCCTCAACTCCTTTAATTTTGTGTGATCCTGCTGCTAAATTTTATGTGATCTGACTGCAACAATATGGTTTTTGAATGGTTTCTTTCTGGTTACCTGCAATATTTTGTCCTTGATCTTGAGGCTCAGGAATTTGGCTATAATATTCCTGGGAATTTTCATTTTAGGATCTCTTTCAGGAGGTGAATGGATGATTCTTTCCATTACTATTTTACCCACTGGTTCTAGGACATCAGGGCAGTTTTCCCTGATAATTTCTTTTTTGTTTTTTGCTTTTTGGAGGGCAATTGGGGTTAAGTGACTTGCTCAAGGTCACACAGCTAATTTTTGTATTAAGTTTCTGAGGCCTCAGCATGTTTTGTGCTCAGGCCAACTCCCACCCTCGTGTCACAGATCTGTCTTGCTAACTTCCTAAATTGTTTTGGGCTAGAAAAATTTCTCACCCTGATCATTTATTGGCTCTGTCACTCCATGATTGAATTTGAAGTGATATTTTACAGTTGTTTGAAGAGAAATGTTGGGAGAGTTCTGTTGAGTTGCTGCCTGTGTTCTGCCATCTTGTTTCTCCTATATTTGTCACACATCATTTCTTAAGTATAGCTGTATTCCATTATATTCATGTACCACAATTTGTTAGCCATTAAATCTGATGAGCATCTACTTTGTTTCCAATTCTTAGCTAAAACAAAAGGTGCTGCTATAAATATTTTGGAGTATACAGTAACTTTTTTTCTTATCAATGGCTTCCTTGAGATAAAAGCTTAATAATGGAGTCTCTGGTTCAAAGGATGTAGTCATTTTCATCACTTTATTTACATAAGTCCAAAATGGTTGTATCATTTCACAACTCCACCAACAATGTATTAGTGTGCCTTTCTCTCCACACTCCTTCCAAGTTATTTTTTTGTCATTTTTGCCAATTTATAGAGTATAAGGTGAAATCTCAGAGTTGATTTTATTTTTATTTCTCTTAAAATAGTGATTCAGAGCATTTTTTCTGATGTTTTAAATACTTTGCCATTCTTTTGAAAACTATTTTTATATCCTTTAGTCATTATCTATTGAAGAATAACTTGTTGCTTTTTTCAGTTGTTTCAGTCATGTTTAACTCTTTGTTACCCCATTTGGACTTTAAAAAAAGATATTGATTTGCCATTTTTTTCTCCAGTTTATTTTATAGATGAGGAAACTGAGGCAAAGAGAGTTAAGTGACTTACCCAGGGTCACATAGCTAATGAGTGTGTGAAGCTAGATTTGAAATCAGAAAGATAAGTCTTCCTGACTCCAGACCCAGCACGCTATCCACTTAGCTGTCCATCAATGGCTATTAATTATGGATATTAGATAGATAGAGATATATGCATTATACATACTTATATATAATATACAACTATATATATAGCTATATATAACATATGTGTATGTATGTGTTAACTATTTGTATATCTTGGATACCAAAAGCTTATCACAGAAATATGATACAAAGATTTTTTTCCCATCTCTTCCTCTAACTTTTAGTAATTTTTCATAAGTCTGTAGCACAACTGAGAAATGAATAAGCAGGTAAGAGCAAGTCTCTGGAATTCATAAAAATTTAAAGATATCCTCCCAATACAAAATTGATACAAAATTCTCTCCTCTTCCGCCTTGGTTGCCACCACTCCCCTTCTTGTCCTACCTTCATTTTCTTCTCCTTCTCCAGTCTTGCCTAGTTATTGACCTTACTCACCCATAATGTGTACACATCTGAGTGGACACACTTCATTTCCCCCATGTTCTCTAATGTGATGGGGAAAAGAATAGAAGTAAGAGGTGTGGGGAATGTCTTAACGCATAGGTCTGATGACGTAACTTCCATGACCAAGAAGCTTCAATGGCTCTTTTAAGCCCTTCACAATTTGTTCTCAGCTTCCCTTTTCAGATTTCCAGGCTATACAGTAGCAGAAGTTATCAGTTATCATTTGTCCCACATGTTCCTCATTAACATCATAGTCTTAAGTTTAAGTCTCCTCCTCCCATAGATGCTATATGCATTTGTGGGAAGGAACACCACAGTTTTATGAGGGGAATGTTTTATACCAACTGTTCTTACTATAACATCTTAATAAATGTTTTTGTAAAAGCTAATTAAGTCTATAGCCTGATTGTTAATGGGAAGCACACTGGTGGGGAGCTCATGAGTTGAAGTAGTAAGAATAGCTAGTTCTCCCTAAAACCCTAGATAACAGATACCCTCTGGGGACCCAACCTATAATTACACTTACTGTCAAGGTTCAATACAAATATTTGCTAAGTTTTAACCATCCTTGGCCCTTATGCTCCACAAAATGCCAAATATATTTGTAATAAAGCTTTCACAACTACAGAACAGTTGGAAAATTGTTAAGATTACCAAGCAAAGAGTCTGGAAATTTAGGTATTCGTCATGCCTCCACTTAGTCATATTGATGCTGGATGAGTCATTTGGCCTCTCTGAGTCTCAGTTTCCTTATCTGCAAAGTTAGTAAATTGATTTAGATGATCCCTAAGGTTCTTTCCAGGCTGTAAAACTTTGACAATTCTCTGCTTGCACTTTTCTTGTCAGTGTTCACAAATGTTACCTTTCCTACTTTTATTAGAGTAGTCACTACCCATCAGCAAATTAGACTGTGTCTTAATTCCCACAAGCATGTTTCAGTTTTGCACATGTTCTATTTTCAACAGGGGTGCAGAATCAGTCAACATTTTTCTATCTTGACAGCTGTGCTAAGGTAATGGTTTCTTCCTTTGATTCATAATAGAAGTCTAAATGGATTTCTGATTCATAAATTTGCGAGTTATTCTCTTTTCTATGAAAAACCTGTTTGGATCTTAGCTACAATTCAGTTCTAACAATGGTCACAGGTTCATAGGACTGAAACTAACCTTAAGAGATTATCTGGTTGAACCCTTAAACTGCAGGCCAGTAAATGACTACACAACATAAGCCAGGGCAGCCAGGTGGTTCAGCGAGTAAGAGAACCGGCTCCAGTGTCAGGATGACCTGGGGATCGAATCTGGGCTCCGACACTTAGCACCCATCCAGAAACACCTGGCCATGTAACCTTGAGCAAGTTACTTAACCCCGATTGCTTAAAAAAAAAACCCATAAGCCAGAAGTTTTCTAGTCTTTTACTGAAGTTCTTCATGGATCATAGTATAATGGGATGAGTTGTCAAAAAGAATTCACTCCTTAGAGAATAAGCCTAACCGTAATGAGAATGAATAACTCTAAATGAGCAATATACTCTGCTTGGTTCCTACCTATATTGAGGACTGATGACTTTGCTTCTGGCATTCGGGATAGAGAGACATTCTTCCCATTTAAGAGCATACATAGGTATCTTCTGACAATGCCTTTAAAAACTTTTAAATGGTTGCTGAATTGTGTGTGCATACAAAATGTCTGAGCAGATGATCTCTCCTTTTCCCTTACAAAGCCAAGGCCACTGTACTGTGAGCTAGAGGGGAGGGAATATCCTTCCCTACCTGGTGGCCATGTGCCCATAAATGTATCACACCTCTGCTGCTTTTCTCTACTGTGTTTATTCTTTTTAGAACTTACATGCACTAGTATCTAGAAACAGGGCAGATCTGGTTATGACCTTGTGAACTTTGAAAAGGTGGGAAATCCATTAAACATCCAGCAACTAGAGTTGGGAACAGAATCTGATAGCAGCTGTAGAAACCAAGTTCAGTGAGAAGCCAGTCCTCTAGAATCATGTGTTTGACCACAGTTGAGCAAGAAGGGAAAGGGACTCATCTATCTGCTATGCCATACCCAAGAGAACTTTGGGGTTCTGCCAAGGGAGAAAAGGACTCCTAGAGGAAGTGAGGATTGTTTTTGTAGAATCCATTATAAATTTGAGTCATCTCTCCACTGGTACCTAGTAGGTATCTAGAGGGAATAATGTAACTTTCCCATTTGGGAAGATGTTGCTGTACTTCATTCATTCTTATGCTTTCTCAGTAAATGTCCCTTTTTAAAATCTAATTGATCACATAACATTATAAAGCTTTTGCACAAATAAAACGAATGCTGCCAAAATCAGAAGGAAAATAGAAAACTAGGGGAGAAAATTTTACAATAAGTTTCTCTGATAAAAGCCTCTTTTCTCAAATATGTGGGGAGCTGTGCCAAATTTATAAAAATAAGATCTATTTCCCAGTTTATAAATGTCAAAGGATATGAACAGAAGACACCAAAGCTATCTATAGTCATATAAAAAGATGCTCTAAGACTCTATTGATTAGAGAAATGCAAATTAAAACAACTCCAAACACCACATCACATCTATCAGACTGACTAACATGACTAAACCAATGTTGGAAGGGATATAAGAAATTGAGACACTAATGCACTGTTTGTGGAGATGTGAACTAGTCCAACAATTCTGAGAACAATTTGGATATACACCCAAAAAGCTATAAAACTGTGTATACCCTTTGACCCAGCAATACTACTACTAGGTCTGTATCACAAAAAGATCAAAGAAAAGAGAAAAGGACCCATTTGTACAAAAATATTTATAGCAGCTCTTTTTCTTGTGGCAAAGAAGTGGAAATTGGGGGGATATCCATCAACTGGGAAATAGTTGAATGAACTGTGGTATATGGTTGGAATGGAATACTATTGTGCTATAAGAAATGACAAGCAGAATGGTTCTGAAAAAACCTGGGAAAACATATATGAACTCATACAAAGTGAATTGAGCAAAACCAAGAGAATATTATACATAGTAACAGCAATATTGTATGATGATCAACTGTGAATGACTTAGCTACACTGGTCAAGAAAGTGACCCAAGATATTTCCAAAGGTCCCATGACAAGAAATGCTATCTTCCTCCAGAGAGAGAACTGAAGAACTCTGCAGACTGAAGTATATTTTTAATCTATTTGTATTGTTTTATTTTGTTTGTGTTTTCTTTTGCAACATGACTAATATTGAAATATGTCTTCCATGAGTTCACATGTGTAATTAATATCAAATTACTTACCTTATTAAAGAGGGGAGAGAGGAGGGAGAAAAAGAATTTGGAACTCAAAATTATTTTAAAGAACTGTTAATTTTTTATATATAATCAATGTATATATTTAATGAAATAAAAATAATTTTTTAAAAACTAATTAAATGTAATTTGTTAGTTGATATTAGTAAAGATTATCTGGTTAAATTACTTTGGAGAAAACACAGATGAAAGCTCATAATTTGAAAGTCAAGCCCCTCTGGATTACCCCTAAAGCCCTGAGGGGAGAAGTAATAAGCACATTCTGGGGAACAATCTGTCCTTAAGAGTGGGAGAATAGAGATGAAGACTGTCTAGAGGGGAGACAGACAGACAGACAGAGACAGAGAGACACAGAGAGAGAAACAATACAAGCAAGAAAGATAGCCCCTGCCTTCATGGAGCTTACATTCTAATAGGTAAAACAATATCTAATGGGGTACTACAAAGTAGAAGGGGAGGTAACCCACAAAGGAGCATAGAGAGAAGGCTGGGAAGTAGTGTGAAGATCTGGACTCTGGCAACATACAACAAAAACACACCAGTCAAAGGTGAGGAACCCAGGGATGGAGTTCAAGTTTCTGGTAGAGTGGTGATGTAAGGGCCATGATGAGGAGATGGTTGGAAAATATCATAGATCTACAATTGTCTAGTAGTCTGTTAGACCTGGTAGTCTAGGTCAAAGCAAGCGGACATTTTATTCATTTTCTTTGCATGATTCTATTGCTTTCAAAAATTACTAGACCACTCTTATAGAATCTTAAGAGTCTAAAGGGACTTTGGAAGTCACTTAGTCATAGGATCATGGACTTAGAAGAGGAAGGAATGTCAGAGGTCATCTAGTCCAACCCCCTTATTTTACAGATGAGGAAACTGAGGTCCAGAGAATGGAAGTTATTTGCCCAAATTCACATTGGTGGTGAGAAATCTAGGATTCAAAACTGGATCTTCTGACTCCAAAGCCAATCCTCTTTTCATCACAGTTTCCCATAACAAGGTACATCATTTTGTAGAATCCCCAACTCCTTTCAAGCACAGTTGCAGTGCTGCCTTCTATAGGAGATCCTTCCTGAACCCTACCCACTCCTTACATAGTTGTAAGGACTCTCCTTTTTCCTAATAGTTTGTATTATTTGGTGATCTCCCTCCAACCCCAAACATATACCATCTTTGCTCTGTGTTTGAAATCACTTTGTATTTTGTGGCATTTATTTATCTGAATTCATCTGTAATAAGTATGTTCCTTGAAGACTTGGATTATCTTGGGTTTTTTGTCGTTGTTGCTTTTGTCTCCCCTTTGTCTATATCCCTTCTGCATGGTGCATGCTTAATAAGTTTTGTAGGATAGGACAGGATAGGACAGGACAAGACAGGACAGGACAGGACAGGATAGGATAGGATAGGATTCCTTCAGTGGCTCATGTATGCAATAGTACATGTAGGTATAGTGATGGGGGAAGGCATAAATGATCTAACTGAAGAAGGAGACAGTGAAATCTGATGGTGGTAGACGTAACAGAATAAGGAAGAGGAAGTAAGATCCCCTTTCCCAAAAAGAAATGGTAGGTGATTCTCAAAGTAGTGATTCATCTTTTCCCCTCCCCCTTTACCTCTCTGCTTAGTACAGACAGTTTGAAATTGGCTGCCTATGAAATGACAAGCTGAACAGCTCCTTCTTCAAGATGTAGCTGGCCTCTCACCTTCCCTCCGCTCTGCCTCCTCCCCTCTCTGGCTGTCTCCTCTTCCCCTCAAGATGTGCCAAAAAGAAAGTTTTCCCTGACTCCTTTTGTCTAGGGGCTAGGCATATTCTCTGATGGCCCAATTTTTCCACCAGCTCTTTTTTTTTCTTTTCAGAAGGTTACTTTTGAAATGAGAATAAAACTTTTTAAAGTCCAGGAACTTTGCTTCTGGTGTTCTAGATTTGTTTCCCTTCTCAGAAATATAGCTGCTCTGCGTAGGCCTGATGAGTTATCTCATTAGCATGAAACACTGACATAGTTGCTACATTAAAATCCTATGCCATGTGGTGATATAGAAATTTAAGCTGCCCTCAGCCCCCTTCCCACTTCTCACACTCAGTGAGCTTTTTAGGGGGCAATGAGAACTATTTCCTTCAAAACAACAAAGGCGCCTTCCCAAGAGTCCTTTAGTTTCAAGTTATTGCCTGCTCATTGACAATTACAAATAAGATGATGAAAAAACTTGTGGTGAAGTTTTGCATTTCAAATATAAACTTTGGGGAAGTTAACAATTGAATATTTTGCAAAACCTTTGTGTGTCATAGGAACTTTATGCACAAAACATACAGAAAGATGATCATGTTTGCTTATGCATCCCCAACAAAATTCTAGAATAGATTCTCAAACATATGGTTTGTAAGTACTTAGAAAAGGAGTAGTGAGCACTATAAACCAATATGGGTTTACTAAAAAAAAAATAAAATGTCCTCATTTCCACTTTTTAAAAAGTGACTAGATGGATCAGGGGAGCACTGTAGATTGAGTTTTCAGGAAAGGATTTGATAAAGCATTTGTAACATTCCTGTGGGCAATGGACACAAGAAGGCTGCATGATAATGCAGTTATGACTCTCCCCATAAAATATTAATTAGTAGATATAGATCCACCTGGAGGAAAGACTCTAATAGTCCCCTCTGAATTCTGTTCAAGATACTTTTTGTTATTTTTTTTTTCAATCAGAGAGTTGCATGAGAAAACAGAAATGGGCATGTTTATAAAAACTGAGATAGATAACTAATATGCTAAATGATGAAATCAGGATACAAAAAAAATTTGGACAGGCTGAAAACAGGGCTAAAATTTTGGAAAATCAAACATAATACGGACAAATCTTAATACTGTACTTAGGTTCAAAGAATCAACTAGGCAAATACAAGATAAGGGAGGTCTACCTAGATAAGAGTTCATATTAAAAAATTTAAGTGTTTTAGTCCACTACAAGTTTAATACAAGCCATCAATATAATATCAAATAATAAGGAAAAAGGAAAGGAACAAACATTGATATAGTACCTACTATGTTCCAGGCACTGTGCTAAGAGCTTCACAAATGTAGACAACATTAATAGACATATAGTGTAATCTGGAACTATGCCCAAAGGGCCATAAAAAAGTGCATACCCTTTGACCCAGAATACCACTTCTAGGGCTGTATCCTGAAGAAATCATAGAAATGGGAAAAGGACCAGTATGTACAAAAATATTTATAGCAGCCCTTTTTGTGGTGGCAAAGAATTGGAAATTGAGGGGATGCCCATCAACTGGGGAATGGCTAAACAAGTTGTGGTATATGAATGTAATGGAATACCATTGTGCTATAAGAAATGAGGAGCAGACCGACTTCATATTTACCTGAAGTGACTTATATAAACTAATGTTGAGTGAAGAGAGTAGAACCAAGAGAATTTGGTACACGATTACAGACACATCGTATGTGTCTAACTTTGATAGACTGGGCTCCTCTCAGAAATACAAGATTATAAGACAACTCCAAAAGACTTATGATGGAGAGGGATATCCACATCCAGAGAAAGAACTACAGAGTCTGAATGCAGACTGAAGCAAGCTACTTGCTCTCTCTCGTTTGTGTTTTGTTTGGGTTTTTGTCCCTTTTTGCTCAGTGCTCACTCCATTGGTTATATTCCTTCTTTACAACTTGACTAATGATTAATGTGAAAGTATTTGTAGAGCCTATATTTGATTGCATGCCACTCTGGCGGGGGGAGGAGAGAAAAGAGGGAGGGGGAGAAAATTTGAAACTCAAGGAATTGTGGAACTGAATGTTGTAAACTGAAAGTAAATAAATAAATTTGTTCAAAAGGAAATTTATAGAGTAAAAAAAAATAGAAGTATGGTGTCTAGAACTATCTACAATGGAGAAACAAAGTGACTGAAAAACCTATTTTTCTCAGATCATATCATACAGCTAGATGAGCAACCCAATGAGTACCCCAATAGATATATGTAAAGATCGATGAGAGGGGCTGGGAACAGAAGGAAAGAGAAAGAGAGGGAGAGACAACAGAGACACAGATAATCTTCAAGGACGAGTGATACCAGCAAAGGTGAATGGAGCATGTAGCAGAAACAAGACATAATAGATGGATAGGATGAGTGCTGCATTGGTACTCCCAAGATATTAAAAGACCTAATGATAGGTAAAAAAGATATTGAAAGAACCCCAAAGATCGTAACAGAACTCAAGAATATTAAGTGGATCCTCTCAAAATATTTACTGAGAAACATGGATGAGTTGTACAGGCTGAAAAAGTATGAAAGGCTGGATGTCTGAATCAGTGAAGCAAGTACCCACATCACTGAGATTACAAAAAATGAACCATGTCCAAATCGAAGTAGGTAATAACTCTTGTCAGATTATATTTGGCATATTTTGTTCACTTCTAGGCACCAGATTTTTAAGGGGAACATTAATATTTGGCAGTGGATCTAGAGTAAGTTGACTCACTCAGCCGTCCTCCTGGAACTCTCCAGAAACTGGGGGTGTTTAGCTTGAAGAAGAGAAGGCTTTAAAGGGGATAAGGTGGCTATCATCAAACTCCTTACAAGTTATTATGCAAAACAGGCTTACATTTAACCTGAGCAACTTCAGATGGGAGGACTGGAAACCAAAGGCGGAAGTTACAGAGACAGATTTCAACGCCTCAGAAGGAAGAGTTCCCTAACAACTAGAGCTATACAAAAATGAAATGGGCTGCCCTGGGGACTCCTTGTCATTTCCTGTGTTTTGCAACAATGTCATGCCATTACAGCATTGGACAAGAGATGAGGCTCTCAATAAGAGATATTATGAAAGAACTAATAGCTATAAGAATGGAAATATGGTCATTGAATACAGAGTGTACAAATATAAGAAACTGAGAATCAACAGATTAGAAAATGCGGCAGAAAGTCTTAATAAAACACAATAAACCAGTAGACTGAGAGAAAGAATGGCATAGGCAGAGCATCCCAGTTCCTTTAACAGATCTTTGATATGACATAGGTTCTAGTTTCTAGGCCATTTTAGTGACCAAGTTGCAAAAAATATGGAATCATATAGAGTGTTAGTATTAGAAATGAGCTTTAAGATCTTTTGGTCCAACCTCCTTGTTTTATAGCTGAATAAAGTAATATGCAGGGTATTTAAAGATCTTGTTTAAGGTCACTCTGAGATTCCCTCCAACAGTAAGATTTTGTGAATCAATGAAACAGGAAAGGTATGTACCTGGGAGTGGGTTAAAAAGAGAAAGAAGAAATTATCATTATTACTACTATTATTATTAATATATAAGTATTATATATGAAAATTATAATTGACTCTAAAATTAAGAACGCCTCAAACTCTATCCCACTCCCAGGGAGATTTTCACTATCATTCCATCCTACTGTCTCTGTTTATCTTCCAAGCTCTTGCTCCACCTGGCCCTCTTTCTTTCCAAAATAAAAGAGGCTGCCTAGTCTTTTAACATGCAGAGGCTTAGGAGGATATTTGAGGGCTAGAAGAACTCTCTTCTAATCATTGAACAATAGCATGTACTCAGCACCTATCTGCACATACCTGGAAGAGATAATTATCAGCAGCTCCCCATCAAGCAGTTTAAAGAAAATGAAATGAGTGTTCTGTACCCCTTCAATCCATCTTTCATCTCAATATCTCATTGCAACAACCACGCTCTGACTTTCCAATGCATACAATAAAATTGAAATGATATTCCTTAAGCTGGCTAATTTCTAAGTTCAGCTATTAGAGGTGAAATGCATTAGCAGTCCATTTTCAAAACAGAATGAAGGACAATGATCTCTTTTTTCTTGTTAACAAGGTCTTATGCACTGAATTTCCAAAGAATCAATTGGGAGATCGCCCTTTTCTGACCTTCTGCAGAAATTACATGTGTAAAAAATATATAAATTTTAAAACACTTAATAGCAGATGGATGATATTTCCTGTGACTCTGACAAGAAAATGAATAACCCAACCAGATATGTTCACCATTAATCTCATACCTTGAGAAGTAAAATACCAGCACATTCCTTTGGCTTCAGTAGAATAGAAACAGCCTGAGATTTCGAGTCAGGATATGTGAGTGGAAGTCCCAGTCCTGACACATAGAAACCCAGTGACATTGGGCATCATTTCACCTCTGCGTCTAAGTTTTCTCATCTGTGAAACGTGAATGGCACCAAGAAGGTATGCTACCTTCTCACGAGATTGCTATAAGAATTAAATGAAATATTATGTAAAGCACTTTTTATATGGTAAAGTACGACATGAGAAGGCTGGTTAGGTGGTACAGTGGATAGAGTGCGAGGCCTGGAGTCAGGAAGACCTGAGTTCAAATCTGGCTTCAGACTTTTACTAATTGTGTGACCCTGGGCAAGTCACTTAACCTATTTGCCTCAGTTTCTTCATCTGTAAAATGAGCTGGAGAAGAAAATAGCAAACCACTCCAGTATCTTGGCCAAGAAAACTCCAAAAGGGGTCACTAAGTCAGTCATGACTGAAATGACTGAACAATAACACAACATGAGAAGCAATGTTGAGTTATGGAAACAGTGCTTTGGAGTCAAGAAGTCCTGAGTTCAACTCCTGCCTTTGACACAAAATTGATATGTGATTCTGGGCAGGTCTCTTAGTCTTTCAGTGCAAGTCTATAGGATAATAATTTGTATGATTATATGTTTCCTCCATCACCATCATATAATCCCTTCAGACAACCACATATTATCCTTAGTGTTTATTTCTAAGGAAACAAAAACTAGTTCAAATATTACAGATGTTAACTTTCCTCCCTAAACTAACTCTTACTCCTCACTTGCATATATATTTTGAGGGCACTACCATCCTTACAGTCATCAAGGTCCCCAACCCAAGTATTCTGAAATGGGACATCATTGAGATATGCTAGCTTTGGAGTAAAAAAAAAAAAACTGGATTCAAATCCTCCCTCTTATTTATACTCTAGCTGTGCAACTCCACCTCTTTCCCTCCTCCCAAATCTGTCCCTTCTCTCCATTTACATGGACATCACTCTACTTCATCCCTTCTCACAGGGAATATTGTCATAGCTTCTAATTAATCTCCTTGCCTTAATGCTCTCTCCAATTCAATCTCTCTTCCACAGTATGACTATATCAAGACTCCAAGAAAGGGAGTAGAATTTAATCAATCTGGGAAGGTAGGATGAAGCCAGATTATGAAGAACTTCAAATGACTTAAAGAGATGGGATTTGGTCCTGGGAGCAGTAGGGAGCCACTGGAGCTTTTTCAGCAGGGGGAGTGACATGGGAGGGCTAATGCTTTAAGAAAATCACTTAACTACTTTGTGGAGGATGGGTTGGAATGATAAGAGAGTGAAGATAGGGAAACCAATCTAGGGAAACCAATCAGGAGAATTTCAAAAGACCAGGCAGCAGAGATGAAGGCTTTGATTTTGGTGGCGGCCAAAAGAGTGGAGAGAAGTGGTTGGGCAAACTCCCTCGTTCCTCATTCTGAATGTATCCCATGAGCTTTAATGAAGGTTTCCTCTTCTTGCCATTTTTCTTTTTTAGACTTTTTTGTGTTCTACAGCATGGCTCTTGGGGAGAGGAAGTAAGAGAGAGGCAGGAGAAATCTCTGGCATAAAAAAGGAAAGACCTAGGGGCGGCCAGGTAGCACAGCGAGTAAGAGCACCGGCTCCAGTGTTGAGAAGACCTGGAAATCGATTCCCGGGCTCAGACACTTAGCACCCACCCAGAAACACCTGGCCGTGTAACCTTGAGCAAGTTACTTAACCCCCCATTGCTTTAAAAAAAAAAAAAAAGGAAAGACCAATAAAAATCAATTTTAAAAAAATAATAAAATGTATCCTAATATGGCTCTAGTCCACCTTTCAGGCTAATTATACTTGACTACTCTCACAGACTCTACATTATAATCAACTGGGCAACTTGCTGTTTCCTAATAAACAGCAATTTATCTCATAGGATCAAAGGTTTAGAACAGTAAGAGAACTTGGAGGTCATCTAGACCAGCTCCCCTAGTTTTACATATTAGGAAACTGAGGCCCTGGGGAGGGGGAGAGGAAATGACTTGGCCAACATCATATACATAAGAGGAGCCAGGATTTGATTCCAAATATACCACTTTCCACTCCTGCCTCCACAACAGCTGTTTGAGGATCCCCTCTCCTCAACATGTAGCAGGAGGGCAGTTGTTCAGTCATTTCTCTGTCATGTCTGACTCTTTTCTTGGCAAAGATATTGGAATAGTTGCCATTTCCTTCTCCAGTTCCTTTTACAGATAAGAAAACTGAAGCAATCAGGTTAAGTGACTCACCAGGGTCACACACAGCTAGTAACAGCCTGAGGACAGATTTGAACTCGGGTCTTCCTGACTCCAGGCCCAGGGCTCTGTCCATTGGGCCATGTAGCTGTCCCCACCAGGAAGCCATCTTGCATTTATTTTTTCCTATATCCTGTGTTACTTCTCTGTGAACGCATTCTGTTCCCAGCTCCACCATCACCACCATCTGATATACATTTCTTGAGGACAGGAACTATTTCACTTTTGTCTTTGAAGAGCTAGTACTGTGCTTGGCACTCGATAAATACGTGTGGTTTTATTGCTTGGTTGGCTGATTCACAATAAATTTAACTATAAGGAGAGTCAGAGTAGGGGGACAGAGAGAAGAGAGTTCATGAAATCAATGTTGATTACTATGAAAACTATGACTTCTTCCATCAAACCTTACTCATTTGGAGCAATTGGCCAAAGCAAGCCTAAATTAGTAACGGATGTGGATTAGGAAACGTTTTTCCCCTTTTAAAAAAATTTAATATTTTTTCCCAATTACATGTCAAAAGAATTTAATTTTTTTAATTTTGAAATGGAATACTTTTAAGTCAGAAATTATTATTACTTTCAAGTTAAGTAATGGCTAGCAAAGTCCTGAAAATATGGATTCCTGCTGGAACTTCTTCATTAAATCAAGACCATTTGTAATTGGCATATTCTGTTTTGGGAATATACTAAAAGGTGCTTCCAAGGTTCTCAAAAAGATTTGCTTTAAAAGAGGTTAAACATTCCCCTTGCAATCTTATTTACATTGCTCATAGGACATGCATATAGAAGGGATCTTAAAGGTTATCCAGTCCAGTTCCTTCACTTTATAAAGGAGGAAACTGAGCCCTAAAGAAGGAAACAGCTTGCCCAAAATCATACAGATCACGAATAGAGAAGTTTAAATTTGAACTTCATCCCAGTCCTTGTCCAAATTATCACAAACTCCGAATTAATTAGTGATGTTCTCTGGCATGAAATGGGTTGCTAGGCTCAGTCTCATCCTCAGGAAGGTATTTCAAATCACTAAATTGTCCCAAATTAATGCAGTTTGAAACAGTCACAGCTGAAAGAGCTGGGTCTGAGTGGGTCACCTTTCTCAGAGATCTGGGACAGGCAATACTTTCATCACAGATGACAAAGCCTGAACTGGAGATGACTCTGATGGAACCACAGGATACAAAGCCAGCACTAGGGAAAATGGTGAAAGAGACAAGGTTTGTGCTTCCTGTCACTCAGATCCTTCCTAAGTTCTTTTTATCCTCCTTTATAAACACTTCATATTTACTTAGATGGATGTTGGATCTCCCCAGTGAAATATGAATGCCTGGAGTCCATGATACTCATTTTTGTCTTCATGTCTCCAGTGCTTGCCACACAAGAGATGCTTAATAAATGCTTATTAAACTGAATGGATTGAATTCAAGAGCACTTGCCCCTTCTGCCCTCTGTTGCCTCCCCAGTGCTGTTGTCCCAGCTAAAACACTCCTTTCTGGCCAAAGATTCCCCAAACCTCACCTCCACTAAAAGATACCTGACCTGTATCCCATTTGTGAGATCATCTATTTAAATACTCAGATATTCCAATGCATCTGTGATTTTATGAATCCAGTGCAGGTGTGCCCCATAATAATGCAGAGGGGGAAAACAGACATGCTTGCCCATGCTTTGCAACTCTCGTCTATGCCTCACCATGAGTTTACCTCAGGGCAAATAAAATTCATATTTGTTTCTTTGGGTTTTTTTTAGCTCTCAATGTTCACTTACTAGATTGAGTTTGGTGAGTCCATTTGGGGCCAACTCAGTCACAGAGGCCTATAGTTCTTCTAGAATGGCCATCTGGTGTTGAGTAAGTTTGGAGGTTGGCACACATGCATTCACACAGATGTAACCATTCCTGAACTGTATATCCTAGACAAAGAAGGATTAGGGAGAGAATGTGGGTCTACTCCTGTCTTTCCAGAACTGCACTGGAAGAATACTACACCTGTTCCAAAGCCTCAGAAGTAGTCACTGACAATTTTCCAGTGGTCTAACTTGAGTAATTCCTCCTCTTGGTAGCTTTGCTGACATTGTTTTGAGGAGTGGCTGGATTGATTTCTGGAAAAGAAAGAAAAATCAGAGACAATTTTAGCATGACAAAGAGGCAAGTTGGCTTTCTTCAGTTTTGCTGGGCTCAGACCCACTAACTGAAAGCTTTTATGCTTCCTTTGTTCCTCAGGGACCTGGTTGAGCCAGAGGACACCCTATTTTTTATTTGTTCTGGTTTTTTAGGTCCAACAGTTCACTTACTGATACGAGGTTGGTGAGTCAACAATAAATTTAGGTTATCTGCCCTCTGAGGAACCAGCAGCATCATGAAGCTCACTCAAAATGATGGAAACCTTTCTCCCTTCCTCTTTACATCCTGAAAATACCAGTGGTGCACACAGGCTATCCTTGCCCTTGGTTAACACTCACAATCCTCTTTCCTATCATTTCTTTGATGAAATCCATTACTCCAGTCCTTCTTTGAAGTTCCATAATTGTTATGTGCTGCCTTCTGGGTGATATTTAGTTTCAGGTTTTTTTTAGAAAATCATGGAAGAGAGTTTTGGCTTCAAAATCCCGTAATTCTGTAAACAGTGAGACATCGTGGTTGGTTATCCTTTCATTGAACTTCCAAGCTGGGCTGCTAGCTTTACCACCCTAGAGCCAGTTGTGCCTGTGTGAATGTGATCCCTGGCTCTCTAGTCAAAGCTGGTGACGAGATTGTGCAGCCTGATAGAATATTGAACTGAGAACCTGAGGAACTATACTAGGTCTTGCTTTCGCAATGATAGCTCACGTTTCTTTTGTACTTGAAGATCTATGAAATATTTTACATACATTACTAGGAGGTAAGTATTATTATTGTCTCCATTTCACAGATGGGAAAACTGAGACTCAGTGAGATGAAGTAACTTGCCCAGGGTTACACAGCAACAAAGTATCTTAGGTAGAATTTGAACATAGGCCCTCCTAACTTCAAATCAAACTCTCTATCTAATGCTTCATGCTGCCACAGCTACATGTAGGCATATATGTTTGTATATAACCCTCTGAATTCTCAGTTTTTTGCCATAGGCAATACTAGTAATGATGACATTACTATGGAATCCTTTCAGTCTTGTCTGACTCTTCACGATGCCTTTTGGGGTTTTCTTGGCAAAGATGCTGGAATGGGTTGCTATTTCCTTCTCCAGCTCATTTTACAGGTGAGGAAATTGAAGCAAACAGGGTTAAGTGACTCGCCCAGGATCACACAACTTATAAGTGTCTGAAGCTGGATTTGAACTAAAGTCCTCCTGCCTCCAGGGGGATACTTCATCCACTACACCACCTAGTTTCCTTCCATGATGATGATAATGACAACAGTAATATTAAGGTGTGGAATACTAATCTTTGTTTTATTTTTTCCAACTGTAATCACAGTGTCTGACTCACAGCAGGAGTTTAATAAATGTGTGGTGACTCGACTTGACCTGGTTTAATTAAAGAAGTTGTACAAGATAAACAGCAATTATTCTGGTGTCAGAGGAACTTGGCTCAAGTGCTACCTTTTATACTTCCTACCTGTATGACCCTGGGCAAGTCATTTAAAATTTCTAGTCCTCAGTTTCCTCATCTGTAAAATAAGGGAGTTAGACTAGATGGACTGAGGTCACTTCAAGCTTTAGATCTATGGTCCTCTAGGTGTTGATGGATAAGCCTAAAAAATGACCATAGACAAATTATATCACGAAGCATAATAAAATCTATTTGGTACTGATTAGAAAGTAGAAAAGTAGATCAGTGGAACAGACTAACCAAGTGAGCATCAAAATAATTAAATGGAGTGAATAGAGCACTGGTCCTGGAGTCAGGAGGACCTGAGTTCAAATCCGGCCTCAGACACTTAACACAAAAACTAGCCATGTGACCTTGGGCAAGTCACTTAACCCCAATTGCCCTCCAAAAGGCAAAAAATAATAATAATAATTAAATGGAGCCCCCTAGTGTTTGATAAACCCCCAAACATAAAGTACTTAGGGGAGAACTACCTATTGAACAAGAATTCCCAGAGATACTGAAAAGCAGGTTGACAGGTTAGGTTTCAACTATCATACTAGGGGCCCCTAGGAGTTTAGTGGCTAGAGCTCTAGAACTATTTAATGTTAATGGTATATAAGATCTTCCCCACACATTAACAGGCCTCACATGGACCCCATTAAGGGGAGCTTGCTGGTAGGAAGGTTTTCATACCTTTTGCTAATTTCTAATTAGGCACTGAGTCACGAGGGTTGTGATGCCTTTTGGCTCTGAGAAGAGTATATACTCTGAGTTGGCATTTTGCTTATGAGAAGGATCTTGTGATTCCCTGCTCAAGATTCCGAGTGGCCATATGTTCAGAGCTCCCTGACTGCTCAGATGTAAAGACTCTCTTGATCCAGGGATGTATGTAAAGTGTATATTTGACTCAGTCAGAGCCCTGTCTATTTGTCTTTATTTCTTTGCTTGCATTTTCTCTGAAGTTCAGGGTGCTGACTTTTCCCCTGAACTAGTGAATGTGATTTAAAAAGATTGTTTATCCCTTAAACAGCTATCTTTCCTAGTAAAGCAGATCTCAGAACCTGTGCTAGCAGCCATCCTGGGTATGCCAGTGTGGTTGCTGCTACAACCTGGAGTCAGGAAGACCTGAGTTCAAATCCAGCCTGAAACACTTATTAGCTGTGTGACCCTGGGCAAGTCATTTTACCTCTGTTTGCCTCACTTTCCTCATCTGTAAAATGGGAGTAATGATGGTACCTACCTTCCAGGGTTGTTGGGAGGATTAAATGAGATAATTGTAAAGTGTTTAGCATGGTGTCTGGGACATAGTAAGTGCTACGTAAATGTTAGCTATTATTACTATTATTATTCTACTCCATATGCCAAAATAAGCTCAAAATGGTTGAAGAATATCCCTGAATAGGAAAGGATACACTATGAAATGATTTGAGGAGAACCAAATCAGTTACCTTTCATAACTATGGCTAGGGGGAAAACTCTTAATCAAATGAAGGATAAAGATCATTAAAGATAAAGAGATAACAAGTTACTAAAATTGGAAAAGATTTTACACAAAATCAATACAGTTAAAATAAGAAGAGAACCTATCAATTGGAGAAACACTTTGCATCAAATATTTCTGATTAGGGTCAGATTTCCAAGGGATCTAGGGAATTAACACAATTATATGAAAGCATTATCTAGTCCATAAGTACTCAAAAGATATGAACAAGCAGTACTCAAAAAAGGAGTTGTAAACTATTAAAAATCACATTAAAGATTCTTACATATCACTAATCATAAAAGAAAGGCAAATCAAAATGATTCTGAGGCTTTGCTTCACAGTCAGGAACTGGGTACAAATGACAAAAGACAGGAATAATCCATGTTAGACTGGCTATGAAGAGATAGTTACACCAGCCCACTGTTGGGAGAACCGTGAATTGTCCCATTCCTTCTGAAAAGCATTTGAAAATTATGCTATCCGAGAAGAAAACTGACAAAGTTGATAAGAAAAAGGGAATTGTCAAATGTTGGGTTGTGGGAGGTAGGGTTATGGGGAAAAGGATGCATTAATGCACCATTCATTGGTAAACATGTGATATGGAGACATAGACCTAAATAACTGGAAAATATTAATTATTCACGAGTAGGTATAGCCACTATAATTAAAATGACAATATTACCTAAGTTAACTTATTTACTCAATGCCATACCAATCAAACTTCCAAAGGATACTTTATAGAATTAGGGGAAAAAATGAAATTCATCCGAAGGAACAAAAGGTCATGAATCTCAAAGGAAATGGTGAAAAAAGAGGGAAAGAAGGTGGTCTAGGAAAGCCAGATCTCATACTATAATATAGAACAGTAATTATCAAAGCAATCTGGCATTGGTTTGTTTTTTGTTTTGTTTTAAAGTGAGCTCCATCAATGGGATACATGAGGTACACCACTTAGAAAGAAAATTAACCTAGAAGCCTAGTTTTCAATAAACTCAAAGACCCCTCAGTATAAGAATAAGGGCTTGCTATTTATCAAAAACTTCTAGTATGACTGAAATTAGGTTTAGACCAATACCTCTCACCAAGAGATTCCAAATAGATCTATGTGACATAGACATAAAAGGTCATATTACAAACAAATTAGAGGTAAAAGGACCATGTATATTTGTTACAAGGTTAAAATTGGAGATGAGGAAGTTGAAAGGATGAGAAAAAAGGTCTTTGTTAATTGGGGGGGGATGCAATTAAATTGAGAAATAGATGTGGTTCTAATAAAAGATATCAATGAAAAAAGAAAATAGGGGGAGAGAGAGAGAGAATCATTGTAAAATTAGAAAAAAAAAAGAGTTTCAGATAAGTAATGAGGTCAGAAGCCAGACCAAAAAAAAATAAAAAAGATTTGAAGAGTGAGAGGAGAGTAAGCAGAGGTAATAGACTATAGATGGATTTTTCTAGGAATTTGTGAATAGGAGGAGAGATATAGGGCAGATAGGTTAAAGTGAGAGAACATCCAAAGATATAGGACTATAGATTGCAAAGAAAGTAATCAGAGAAAAGTTGGCTCTCCTGTCTGCACCAGACAGCTCATCAGTTTCCCTTTCTTCTCCCTTCCCTGCTCAGATTGCTAAACTCTACTTATAGAGTTAAAGAATATCAGAGTTCCATGGGATGTCAGAGGACATGGTGCTAAATGGACTATTGCTCCAGCATCAGTGATACTTGAAGGCCTCCATAGCTGGACAACTCCCAAGGCAGCCCTTTCTACCTCAGAACAACTCTAGGTCCTAGCAATTCTCACTTCTGGCTTGGCTCACACACAGCTCTACTCAAGTGATAGAGGGTCTGAGACAGGATCTACACATTGCACTACTAACTCTCTTAGAGAGAAGGGGAAGGAGTTAAGGTCACGACCCAGAAAATTCCTGCAAGTTTCTATCACTTTCCAATAATATAGTGTTTTCCTTCTCACTGCAGTACACAAAATGGATATAAGGCCTGCTACATCTTTTTTTGTTTGTTTTTACAACATCTCCATTTCTGAACATAGCCTTCCCTCCTCCTTTCCCCTGAAAGAAAGAACTATTTTTTCTGGGGCAGGGGGAACAGTTCAGGAAAACTAACCAAGTCTAACATGATATATGTAATGTTCCCCACTTCTTCAAAGAAAGGAAGTTCATTTTTTATCTTTTCTTTAGGGCTAAGTCTGGCCATTATAACTTCACAGCATTTATTTCTGATTATCTTACTTTTGTTCTTTCCATTTCTATTACTGTAATCATTTTGCATAGTCTTTGCATTAGTTCATAAAAGTCTTCTCATGCTTCTCTATATACATCATATTCATTGTTTCTTAAATTTCCATAACATTCATGTACTTATTTAGTCTTTTCCCCAAATGGCAAGTGTCTACTTCATTTCCAATTCTTTTCTTCTCAAAAAAAAAAAAAGCGGGGAGGGGAGCTGGTATGAATATTTTGGAAAATACCAACCTTTCTTATCATCATTAACCTCCTTTGGATAAATATGTAGCACTAGGATCTCAGGATCAAACGGTGTGAATATTTTAGTCACATTCTTAGGATCATTCCCCATTGATTTCCGTAATGGTAGGATCAATTTATAACTCGACACCCTACATCTTAATATCTAAGTGCATCATGAGAAAAGCTTCTTAAAAAAACAAAAAAACTCTTGGATCACTGCTCAGTAGTCAAAAGCAGCTGAAAAATCTTGGTCTGATTAATCTCAGCATTTCTAACATTTTCTCTAGGGGGAAATACATTCGAATGAGTCTTGTTTTAAACTGTTTTACTAAGGACGACATTAAAGTAATTTTGGCAAAAAAAACAAAATTTAAGCAAAACAAGGCGATGGAATGGTAATTACCTTAGGGAGATGTATCTGTTCCCCCTCAACTGAATGTTCAGTAGTTGTTTAGTTTTAATTGCTCTTCAGTGACTGTTTATTGAGTATATTACATGAGCTGCATTTCAGGATTGCTGACTCAAGGAGAAGTAAAAACAACAAAACCGACCAGAAGGATACTCACCAGGCCAAGGGAACCCTTAAACTCTTTGGATGGAAGGCTGTCTTTGAGAGGGATCTCTGAGAAGTTGGCCCTGTGAATCTCGGTCCCTATCTGTTCCATTCCTCCTTTGTCTTCAGAACTATCCTCAGGAGTTGCAAATTAAAGTCTTTTACATTCAATTCAACAAGCACTTATTAAGCACCTAACATATTGCCTGGTACACAGGAGGCACTTAATAGATATTTACTTGATTGTGAGGTGTTATGTTAAGGGCTGGGTATACAAAATAATAGTAATAATAACAGTAACAATAATAGTCCCTAACATCGAGAAGTTTACATTCAATTAAAGGTGTAGAACAGGGGAGTAAATTTAAACTAATTTTTACAGGAGAAGAACAGTAACAAGATGGGGATGGGAATTGGCAGCCAAGAAAGACGTTGTGTAGAAGGCAGCACCTGGATTGTACTTTGACTGATATTAATCACATAATTTAGAGCTGCAAGGTACCTTAGTAATCATTTGATTCAACCCTTCATTTTACAGAAGAGGAAACTGAGACCCAGAAAAGGGCAATAATTTGGTCATGATCAAAGAGGCAGTGAGCAGCAAAGCTAAGATTGCAGTTTTTGAAACATTGAAACAAATGCCTAAGAAAATGATCTTTTATTTCTGAGTACCTCGCACAGTCCTTTGCAAGTTAAGTTGAGTCACCAAGCATTTATTAGTACTATCCTAAGTGCTGGGGATACAAAGAGAGGGAAAAACATTCTCTCTTAAAGATAGCACAAAATCTAATGGCGGAGACAAAGTGCAAGCAGAATTTATTAAGGAGGCACAAGAAAGCCTTCTGGTAGAAGATGGGATTTTAGCTGAAACTGTAAGGAAGCTAGGGAATACAGACAGCAGAGGTGAAGTAGAACACCAGGAATAAGAGACAGCCAACAAAAATGCATAGAGTGGAGAGATAGAGTGCTAGTATTATTGGATCATAGGATATGAATATGGCGTAAAAGTCTGGAAAGATAGAAGAGTCAGATTATGAAGGGCTTTAAAAGCCTAACAGAGGGTTTTATATTTGATATTGGAAGTAATAGGGAACCACTGGTGTTTGGGAAGGGAGGGGTAGAGAGTGACATGATCAGATTGATGCTGTAGGATGAATACTTTGATAGTTGAATGGAGAATGGATTAGAATGGGGAGAGATTTGAGACAGGGAGACTAGCCAGAAGGCTATTGTAACAATCTAGGTGTGAGGTGATGAGGGCCTATATGGGGCAAATAAAATGAGGAGTAGATAAATGGGCACATTCAATATATGGAACATGGTTAATATGTTTTTGTTGAACTGAATTAATTCAAAAGTCTGATGCTTATTATCCTAAAGAAAATGTATATGTTTGTGTCTATGTTTGTGTGTTTACATATGCTTTGGGATAAGGGAAGAGGAGAGAGAACTGAAATTGTAGGAAGACAGGCTAAAACTATAGATGTGGAGCTATATACACACACATACAGAGGGTGTCCCCAAAATGCAGTTTTTAGCTTGAGAGAGATTGTGTGTGTGTGTGTGTGTGTGTGTGTGTGGGTGGGTGGGTGGGTGGGTGGGTGTGGGTGTGTGTATGTTTTCTCCACCTGGGAAAAGAAAGCAGTTTGGTGCTTGCAAAACTTAGCTAAAATTTTATCACCCAACTCCGGTACTCTACCCACCTCCATCACCAGAGTAACATCTCTCAGAAAGCTGTGCTTCTCCCCTGACATCTAAAGAAGGCAAAGAACAGGAAAGAATTATCTTCTAGCCTAGACTCATAAGAAGCTACAGCAGGAGAGATAATTAACTATTTCCTGTCTTATCCCAATATGTAAGAAAGGAAACCAATTATTTATCCCACAAAACCTCATTGGGTTACTCAAATACTCAAATAATTCATCTGAGTATCTCAATGTAGCTTTAGGGGATATCTGGCAAAGACATGTTCAAAAAGGAAAAACAGCTTTACTGGGCCAAATATAAAGAGGAAATATGTGCTTGAACGGACAAAATTGAAAGGGTGCTGAGGTATCAATATGCAAGTTTTTTGGGGAAGAAATGGAAGACATAAAAGGGGTGAATGAACTTTAACAAATGTAAAAAAATCAACCAATAAAATATCAACAACTACTGACCAATACATCTCCTCTCCCACCTATACAAATTCTTTATCTAAGTCATAGTCATAGACACAGCTGGAGAAGCAGGCTTTCACAATCCATATTCAACAATGCAACATATTTTTACTTTTTCACAACTCAACAAAAGATGTAGATAACATATGATCCCATTGTATTGGTTCATTAATTTTTTAAAAAAGGTAGTTTAATTGGTGGCATAAAATATTGCTTTAAAGATTCTCCTCCAACATGTATATGTTAAGAACTCTTTCCATGTAAATATTAAGACCATACAAGATGCCTTAAATGAAATAAGACCACTCGCTTCAATAATCCTCTGATAATTACTATCAAGAAAGATGAAATAGAGAAATATATAACAACCAATGATGTTTGCCACTATTTGGGGGAGAGGTGTATAGTGCAACATCCAAATGAAAGAGTTATTTCCCAAATATCACTGCCTCTTAAATAAGATCCATAGTCACTTGGAAGAGATTGGTATAACTATTCACATAGGGAAAAACAAGTCCTGAAGAATGCCTTTAAATCAGACTACGAAATATAGATAGTTGGATAACCCTTAGAGTTGATTTATCAGGACCTGTGATTTCATTAGTGTAGGAAACTCCCAATGAGGAAGCCCCTCTACTAATGCAGGTCAGCATCTGCCCTGTAACTGACCATTTTAGAGTCATGTGGGACACTGAGATATGGAGCAACTTGTCCAGGGTCGCAGAGACAGGATGTTTCAGAGAATTTATGTCTTCCTGGCTTTAATGCCAGCTCTCTATCCAATATGGCATGCTGCATCATTTAGATACATATATTTTTTAACCTGAAACTTAAACCCATTTGCACAAGATTGTTCATTGGAAGAGAACGGTTACAGGATACTCTGTGGCTACGTGAGAAAACTTGAGAGAGAAGAGATTCTTGCTATCCTGGCTTCCAACTTTAAGAAAAAACACACGTGGTTTCCGGTTCTTTTTCAGGAAAATATCACTGTAGAGAAAGATCATGACTCTAAGAAGTCAACATGTAAAGCAGCTGATCTTCATCATACCCCTCTCCCTAGTTTGCTGTACTAGAAATTTCAGGGAATTTCTCCTCCTCTTAACATACATAAGCTGAGATATTTTGTTCCCAGAGGGAGAACTCATTCACTTTTTGTATAGCATATTCTAATCTGTATAATTTCTCTAATTTCTATTTTCTATCAGTTTGGATCAATGAATTTGTTATTCACTATATTTGATGGTCATTTTGTAACTGGCATTTAGTAGGAAAGAAGTCATACCTTCATATATAACTTGGAGTCCCTTCTCCATGAAAAGGATAATGATCAGGATAGTAGCTTGAAGAAAAAATAATTATCTCTTCTAGACTAACAATATTAGATGGTAGAAATAGATATGTTTCTAGGCCAGTACCCCCTCTCTGAGGAGAACAAAGTGGCTAGCCTCATGGTGCCATTATCCTCATTCCCTCCTGGCAGGAATCAAGTCTATCTTGGAGAAAGGTTGACATTGGCAGAGGAAACCCTAGATATACTTATTTATGCCTCCCAGTGAGCCACATCTAAACAGACCCATGTAGACACACTAAATTACATGGGCTACTCTCTCTCTCTCTCTCTCTCTCTCTCTCTCTCTCTCTCTCTCCATATTCAATTCAAATCAATTAAAGAAGTATTTGAAAGTCACTGGGTAAGATACTGGGAAATCAAGAAAAAAAAAGTGAAATCAATTATTCCCTAAAGGAACTTATTCCATGAGAAAGATACATATATACAGAAAAATCAATTCATAATATATGCCAAGTAATTCTAGGGGGATAGAGACAGAAGACCTTATAAAGGAGCTGGCACTTGAGTTGAGCTTTGAAGAACCTTGAAGAAGCCTTGAAGGATGGGATTAATTCCAAAAGATAAATTTGAAAGGGCAGAATATTCCAGGAATGATGGATAGTCTAAACTAAACAAAGCACAGAGGAAAGATGGAATGTTGTACATAGGGAACAGTAAGAAAGCCCCTATGGTTGTTTTGTAAAGTGCATGAGGATGGATAAGGTGAAAGGTCCAGAAAGACATGTTGATGTTAGATTGTGAAGGCCCAGGTAAAAGCAAGAGGGAGCAACTTAAGCTTCTTAAGTAAGGGAATACATCTTGATCAGATGATTCGATGAACAATGAGAGGGGACAAGAATTGAATAGAAGCAAAGTGTCCTTGTCAATACCTAAAGTATTATCCACACAGCAAGTGCTCCTCAAATACTTGTGGAATGAATGAATGAATAAATGGATGCGTGGATATTTGGAAAAGTTCTGGAGAGTTTAGTAGACTGCAAACTCAATATGTCAGCAATGTGAGCAGCAGCCAAAAAGAGCTAATGCAATATTAGGTTTTATTAAGGGAGTGAGAGTGCTCTGCAACAAAGGCAGTGACAGACTCAGTTTACATTGCCTTTGTCAGATCATCCCCAGACTGTTGGATTCAATTTGGGAGCCCATATTTAAGGAAGGAGAGTGACCAGCTGGAGAGGATCCAAAGGACAACCAAGGAGACAAGAGACCACTCTGCATAAAGATCAGTTAGAGACTCAGATGTTCAGGTACTACTTCCTAGCCTTTCCTCATTGTCTGAGTTGATAATATTTTCTCCTCCTTTCTCAAATAATGTTTAATTTATTCATCTGTAGAATGTAAGCTCCTCAAAGAGAGGAAATGATTACTGTCTATTGTTTAACAGAAAACCTTACATGTAGTAAGCATTCAATAAATACTTATGGAATTGAATTGAATCAATGAGGGAACAGGGTGTGTTTAGCCAGGTGAAAAAAAAGAAAGTCTTTGGTGGGGGGTAAGGGGGGCAGAGGGTAGATGTCTTCAAGTGTATTAAGAGCTGCCATATGAAAAAGGAAGTATGCTTGTTCTGTTCTCTCCCCATACCCTCCAAAGCACCAAAGTGAGAACTTCTAGTAGATAAAAGTTTCAGAGGCAAATCTGACTTGATGCAGGAGAACAACAATTAGAGCTGTTCCCAGGAAGAAGTGGCTTTATTGTTAATCATCATCATCAAGTTCCCCCACATTAGAGGTCTTCGAGTCAGGTCTGGGTGACCACTTGTCAAATACATCATAAGGGAATTTCTGTTCAGTTAGGAATTAGACTAGATGTGTTCCAGGATCTCTTCCAAATCTGATTCTATGAAGGAAGGAAGGAATTAATGAATAAATGGGAATGATGAATGACTTATTAAAAGATATGAGAAAACAAAGCTGTAGTCCTTCAATTCCTGGACCTCTGCACAGTACAAACACCTCCTCTAATATACTCAGCCTGTCTGGTTTTTCTCATTTTCCTCTTTTTCCCATGTGGCTCTCATGTCAGGAGTCCTCCTAAGCCCTTGTGAACTAGTACTCCATCTCTATGGTTTTGAATTACTTTAGTCCTTTCCTACCTTTTTCCCTTTGTAGAGGTGGAGAAAACTGAGATGCTAATCCTTCGTGCTCAGGCTTAATGGGATGCTTGCTGTCTTTTTCTTCCTTTCATACCTCTCTATTATGCATGCTGGTGTCCTATTGCATATGGATTGGTTCCAGGTCACTGACCAGCAAACCTGTACTCCTGGGTTCTGGAGTGATATTTCACTCACAGACTTCACTGTCTGTTGAGCAAGTGTGTTATTTGTGTGGGCAAAGAAAAGGAATAAATATCAATTCCACAGAACTTTCCACCTGGGAATTTTTATGTGCTGCAAGGAAACCATATCATTAGACCTGTTTTACAAGTAGATGAATGAGGACAGTAAACTATGTGTCCAAGATGTTGAAATGAAGAGGTAGCTGCCCTGGGAATAACACCCCAGCTCCTATTCACCAAATTAAAATCCAGGCTTCCTCAGCCTAAAGCCACACAGCTAGACTTGTCACTTCAATAGTTTCCCCTATTCACATCAACAGCCATGGCTGACAACAATGAGGGGAGGGAGAAACAGAAACTTAGTTTCACCTCTTCCAGCTGTATGCACCTCCAGGCAGCGATGGGTGGGGGTATGGAAGAGGGGGGAAGCGGAATGGGGAGTGCTAGGTCTCATGGAGAGTGTTTCTTCCAGGAAAAGAAATACACTTCAGCAAAATTTCACAGATTTCATGCAACTTTTCATTGCTTTGTGAATACTTGCACCCAATTTTTAAAAATAAATTTGTATTGATCACTTTTGTTTTTACATCACTTGGGCAACAATATCTTTTAGAAAAAAAATAAGAGGAAGAAAGTAGTTCAGCAATACTAACCAACCTATCAAAAAAGTCTGACATTATATGTGTAATCCAAGGGTCTCAAAGACCCAGAGAAATTCATGATGGGAGGTGGAGTTCCAGAGGTCAGAATAGACGCTCTGCATTTTCAATCAGGAGATTTTACATCCAGAAATGTATCTCTCACCATTCACTTCTCCTCATCCCACTTGAGTTACATATGCCATGTTCTGCACCCAATAGTTCCCAGCCCGTTGCAAAGAGGTGGGGAGATGGGCCTTCTCACATCTTCTCTTGGAGCCAAGATTGATCATCACAATGTCTCAAAGTTCAGTTTTAATTGTTCTTTTATTTTCTCTATTTGCATTATCATAGTCATTGTGTATATCGATTTCTTGATTCCACTTCCTTCCCTTTTGCATTAGCTCACATCTTCACACGCTTCTCTTTATTCATCTCATTCATCAATCCTCGCAGTACAGAAACATGCCATTACTTGACTTACCACAATTTGTTTAACCATTCACCCATTAATGGACACCTGCTTTGTTCACAATTCTTTGGAACTACAAGAAAAAGCCATTATAAATAATTTGGTTTATATGGGGCCTTTCTTTTTGTCATTGACCTTCTTGGATATATGCCTTTCAGTGGCATAGCTCAAACATAATTCCAATTTGTTTCCCAGAATGATTGGACTGATTCATACTACTAATAGTGCATTAGTCTCTCTGACTTTCCACAAACTTTCCAACATTAACTATTCCCTATATTTTAACAACCTTGCCAATTTCCTGAGTTTGAGATCCAATTTTATTATTTCAGATTCAAAGATCATTGGGGGGGGAGAAGGCACAGCAGACATTTTATTATTACAAATCAATGATAAAGCTTAATTTTTATTTTCTTTGAACTCTTTCCAGAAAATATTAGATTCCTCCCAGGGGATCAAGTTTACCTATAGGTGAGGCTGGCTACAGGCTGGGTAGTCATTTCTGGGGTACCAAGAAAGCAAGATACCTGCCCTCAGCTCCCAAATACCTCCCTTTTTACATGAGGGACACAGCTTCTATTCACCAGCAAAAATAAAGCTTAAGATTAAGAGGCTACATAGCATAGTAGCTAGAGTGCTAAACTTGGAGTAAGGAAGATAAAGGTTCAAATCTTATCTCTGACATGAATTGGGTGACTCTGGGCAAGTCACTTCACCCTTTGGGTTTCCTTTCTTCTTCTATAAAAAGGATGAGATGACTTCTACTGTCTCTTCTAGCTCTAAATCTATGGTTCCATAATGCCTGCAAAAGGTGACAGTCACTAAATGAGTACTAAGGAGTCAATGGTTCATGTATGAGTTCATCAACAATAAAGCAGGTGATCTAAAGATCTCAGTGGGATGGAGGGCAAAGAAGGCTGTCAACTATTCGGGGCTAGGGTTGAGCTGAACAGGGAAAATAGTATAGGGGAAGTTAGCAGGGAGAAAGAAGATTGTCTTTGGCAGAGACCAAGAATCATAGGGACTTTGGATCAGAATTTGGAGTTTGACAGAACCAGTTGACTGGGGTTATTAACAGAGATTTTGGTCTCAGGTTGTAGCTTCTTCAGACTATCACAAATACTGGGGATTGGGGATGAGTTGGAAGGGTCTCCTGTTTAGGGGTCTTGGTCAGCAAATAGATTGCTCAGGGGGTCAGAGAGAAATCTAAGTGGTGCCTGCAGTGAAACCACTCCACACGTCAGGAGATGAGGCATATCCCAATAATACTTTACAGAAGGATTGAGTCCTTGGTGTTCAGTCTCTGCTGGATGTTATTGGGAGCCTCTGACTCTGCTGCCTCTGACTACCTCTTTGGTGGTCCCTATTTTAATCAATCCCATCAACAAATATTGCTTACGCCCCTACTATGTGCTACTGCGCTACTGGGAATACAATTATAAGGAATGGAACAAGCCTTACTCACAATAAGCTTGCATTCTAATGAATGAGACAACAAATATATAATATGTCTATGTCAGGAAAATAGTAAGCAATTAATGAATATTTGTTATTGGATTGATGGAACATAGTATTGCCTCCATTGCCCTAAGATCATGAAGTCACTAGGTTCAATAAGATCCTGTGGTCTCAGACAAAAAGATTTCCAGTTATCAAAGATGTTACTCTAAATGTGAGTTTATGGCAATCCAAACTGGACAAACTTGCCATCGCTCAATATCATCTGTAACCTCCTGCCCCTCTCCATTCACAAACCTATCCCCCATACCTGGAACACACACAGTTCCCATCTCTTTCTGCTTAAATCTGTCTTTTCCTTCAAGCTCTAGCTCAGGTACTACTACCTTTATGGAGGTTTCCCCAGGCTCCCAGCTGAAAGTGTCCTATGTCTCAAATTCTCTTGGATCATTTGGAGTCTCTCCTTGCCCCTATCACTTTTTATTTTGTCTACAAGAATTTATCAATTCCACCATGCCTCAGTTGCCTTCTCATCCTGGAAGACCTTTCTGCCCCTGGGTCCCTCCCTTCTCACTGGTGAGTTCCTCCCAGAGCCTCCATTATAAGGACATTCCAGGTCAGCCATCCTTCAGTCCTCTCTAGACTCTGCTCCTGACTCTTTGGATTGTCCTTCTCCACCCTCAAGCTTTTCAGCTCCTTTTTATACCTTGCTTCTCTGCTTAGAATATAAACTCCTTGAGGGCAAGGACTGTCTTTATTTTTGCTTATATTTGTATCCCTTGGAACTTAGAAACCACTTAACCATATATTGATTTGATTCTACTTTTTATCTTATGTATTTGTAGGCATGTCTTATTCCTTGCCTCTCCCATTAGATTACAAACTCCTTGAGGACAGAAACTGTTTGAATTTTTTATCTTTGTTTACCCAGTGTCTCTCTAGCATCACCTGCTGCCTAATGAATGTTTTCTGAATGGCCAACCTTGCTACCTCTGTCTGAGGCCTAGCCTGCCTGGAAGGATGGTGGAGGTGAGTTCAGAAGAACATTGTTCCTACTTCCTAAGCATCTGTTCCAAGGAGCCTATGCACAAAAGAATGACCACCAGAAGGTGAACTGTTCAACCACAAAAAATCATGAAATCAAACCAAAGAGTGGAGAGGTTGCAATCTGCCCTATGGAGAGAATTCACACAATAAAAAAGTCAGAAATCTTTTGAAGACTGTAAGAGAACTGGACATGCAATATGGGATTCATCCTCCTAATCATCTTTGAAAGCCCAAGTAAAACCTAAGCTGGCAACATAGGGCAGTAATAATAAGGTTATATAATATATAATAGCCTTATATATAATATAATATAAAGCATAATATATTCTATATTATAATAACCTTATTACTAACAGGTTAATATTAATATAGTACCTGGGCTACCCTCACACATGAGTCCCCAGAAAGTTACCAGATTCCAAGTACTTTGTGTGATCATCAACCACCCAAAATCACAACTCACTAGTCCCCACTAATGTGTTTACCTTGACTGGGCCAACAGAACACATTATTTCAAAGCACACCAAACAATAGCACTTATGAAGTATGTACTTTCTGCCCTGCACTGGGCTGCCAAAGATATTTAATCTAACAGCAGAGCAAGAGAAGGGATAGGAAAGCTTCATGAGCACTGGTAGGGTCCATTGTAGATGGGATTTGTGTTCAGGTGGCCCATCCAGACTGAGGTTCATACTCCCAAAGATCACCACACCACTAGTTGGGGATTCAACACATGTGGGAGGGCCTGTACATAGGGAACATGAGTAGCATAATACACACATTTATAGCCACATAACATGCACAGACAACATATATGGATGACCAGGGAACCGAAATAGCTGGGGAAACTCAAGCCTCTGATACTGCAGAGCCCCTGATGTCCTCTGTTGCTGTCATTACACTATTCTCTACTCTTTCTTCAGGGAACTTCCTGAAAGGTTGGCAGTTGCAATATAGCTTTTTCTCTTTGCATTTTTTTAATATTCCAGACCTATCTTTAGCTCTATTGTGATCAAGACCCTAGACAGTCATGCCCAGTCAATCAGGTAAAGAACCAAGTAAGCATTTTAAGTCTAGTGTTTCTTTTCTTCCTGGAGTCAGGAAGACCAGAGTTTAAAATATGCCTCAGATACTTACTAGCTATAGGACCCTAGGCAAGTTACATAACCTTTGTCTGCCTTATTTTCCTTTCCTATAATAGGCCTAATAATAGCACTGTATAACCTGCCTCTCAGGGTTGTTGTGAAGATCAAATGATGCAATATTTGGAAAACACTTAGCACAATACCTGGTACATAGTAGGAACTTAATAAATGCTTGTTTCCTTCCTTTTCTCACACTGACAATTAGAGAATTGTGCTCTAAACGTCAGTAACACGTGCAGTAATACCTAGCATTTACTTAGTGCTTTAAGGATTCCACAAGGCTTTACAAATATTTTTTTTTCATTTTATCCTCACAAAAATCCTAGAAAGGAGATGCCGTTATTATCCTGTTTTACAAAAGAGGAAACTCAAGCAAGTTAGATGACTCACCCATGGTTACGCAGCTATTAAGTGTCTGTGGTTGGACCTAGCTGCCTTTTATCCAAATTATGGTGCAAAATTCCTTTTAACTCTTTTCATATCCTTGCTTCTCTCCCTTCCCCTTTCAAATCATCCTGGCACTCCAATTAGTAAAACTAAAAATGATTTGGGCAGAGTTGGGGTCAGACGATTATCATATTCCCCTTAAAAAATACAACCCAAATGCCTCCTGGTTACCATGCAAATCAACTTAAGAACTAGAATAAAAAGAACCATGTGGAGCTGGTAAAATTTGCCCTATTTCCCCCTAGCAACCAAAACTGTGTACTGCCTACATAAATACATTGGCTTAATGATAATAGTGTGGGGTAGCAATTTAAAAGCATGGAATCAAAAAGGTTTGTTAACATCCTTCATGTACTGAGAAAAGCTAAGCTCAGGAAAACATCAATGCTTCACATAAACTCATCTACCATGTCAGCAGCAGAAGTATGAACAGGGTTCAAATTGTGTCCCTTGACATCTTTGTACCTCGGCCAGCCTACCAGCCAAACTTGATACAACTCTTGACATCATACTGTACCTTTCAAGAATTAGTTCTCCATACCACATGGATCACCCATAGATTCGTCTGCTTCTCACACTTCAAGAAACCTTGCAGTTTCTTCCCATGGATATTTCAAGAACTTATACAATTCTCTGTCCCCCAAGCTCCTCAACCTTTGTTCCATGGGAAATGAAAGAAAGAGAGAGAGAGAGAGAGAGAGAGAGAGAGAGAGAGAGAGAG